>NW_008342924.1:384106-389853 GCF_000622305.1 Nannospalax galili
GAACCGTCCTTAACTCCAGGTCCAGGGGAATCCAAAGCCCTCTTCTGACCTCAACGTCATTGCACAACAAGGGTGCACTCACATACATGCAGGCAATACACACATACACATAAAAATAATAAAATATTTTTTAAAAACTGTGTTGGCTATATCTTCCTCTACATCTATATTCATCTGAAATTTATAAAATACTTCATTTGATGCTGGAGTATTGGAAAAATTCATCATCTTTTAATCCTAATTATCTTCTGGCCAGTTTGAATCCACTGCTATAACCTCATGAGGAATGGCTAGCACCAATTCTAGGAAAGATTGATCTTTAATATCTAAATTATTATAACTCTTACTTGTGAAAATCGATCATATTATCTTTGTTTTATATCAGATTTTAGTTTGGGAGGGTAAATTGAAAGTCATATTACAGATGAAATTAGATAATATAGTTTCATTTTCTATACTGTGCTGATTAATTTTTGTCAATTTGATGCAAGCTAAAGACACCTGGGGAAAAAGAACCCCAAATGAGGAATTTCTTCTGTTGGATTGGCCTGTGGGCATGTCTAATGAGGCACTTTTTGATTGGTGAGTGATGTGGGAGGGCCCAGCCCACTGTGGGTGGTGCCACCCCTGGGCAGGTGGGCCTGGGTTATAAGAAAGCAGGTTGAGCACAGGCCAGAGAAGCAAGCAGTAAGCCACATCCTTCCATGGTCTGTGCTTCAGTACTTGCCTCCAGGATCCTGCCCTGAGTTCCTGCCCAACTTCCCTCAAAGATGGACTATTACTTGGAAATGTAAGATGCAATAAACTCTTTCCTCCCCAAGTTGCTTTTGGTCAGAGAAGTTTTTCACAGCAATTGAAAGCAAACTAGGACATATGCCTTTTTTTTTTTTTTTTTAAAAGACAAAAGAGAGGGGTTTTTTTACAAAAGATAGACGCCCACTTTTTTACACCCTGCACTTGGAAATGTAAGATGCAATAAACTCTTTCCTCCCCAAGTTGCTTTTGGTCAGAGAAGTTTTTCACAGCAATTGAAAGCAAACTAGGACATATGCCTTTTTTTTTTTTTTTTAACAGCACATAGAGTAGTGGTTTATTTACAAAGATTGAACGCCCTACTTTTACAGCCGTGCCATAAAGTCCACACTTAGAAATCCTGTGACCTCCTGACAGCCGCACAAAATGGTGAGAGAGGTGCTGCTTGGTGTTCTCGGTTTACATATCCTTTGCCCCTCCCCCCACATGCAGCTAAGGTCGACTGATTGGGTGGGAGGCATAACTGACTCCCCCCTCGAATCCTTGATGAGAGTGGAAAGGAGGTGTGACTATAGTTTGCTGGCATAGTGGTCAGAGGACATTACCAGTTAATGCGCCACCCTTTCCTTACACTCTTACATTCTCTCTGCCAATCTTTTCTGCAAAAGTCCCTGAGCCTTGGAAGGGGTGGTAGGTGTGGGATGATCTTCCTCCCTTTGTGGTAAGGCACTGAACTTTTGGGTCTCTGCATCATCTGTTTTCCATGGGTTGTTGGCCCATTTCAGTGGGATTCCATCTACTATAAAAACACCAACAGCAAGAAGCAAGAACATATTAACAGTAACTGCAATAATAGTTCATGGGTGTAAACACAAATGCTTGGATGGTGCTTTAGTAGGTGCACCACATCCATCTAACAATACAATTGCAGTGGCTTCTCCACTGGAGCCTATAACCTCTCCTACCACAGGGGATTGGCCTGGTCTACAATACCAGAATTTAATGTTTAATTCCAACTAACTGTGCTATAGCACACATTAAATGATCATTTGATCAAGAAGCCTGGGCGCTTAAGGTACAAAGCACCATGAATGTTATCTAAAGGAACTGTGAAACAGTGCTCCTATGCTTGAACATATGCTTGATGACTTAAGCTGAACTTTGAGCATGTATGTCTGGAGAGCCTTGTATCTCATGAGAAAGTTTATGGAAGAATGGTTGCTGGGGAGTTAGTTACTTCTGGAATGCCAGTACTCCCCTGGTTTTTCATGGGACACCTTGATCTCCTAAGAAGGCATACTATGATGGCAATGTTATCTTGCTCATTTATTTTGCTGAACTGCTATATTCTAGCCACTATCATTGTTCACTGTTCTGTAAACATTCAGCTATAGCTCTGATGAATATGAGAATAAAGCATGTGCTTTTGGCACTCTATGCAAAGGAGCTGTGTGGGTCCCCTGGTTATTTTCTCAGTTACGTGATAATCATGTAATCATTCAGGTTCTATAGCTGCTCCTCCCCATCCCCTGACACCGCCCCCCCACCACAGTCACAATTATCATTGGAGATTCATTTTTTTTGCATAATTTGAATGACAAGAGTCAATTCAAATATTTGAATATCCTTAACAAGAGTAAATGGGATTAAAGTTGCTTTAAGGTAGTCAGAGTCTGATTATGTTACAGAGATTTAAACGTGTTGTATTTTAACATTTTTTAAATTAAAAAGATTTTATTTTATGTGTATGAGTGTTATACCTTTATATATGTAAGTGCACCCATGTCGGGCACTGCCCCTAGACGAGAGAAGAGGCTGTCAGAACTGGAGTTACAGACAGTTGTTAGCTGCCATGTGGGTGCTGGGATTTGAACCAAGGTCTTCTGCAAGACCAGTCAGTGCTCTTAACCACTGAGCCATCTCTCCAGCCCCTATTTTAACATATTTAATATAAATGGAAACATAGTAAACTAATTGGTTGAACCCAGGTAATATTTTTCCCTTTAGTAGGAAGAAGTTTATTTTCAATTAAGAGCTTGAATTTAAATAGAAGCACCCCCAAAATGAAATCTCTTTTGATAGATTTTAAATAAGTCTTTGTCAATTTAAAAACTAGAAAATTTTACCCAAATTAGACTGAATTATGAGAGAATTCTCTTACAAAGAAAGTGAAAAAACTTGAGTTTTTTTAAGCATGAAGACTTGGTTTAAGGTAGAATGTCTGGATAAACAAATATTTATAACTGAATAACATAATATCATCCTCACTTGTGGTTTCACTTAAATAAAGATTAGAGCCGGGTGTGGTGGCACACGCCTTTAATCCCAGCACTCAGGAGGTAGAGGCAGGCGGGTCTCTGTGAATTCAAGGCCAGCCTGGTCTACATAGTGAGTTCCAAGACAGCTGGGGCTACAGGGAGACCCTGTCTCAAAAAGACCAAAAAAAAAAAAAAAAAAGATTAGCATTATTTTTTATCACTTAGGAAAATGCTAAACAAGATTTCAAATATCTTAAGCAATTTTAAAAATAAATAGAAAAGGATTTAAAAAAATAAAGGTGGCTGGAAAGATGACTCAGCAGTTAAGAGCACTGGCTGCTCTTGCAGAGGACCTGGGTTCAGATCTCAGCACCCATATGGCAGCTAACAACCATCCATAATTCCAGGTCCTGGGGATCCAACATACTCTTCTGACCTCCACAGGCATTGCATGACATGGGTGAGTTTACATACATGCAGGCAATACTCACACACATAAAATCTTAATAAATAATAAAATATTTTTTTAAAGAAATATAAAAAGGGGATGGAGAGATGGCTCTGCAGTTAAGGGCACTGGCTGCTCTTGCAGAGGACCTGCAATCAGTTCCCAGCACCCACATGGCAGCTAACAACCATCCCTAACTTCAGTTCAAGGGGATTCGACACCTTCTTCTGACCTTCAGGGGCATTGCACAACATGGGTGCACTTACATACATGCAGGCATAACACATACACATAAAGTAAAAATAATAAATATTTTTAAAAGAAATATAAAATGTAAGAGCTAGTAGAAATATTGTCAGAGTTTTGAGTTCAGTTGCTCAGGTATTGAATTTCAATGTAATTAATGTAATTAAAGATGAGTAACATCCAGCTTTTCTGAAGTTCATATGGATATGTTCCCAGAAGTTAGCACAAGTTTGTGGTGAAAAATACAAATCTAAGAGTGTTATTTCCTGAAGTTTTGTAACTCAGGAAGTGGTTAGACACCCCCTGATAGAGTTCTTTCCATCCAGGTTAGAGAGGAGTCTGATGTAATGTCTTTTTATTATTTTTTCTGTGTATTACTGTTTTGCCTGCATATATGTAAGTACACCCATGTTGTACAATGCCTGCAGTGGCCAGAAGAAGGCATCAAATCCCCTGGAACTGAAATTATGGATGGTTGTTAGCCATCATGTGGGTACAGGGAACTGACCTCCGTTCTCTGGAAGAGTAGCCAGTGCTCTTAATTGCTGAGCCACTCTCCAGTTCCTGTCTTTTTTAGAATATCTTTTATTTATTTTTTGACAATTTCATATATGTATAACATGTATCTTGATTACATCTACCCCAAACTGTCCCTCTTCCACTCTCCCTACATATCCCATCCACCCTTCATGTCCTCTCTTTTTTTTGAACCCACTGAGTTCAGTTAGTGCTGCCTGCTGGAATGCTGACTGAGCTTGTGGCTTGATCTTGTGCAAGTATCCACAGGCGCAGTGAGTTCATGGATGTAATGGTCATGCCATGTTGAGAAGACAGTATTCACAACACTCCTTCTCATCCTCTGTCCTTACCTTCTCTCCCCCTCCCTTCCATCATGTTCCCTGAGCCTCATGGAGGTTGGTAAAGACGTCTTACCCATTCAATATTCACTTAGTCTCAACATTTTGACCAGTTGTGAGTTGCATTAATTGCTGCCCACCGGCCAAGGTGGAGAGCAGTTCTAATCCATGAGTATAAACATAAATATTTAATATGGCTATTTGATAACATGTCCATTTAACAAAACAACAGTAGTAGGATCTCTACTAAGGCCCATGAGCTAGCCATGGGCTTCTGACCATGTTTATAGTACCAGGCATGAATTCCCTCCCTTGGAGCAGGCTTCAGTAAGAAAGTAGTTGACTAATCCCATAAACTTCATGCTACTGTTGTGCCAGTGGGCACATCTTGCCTTATGGGTTGGCATTTTAGCATTAAAGGTTCATCACTCAGCAATACCACTAGTAAGTTTTCACCTCCAGCAGTCTGCATAACACTTCTGGCACTATGAAAGCCAGAGAGCAGGGAGGAAGTTCCAGGTCAGCTCCAGCCTGATTTCTTTATGTTCTGCAACAAAAGTGCATTGTGACATCAGCAATAGAGTCTTATCTAGTTCTGGTGGACAACCAAGAGCAATGACAATAGTCTGTTGTTCAGGGGCCTCAGGAGCCTCCTTGATTAATAATTCATAAGGAGGTATCCCACAGCTGGCACAGGGATTTTCTTTTAATAAATCTTCTCTTCTGGTTTTTGTTTTTATTTGGTCTATATGTGTATGTGGTTTTAACTTTTATTCCTCTACTTGTTCTTCTTCCAGGAGCTCATTATGGAAAAACTTTGTAACCAATCTGAATTTTTAATTATTATATTTGAAAAGCCCTCATAGTCGGGTATGGTGGCACAGGCCTTTAATCCCAGTACTCAGGAGGCAGAAACAGGAGGATTTCTGAGACTGAGGTCAGCCTGGTCTACGTACCAAGTTCCAGGCCAGCTGGGGCTGTAGGGAGGCCCTGCCTCAAAATAAATGAATAATAAATAAATAAATATCCCTTGTAATAGAGTACATCTCTCTTTAGTATGAGTGGCTCATACAATTTTTTGCTTAATTTTTAGGATACCCAATACTAAATTTATAAGGAGATAATGGATATATTTTTAAGAAGAGTAGGTCTTATTTTTAGAAGAACTAATGGTAATATCTTAGG
>NW_008342924.1:391964-392219 GCF_000622305.1 Nannospalax galili
TTGGTGGAAGCTAGTGCTGCTAAGCTGATACATTTCTAAAGGTTTCACCTGCTAGTCACCTGGATGTCAGCTCAGACACAAAGGTGGGAAAGCAATGGCTAAAGATGGCTCAAAACAAACTTTTATTTGGCTCTGGACTTGTAACATTTCAATCTGCAATCACTGTAGTTCTAATCAGTTAATTGGCTTTTCAGAAGGTTTAGGGGAAGGTGAGGATCCTTTCCAGGAACTTTGGTTCACATCACTAACCCATAC
>NW_008342925.1:0-9697 GCF_000622305.1 Nannospalax galili
CTTTACTGGGGTAGAAACACAGCCATGGGAGCTTCCCCAGCACTTTAAAAGAGGAAAGGGATACAGACACCACCACCCCCCATTCTAGAAGCCTGTTTTATGTTTGGCAGGGACAGGGCATGGCTGAACTCCTGCCCTCTGCCCTCCCTGCTGGCCTGAAAGACCAGACTTGGGACTCGCTGAGATTAGTGGGAGGTATAGGTCATCACCGCCCATCACCAGTACCCTCCACTCACAGGTCCTGTGGGGCAGGCTGTGGGTGCTCTGACCATGGGACTCCCACCAGGAGGGCTTCTGGGGCCATGGTCATGATTGGGGGTGAAGGGGAACTTAGTAAACTGATACCTTTGAGCCCTGCCTCTTGCTCATAGAGAGCCATCTTGTTTTCCTGGGTCTGTGAAGGGGAAGAGGTAGAGAAGACGGAGCCTTGCTGGAGACCCTGCGACAGGGCGGGATTGCATCTAGCCAGGGTGCTGCTGAGGCATATCACTGCCTTCTGCACCTGCCCTAAGCATCATCCAGAGGCTTGAGAAACTGAGTGTTCGTCCCTTTTTTTGTGGCTGGTCATTCTGACACTGAGTGGACTAGGGTGGAAAACCCCATTGTCTCCTGATCCCTAGTGTCAGGAAGTTGAGGTAATTTAGCAGTGGCTCGTTAGCTGAGGCCCCCTGCCTTTGCTGTGCCCTGGCTTAGCTGTGGCCCCGGCTTGGTGGCCCTGGCTTAGTTATGGTTCCAGCTTGGGGTCTGATGAGGTTCAGCTGGGGTATTGGGGAGAGAGGGAAGCTGCTCTCTGCTGCTGAGGGATAAAAAGCTGCTACTAATTTCTCAACAGATGTTTCTCACAGTATTGACTCCACACTGGCCTAGTTCCTGGGGCACCATGGCCAGGAGAGGTGTGTTGAAGGAGGGGCTGTGCATGGTGTCAGCAGTAAACCTCTGGAGGGCTACTGCCTGCCAAGGACCCCACTGCCACCTGGAGTAGTGAGACCAGAAGAGCTGAGACCAGGAGGGTAGCTGCACATGCCCAAGGGGTCTGCCTCTGCATCATATCCTGCCAGCATGGAATCCAGTGAGCTGGATGGCTGCTGCCCGGAGGCTTTCCTCTCTGGTTTAAGGGTGAGCTTCTTTGGGATCCAGCTAACCCTGTGGACCACTGCCTCTGGTCTCCAGCCCTGATATGGGGGATGGTGCGTGTGTTGGTGATATGGCTGGCCCACTGTGGTGGCTCAGACCGCTATGAAGCTGTGACACCTCCCAGAGCCTGCTGAGTTGTCACTTTGCTCCTCAAGGGCTGTGGGCTGGCAGTGAAGGCTGCACTGCTCTCAGTGGGGTGCTGCGTCTGCTATAGAATGCCTGCCCCTGCTGGAGGGGGACTGTGGTCCCCCAGGTGCCCTCCCTGCATCTTACTAACTGCCACCTTTAGGACTAATCTGCTGCCATGAGCAGCCTGGCCAGGGCATGTTGGTCTCTACATAGCAGATCTATTTTTCCCAGCATGCCCCTTGAAGCCCACACAGTCTGGCTGCCTGTCCTGTCTGTCCCCAGGGAGATGGCAACCATTGCCCTGTCACGCCCCCACAAGTCCAGCCCACAGTGAAGTGGAAAATGGGTCTGTTTGTTGTGGTGGTTGTTCTTGGAGCTGAGCTGCCTGGGGTGGGGGTGGAGGTCTTGGGATAAGGCACCTTGGTCTCAGATGCAGAGTGGTCACAGATGGAGGAGGCACAGGGGACCCTTAAAGCATTCCAGGGATTGCTTGTCTAGAGCCTGAGGTTGGAGCAGGTACCTCTGTTCGACTCAGATCGAGCTGTGTTGGTGTGTTCATCAGCTGACCGGGGCTGGCACTCGGGTGCATCCTACCTGGTGATGAACCTCACTCCTCAAAACCACAGGAGAGGATGCTGCTGGATGCTCATGCACTGTACCCAAGCACTAGCTGACTGGGCAGGGCCTGGCCCCCAAGTCTGCCACAGGCCAGGCCCTGCTGCCTGGTGCTGGTGGTGTTCAGTACCAAGGACAGCAGTTCCCAGGTGCGGCCCTCCCTACATCCATCCCGGCAGCTAGGGGCTGAGGCGCTGGAGGGGGAAGGCTGCGTCCTCTGCTGTGCTGTGGCTCTCCTCTCTGTTCTTGCTAGGCCTGGGAAGAGGAGATGACTCCTGGTCACTCTCTGAACCTACTCTGGCCAGGACAGGGGTGAGTAGAAGCTGGGGCGGGGTCCCCAGGGTGACCGCTACTGAGTTGGGAAACCCTGTGGGCAGGAAGGGTATGGTAGGTACACACAAGGATGTGCAGACAGGATGTGCCCCCCCCCTCCGCCTGCATACATCCCAACGCCTGGCTGTTTCTGAGGCCCTGCCAGGAGCTAAGTCCACCAGTGGCAGGGCTGGGGAGAGGCTAGGGAGATGTCTGGCACAGCATCCACTCTGATGGCCCTCTGGGAGGGTTGGCAAGAGGTGAGCGTTGAGAGTTGCTAGTTAGAGATAGCCTGAGGGGAGGAGAGGCCCTGGGTCCAGGTCACTCAGGGCCTGGCTCCTGGAAGTACCTGACTAAGACATTGCCTCTCCTGTGCTGGCCTCATAGTCCTGGGACAGGACTTGTGAAGCCAGCTTAATTTAGTCAGTTATTGTGACACTGGTGGTATTTATACCCCAGCACCCCTGGGCTGCCAGGCCCTGAGACATCAGTGTTGTGTGGAGTCGGAAGGGCCTGTGGAAGCCACGCCTCCCTATCCAGCCCGTGGCCCTTGTCCATATGCTCCTGTCAGCAGGTGGCCCAAGTGTATGTGCACCTGCCCAGGACCAGCCACACCCAGGAGGGCAAGCTCTGGGCATCATGTGCTCTGGGTTCTCTCCACAGGACAGGCAAGCTGCTGTAATCTGGCCAGGCCTGCAGTGAGGCCCACGTGCAGTGGACACGTGAGGCTTGAGTTGCTGCTCATGATGTGTTGGCAGGAGGGGATGCAGAGCAGTGCAGGTGTGAAGGTCTGTGATGACTCTGTGGGAAGAGCTGATGGTTACTCTTTTCCTCTGGCTGTAGTGGATGGGCTACATCTTGGCCACGTGAAGGGGCGACTTGAAGAAGCCACCTGCCTTACAGAGAGGAGTTGGGTCTTGAGAGCTTGGCCCTGAACCCAGATCTGTTAAAGTCCGGGATATATCAGGAGATCCTGGGGCATTGGGAGCTTGAGAGCTGCATGTAAACGCTGTCTGTGTCTTCCTGGTGAGGCTTCTGAGGAGCAGAATCCTGGGATGTAGTCACGGGGACCCAGTGGATAAGCAGACAGTGACAGCCATGTGTTTCCCAGGTGCCCTGACCAGGTATGGAAAACCAGAAAAGGAGCTGACAGAGTGGATCATGGGACCCAGTGCCTGTGTAGCCACAAGTTTGCTTATGATACAGTGGGGTCAGCTGGCAAGGGGACCTGGAGAGGGCCCTGGACAACTTGGCCGCTTGTGAGAAGGGTTGTGCGATGAGGCCCTGAGCTCTTCCTGTGGTCACTTTGAGGTGGACACCAGTCATGAGGTGTGCAGGCTGGTAATGCTGCCAAGTGAGCATACCTGTGTGTCGAGGATAAGGCATCCCTGGGCTGCCACTCCTGGCATTCCAACCTCAGACTGCGCATGGCCAGGGGAGCTGGGAGACTGTACAAGGTCTCTCCCCAATGTGGTATTGTCACTTGCCTGGGATATGACACCCAAATTAAAGAGTGGCAGGCCACCCCAGTGGCCCTCACTGGACAGGGGAGCAGGTCCTCAGCTGTGCTCGACTTCTGTGACTTTTGCATTCATGGTTCCCAGGACTGGAGGGGAGGGACACTGGCTCCTGGGTCTTTGTCCAGTGTTCCCAGGCTTCTGGCCACCAGCCTAGGTCTCCTACAGGTCCTAGGGAGCCATGTCTGCCTCCTGGATGGTAGCCCCCCACCTCTTTGCTCCCCACTGCCTATGGGTATCCCTGGGAGCTCCTTGGTGCTCACCCGGCCCAACCCAAGGCAAGGTTCCTTCCTTCTCTCTCCCTGAATGAAGCAGTGGCCCTTTGGGGCCGGTGTGCTCCAGAGGGCAGAGCAGTGTGGCCTGGGTGCTGAATTGTGGCTTCTTCCCCCAGGAAGTGCCCCCCCCAGCAGTGCTTTCAGTTCTGTTGAACTGAGTAGTGGGTAGGGGATGTTGGGAATGTTGTCCTGCTGCCCTCACCCAGGCATGGCTCCTGTCCCTGCTTCCAGTGAGGGACAGAACTGCTCAGAACTGAGACACCCTGTGCTCCATGGGCACCTGGTTGGTTCCAGAGCTGATTGGCCGCAGGTACTCACCTGCCCATCCCCTCTGACTCTCCAGCCAGGCTCAGGAGCCCTGGGTGTCTCTGGGTGGGGGTGGCCCTGCCAGGGCCTGGGACCCTCATACTCATGTTGAATTCACCCTTGGGAGGCCTGGGGACCCTTCTTGAGAGCATGGAGGCCCCGGGCCCCTCCAGCCTGCAGCGTCCTGCAGAAGCAGTGCACAGTTGGTGACTCCTCAGGCTTCAAGCTCGGCCCCACCCTGGCAAAGCCCCATACAATTATCTGTGTGACACGGCATACTTTCCCCCTCAATGTGAGTCTGCGTCTGTGTAATGATTAGAGACAAGAAGTACAATAGGAAAATAAGCCCCAGTGAGGTGGAGGGCTGGGTAATGGGGTGACCGTGGGCTTCCAGCCAGAAAGCTGCCTGTCCCCAAGGCTGTAGGCCAGGGCTCCTGAGTGTGTACTCCCCATTCCTTGCCACAGGGATCCCAGGCATCCAGCCCAGGGAACCCCTACTTGCTCCTGTTCCTGGGGCAGGACCCCATTTTCTCATGTGGAGGCAGGGAGGGAATAGCCCAAAGTGTCAGGAGAACTTTATTAAGGAGCGGCATTTCAATCCTGGGTTTTGCAAGGTATATAGGAGTGTTCAAGGTGCTGTGATGGAGAATGGGCTTTCTGTACATACTGGTGAAGGTTGGGAGGGAGCAGCCTGTGCACCAGAGTTAGCCCAGGATGGCTCCCCTGCACTCTGGCCATGCTGTATGCAGAGCCAAGGTAGAACTCATTCACTTGAGCAGAGGCCATGGTCCCCCATCCCCAGGAGCCCTTGAGTGACTGAATTATGGATAGCAGTTGTCAGCAACACCCACCCTCCAGGCAAGTGCTTTTTCTTCCCTATCTGAGTGGGAATCACAGGTGCTCAAAGGCACCAGATCAAAGGCAGCCAGCAAGAGGTCCCAGAGCCTGTGCCAGGCCTCAGAGGCAGCTTTCTTGGCCACAGTGCCCTACCCAGGCCACCTCTTAGCCTGGGCTCCCACGTGGGAACCTGGGCTTTCCCCTGCCATGGAAGCCCAGCTCTGTACTCAGATTCCTAGGACCCCCAACCCTGGCCCCCTGGGGCACAGGAAGAATCTAACTGTCTCTAGGCTGGCCCTGGATCTGGCAGAGGTGAGAGGGACCCTTTCTGGTGATGGCCAGCAGAAAGCAGAGCTGGACCAAGATCACCAGCCATGAGGCAGGAGCTGCCATGACCAATTCAGGGAGGGTCGAGGTGCTGTTCCAGCAGAGTGAGCCACAGCAGAGGGTCACGGGAGACCACACATGAGAACAGCACAGGGCCAAGTCCATGGAAAGGTGGGGTGGGGCTAGAGGATGTAAGTAGCCACTTCTCTTCTTCAAAAAGATGAATTTCCCACTGGGGCAGAGGGCTCTTGCAAGTTGAGAAGAAAACAAGCATGCTTATAGGCATGTGCCACTACTCAAGTGGGGAAAGAAGTGGATGGATGCGTGGAAAGATACCCCACGTCTCAAGTAAGCTCACAGAAATGTGTGATGGTCTGAAATTGGAATGATTCTGTGAGCTAGAGATCCTACCGTGGTTACAGCACACCTACATGCTCTGCCCCGGTGTAGCTGAGTGGACAGCACCGTGGCTGAACTTGATGGCAGTGGGCTATGATGGCTAAGGCTGTGGGGTGAGTCACCAGGGCCCTGTGAGCTGATGAATGAGGTGATTGGCAGAGCATGTTGCCCTTTGGGAGTCTGGGGTGGAGGGCTAGGACTGTGGAAGGCTGGAGATAGTCTTGGGCCTGCCCTGCAGAAGTCTTCAGGTAGGGGTTGTGGATAGGAGTGTGTTGGGAGCAGGGTGGCTCTGGACCCAGACTCTGCACTCTGGCTCTTCATTTGGGGGTGTCTTTGGCCTGGGGGAGAGGCTCTGGTGATCTGGGAGAGGGATGACAGCCCACAGAGAACTCAGGCTCCAGGAGGCATCTGGCTTTGCTGCAGTGAGCGAGCACCTTTCCATGGAGCCGTTCTGGTCAGTGAGCAGGGAGCACCTGGGGTGGCCAGAGGCCAGGGAATCTGGAAGGCTTGGGGATTGTGAGGGAAGATGTAGACCCCCAGATGAGGATGGGATCCTTGCTGTCTGGAGTGTGTGTGGTATGTGCTGAGTCCAGCCTCTCTCCCACAGGCCTGGTGAAGCTGGGAATCCATTGTGTCATCTGCCGGAAGGTAGCCATCAAAATGGTCAACCGTGAGAAGCTCAGTGAGTCGGTACTGATGAAGGTGAGGCAGTGGGCTGAGGCAGGAAGACAGTACCTGGAGGGCTGGCCCAGAGTGTCCAGGACTAGCATGGGTGGTTTCTGCTTACGCTCCCTAAAGCCGAGTCCAGGGGCCCTCCGGATTCCTGCCAGAGTAACAAGATGCTACTAGGCCGTTCCACACTCAGGAAAGGTTCCCCTTGCCTTGCCCTGGCTGGCCCAGGAAACAGGCCCACAGTAGACAGTGGAGGTGCTAGGCTAATCTGCTGAAGGAGCTAGCTGGTCCTTAGTTGCCCCGATTAGATTGGGGAGGTGCCCCCTGCCCCGAGACCCATCCCATCAGAACCAGGCTGTTGTGAGGAGGGCAGGACAGCCTCCTGCTGTGGACTCGGAGAAGCCAAGGGACCTGAGGAGCATGACATCTGTGAAAGAAGACAGCAGCTTAAGCGGGGTGTTGGGTGGCTGACCCTGCTTTGGGGGTGAGGCTAGGGGCTAGTGTTGAACTGGGAACACAGAGTGGATAGAACCCATGGCACAAGGGCCTGACGTATGGGGTCGAGACTTGGTACTGTGGGTATTGTACACATGGGCCCACATGGAGGTGAAAGGTTTGGGGACAGGGTGGCCCATGAGAGGCTGGTGCCCACCATATTCTGGTGGTTTCTCACTGCCAGTGTCTGGGGCCAAGTTACGTGTGGGCAAAGCTATACTCCTTGGAGGTGTGGTCATCAGCTCAGAAACAGACTTGGAGGAGGCAGCATGCCCTCTGGGAGAGAGGCAAAATGGTGCCAGGCTGGAGCCAGCTGTGTGTCTACCGTTCCCTGTAGGTACAGCCCCCTACATGCACATGATGCCCCCTGCACATACACGCTGCCCTCTCCATGCACGCTTGGACCACTGCATGTTCATGCTGGACAACGGGCATGCTCATCGACAGCTCTGCCCTGGTCCCCACTCTCAACTTATGCAGAGCCCCTACCCAAGTCATCTGTCCTGGCCTGTGCTCCTCCTTGGCTTCTTGAGGAATAGCAAGGCCCAAACTATAGATGTAGCATCAGAACCCTAAGAGGTGCAGGCAGGCCCCTGCAGGAGAGCCTGCTGATACCTTCCATCAGCTACGCCCTGTCTTAGGTTGACTTTCTCTCAGAAGATCTTACCCGTCTTTGACTACCGGCCTCTGTTAGGGGAGGGAGCACAATCTCCTATCATGCACAGCAGCCTTGACTTACCACAGGATTTCATAAATAACTTTACTGCCACCAGATGAAAACAAAGACAGGAGGAAAAGCATGCCAAGTCCCACTAAACCATAGGACGACAATGGTAAGGTGGCTCTCAACCTTTTTAGAATATCTGCCACTGCTTATAGGGTGGAAATGCGGAGAATTTTTTTTCTATTATCTCTTGGGAATAACACTTTGACATTGGTACAATATCCACTTTGTCCCACAAGCACACAGTCATCTACTTGTACACACCTGAACTTATTATTTTTAACAAAACAAATAGGCAACCCACTTCTCAATCCAAAATAATAAAAATTCATCGCCACTTGCATCATCTGGCATTTTAAAGCAGGCTGAGCAATTAACCAAGAGTCATTCACAGTCACTACTATCTCTTTTTCCTCCCATATCACAGGGTGCAATATTGTGGATGAGGAACATAAGTCCAGTATAACTCAGCCAAGATCATTTGCAGGAACATCATCATCAGCCATGTTTGTGTCATCATTCTTTTCTACTTCTTTTTCTTTGGCGCTCATCCACTGAACCTCACCAGCATCTCCGGCAGCCACCTGGCTCCATCAGCATCCTGTGGAAAAACACAAACATGCCCTCTTCCCCAAATCAATACAGGGTCTGGGCCATTCCATTGTCCAGTTAGAGGATCCTTCCACCTGACTTGGGCGTAGGTATTCTGTGACTGAGGATGCCACATTCTATCTGCCGCAGAGTGGTTGTTTTTATCCAAATTCAAAAAGTTTAAAATGAAAAGAGTATGATGTAAAAAAATTTTGGTATAGCCAGAGCCATTATCTGTTTTTATGATGTTAGGGATCCCAGCTATGGAAAAGCAAGTCAAGCAATGAGTTATAACATTTTTTGTGGCTTCCCCTGTTTGCACAGTAGCCATAATAAAGCCAGAAAATGTATCTATAGTAACATGTACATACCTTTGCCTGCCAAAATCTGCAACATGAGTAATGTCCATTTGCCACAGTTGGTTGGGCTTCAGCCCTCTAGGATTAACCCCATAATGAGGAACAATTTGTGTTTGAGGGCAAGATGAGCATTGTCACACAATTTGTCTTGCAGCTTCCTTAGTAATATGAAATTGTTTTCTCAAACTTTGGCTATTTTGGTGATGAATGGCATGAGAATTTGTAGCTTGCTCTACCTGAGTCAATCCTATAAGCTGAGTGGCTTCATCTGCCAAGGCATTTCCCAAAGCTAGTGGCCCAGGAAGACCACTATGCGCTCTGAGATGTCCTATATAGCAAGGATATTTTCTAGATTTAATACTATTTTGCACTTGTCTTAACAGTAAACAAATCTGAACGTTCCTTGTTTCAATAAAAGGTACTGTTTCAATTTCCTGTAGAGCTCGAGCTACATAATGACTATCTGTATAGAGATTGAAGGGTGTTGAGGTCAGAAGCTGGAACACTGCAGCTACAGTGTGAAGTTCCACTACCTGTGCTGAAGCAGGGGAAGTTTGAAAAGAATAACTTTGCCCAATGCTTCCCTCGTTTACAATGGGGACATCAGCCTGGCTCTTTCTCTGACCTCCTCTCTGCTTATTAGGGCACTGTTTCACTTGATGTCCCAACTGGCCACACCCGAAGCAGCTCCCCCCAGGTCCAGCCACCCGTCCTTTTGACCCTTTTGTTTGTTGAAAAAAATACCTACTGAATAGGCTTTCCCTGCAATGCCGCAGCCATGGCTACTCCTTGGATGTAAGATGGCCCAATATCAGAGCATAATCTTATATAGTCTGATTAATCACCTTTCTTTCTAAAAGGCCTAATAGCAGCTTGACAGGCATTGGCATTCTCAAACGCAGGCTGTTTCACTAGAAGTAAACTGGCTTCGCTGTCCCCCAGCAAGTGACTGGCAGTTTGCAGCAATCGAGCCACGAAATCCTGTTATGGCTCATCCGGACCATG
>NW_008342925.1:10518-39933 GCF_000622305.1 Nannospalax galili
GAAGGCTAATGGAGCTGGCTCTGGTGGAGCAGAAGGTTTGTTTTCACTTTTATCCCAGCCGCCATTTATCGGATTCTCCTCTTTAATCTCAGCCTTTGCTCCTCAGGCCCCACGACTGTTTCCTTGCCCCATCTTCTCCCAAGATAAATACCGCTCCCCAATTGTACCGAGTGCACTCACTTAATTTCTCCAGCGGTGTCCTTCACTTTTTCCCCTACTTTTCAGATCCCTGTTCCAGGCGCCACTTGCTGGTGCCAGCCGGCCAAGACGGACAGTACCTGAAAGGAGGAGTGAGGACTGAAAGAAAAGAACAAGAGACAGAAAAGATGCTTGGGAGGACTGACAGTAAATACTGCAGCCCCGGTTTATTTCACCTCCACCTTTTTATACAGAAGAACTCAATTAGTTTCCACAGCTGTTTTCCCCACCTGTATCTGAGGGTCAAGGAGCGGTCAGATCAAAGCCTTCTTTCATCTTTTTGTTTACCACTATTGCCTCAAGGTCAGGTGTTGTGAGGCTCTCCATATAAACATATTCCTCCTGAATAGGTAGATTAAGTACTGGTATGTATAACACAAACTCAGTAAACAAGGCTGCCACACCTCAATGCACATAATAGATTAGCAGCTCCCAACATCTCCCCCTTCTTTTTTTATTTTTATAACCCCAGATTCTGCTATATCTGGGACAGAAGGACTGTGCCTGTCTTAGGTTGTCTTATTCCTCCTGATTAGGCAGATTAGGTACTGATGTGCATAACACAAACTCAGTAAACAAGCCTGCCACAGCTCAATGTACATAATAGACTAACAGCTCCCAACACCCTAGCTCAGTCCCAAATGTAGCATCAGAACCCTAAGAGGTGCAGGCAGGTCCCTGCAGGAGAGCCTGCTGGTAGCCTGTGGTTGATCGCTGGGGCAGTGACATGGTCTCCCCTCAGGTGGAGCGGGAGATTGCCATCCTGAAGCTCATCGAGCACCCACATGTCCTGAAGCTGCACGACGTCTACGAAAACAAAAAATATTTGTAGGTATTGCTGGGCCTGGAGCGCTGGGGAGGCTGGCGTGGGTGGGCTTATAGAGGTGCAGGCTGCCCTCACCGGTAGAGAGCTGGCTGTTGTGGTGCTGGCAACCGGCAGAGGTGGGTGGGGCTCAGCCCTGGCCACGGAATCCACTGCTTCCTGACTAGACCTGAGGAGCACTAGGCTGTCGGGCCTTGAGGCCTGTGATGGGGAGGGCTTCATGGGAGGAAGGTTGGGAGCATCCAGGGGCCTCCTAACACTGCTCCCTCCTGTGTGGCTTCTCTGGGGCTACCTTGACCCCCACAACTCCCACTGTCTCCCAAGACCCAGTCTCAATGAGATTGCCTGAGCATGGAGTGGAGGGGTGGCTGGGAGGCCAGGGAGCAGGGCCTGAGTGCCTCAGAGGTGAGGCCTGCATAGGGGGTGAGCGTGGCTGCCGTATGTTATTGTGACCAAATACCCGACAAGAGAAGGGGTTGTGTCATGCTCATAGTTTGAGGGTGCGGTCCATAATGGTCGTGGGGGGGTGGCAATGGAACCAGCTTTCTCATATCTGGGCAGATGAGGCACAGAATGATCACTGGTGCTCAGCTGGCTCCCTCCCCCTTCAGTCCTACACCACAGCCCATGGGGAGGTGCCACTCATATTCAGAACAAGTCCCCTTCCCACCCAGAAATCTCTCTGGGAATGCCCTCACAGACATACCCATAGGTGTGCCTCACTGATGACCCTGCCACCATGGGTAGTGGGCAAGGGGACCAGAGGCCGCAGGACTTCTGTCCCTGGGGGGTTAGCCTGAACAAGTGGCTGACTCTCGTTGTTTACCTGGAGAGACTGAGGGCTCCTCAGAGCTGAGGATGGGTAGCAGGGTGGGGAGCAGTAGACAGAGCACCAGCCACCACAGGCCTGATGGCTGGGCAGGTGATGCTCCTGGACCTCTGTGCTGGTAGGGAGAGTCTGAGGAGGTGCTCTGCTGAGGCAGTGTTGAGCCTCTGCCCGTGTCCCCTACTTCCGCTGGTCCCAATGTGGCTCCTCTGTGGGGGCTGCCTCTACCCCAACTCCTACTGGGTCCCCTGAGGCTTGCTCACAGGGCTTGGAACCCCAGGTCAGCTGACCATCGCTTTCATACCCGGCCCTCTGCCCAGGCCACAGAGGGTCCATGGGTCCCTTGGGGCAGGGCTGAGTGGCTGTGCTGTCTGCCCCGGTGAGAGCTTCCAGGAGCCATGGCTGGGCCCCCTCGTGGTCTTGCTCTGGGCCTCATACCCCTCTTGTCTGACCAGGCAGCAGGAGGATGGGCAGGGGCTGTGCACCGGGCCATGGTGCCCGCACTCATGCCTCCCACCTGCCCCACAGATACCTGGTGCTAGAACATGTGTCTGGGGGGGAGCTGTTTGACTACCTGGTGAAGAAGGGGCTGCTGACCCCCAAGGAAGCCCGCAAGTCCTTCCGACAGATCATCTCTGTGTTGGACTTCTGCCACAGCCACTCCATATGGTGCAAGCCGGGCCAGGCTGGGTTGGGCCTTTGTCCCAAGTGTGCAGCAGGGTCCCCACTGGTTCCCTCTAGGAGCCCACCCAGGCTCCATCCCTGCATGTGTGCCCATTGGAGGGCAGGAGGACACCTCACCCCTGTCACCCAGGCCAGGCAGACTACTTAGTGTTGGCTGCCACTGACCTGCTCACAGACAGGAATCTGGAGAGAGGAACAGCCTCCATGAGGGGGTCAAAGAGGGGCAGGGCCCCAGTCAGGCTCACCTGGGTCTTCCTCCCCAGTCACAGAGACCTGAAACCAGAAAACCTGCTTCTGGACGAGAAGAACAACATCCGCATTGGCGTCCCTGCAGGTGGGCAACAGCCTGCTTGAGACAAGCTGCGTGAGTGGCGCCCCCACAGGCCCAGGACATGGCCCCAGGGGCAGACAGCTTGGTCATGGCTGACTAGACTGGACAAGCCTGTGGCTGCAGAGCTGCTGGGCATTCTTCTGGGAAACCTGAGGACTTGCTCTCAGAGCTGCCGACAGGAGGCAGGACTCTGCCCTATAGTGGGGATGTGATGAGACCCTCTGCCTGGCACCAGTATTTGCCCTCAGTAATAGCAGGGAGAGTTCATGTCCCTGGTCTCCCTGGCTCTGGATGAATGGGCAGCCAGGTCCGAGCACAGCAGTGCCCAAGCTCCAGACCTCTGTCCCCAGCGGAGCATATAGGACATTTAGGTTGGGGGCACTTGGTTTCAAAGCCTGCCAGTCTGTTGGAGCCAGCCCAGCCAGGGACCCGACAGAGCAGGACTTCTATAGGGAGAGCCTCAGAGGGTCCAGGGTAACAGGTCTAGACTGTGCATCCTGACCTCCTGGTCTCTGACCTGCTGTCTTTGCCCTCAGATCCCCACACTATGCCTGTCCAGAGGTGATTCGGTAAGTGGCCATGGGGTTCCCTGTGGTGGAAGGGCCTCCTTGTGCTGCTGCTGCTGAGCAAGACTCAGCTCAGCTGCCTCCCCTCACACCCACCACATCAGACCCACCACCTCACAGCCATCCTCACACCCACCTCCTCACACCCACCACCTCACCCCCACCAACTGACACCCACCTCCTCAAACCCACCAACTCACGCCCACCTCACACTCACCACCTCACACCCACCACCTCACACCCACCTTCTCACACCCACCCTCACACCCACCACCTTGCTGGTGGTGAGCCCCTCCAGCCCATGCTCCTGCCCCTTCCCTGTCCCTTTCCAGCCACACGTGCCCTCTTCCCAGCCCTTCCCCTATGCCACCTGCCCTTGGTGACTGATGTCCTGCCTGTCACAGGGGGCACTGCCCTTCAATGATGACAACCTGCGGCAGCTGCTGGAAAAGGTCAAGAGGGGCGTGTTCCACATGCCGCACTTCATCCCTCCCGACTGCCAGAGCCTACTTCGTGGCATGATTGAGGTGGATGCGGCACGGCACTTCACGGTACGTCCTGCCTTTCTGTCGGCCCTGGCCGGGGCTCGAGTGCAGGGAGCCTGGCCCTGTGCACTCCCGTCTTCCCTTCTCCACACGTTTCCCGGACCTGTCCCATCCTCAGATAGCCCTGCACCCATGGGGCCAAGCTTCCATCTCTAGCACCTGCTCCCTGGCACTTTAGGAAGAGGCTTCTTGGTGTGGATGGGTGAGACCATCCATGCCCATGTGTGTGCTGCAGGGGGCATTGCATGCACAAAAGTGTGAAGGTGGAGGTATGGGTCTGTTTTCCAGCATGTGTGTGTAGGTGTAGAGGGCCTGTGCCCAGTTGTGTGTAGGGTGAATGCCCGTGTGTGTCACCTGTGCACAACTATGCATGTGTGCCCAGGTGTGTGTGGGACCTGTGCCTAACTACATGGGGGGGGGTTGCCAGTTGTGTGTAGGGCCTGTGCACAGCTGTGTGGGAAGTAAGTGTGTGCCCAGGTGTGTGGGGCCTGTGCCAAGCTGTGTGGGGAATGTATGCCTGGGCATGAGAGGCCTGTGCCCAGCTGTGTGAGGAGTGAGTGCCTGGGTGTGGGGGTGCCCAGCTGTGTGGGGAGTATGTGCCCGGGTGTGAGGGGCCTGTGCTCACCTGTTTGGGGCGTGTGTGCTCAGTTGTGAGGGGCTTGTGCCCAGATCTGAGGAACGTGGGCATAGTGAGTGGTAGGCCTGTGCCTGTGAGTGAGTGGTTCAGGTGGGGTCTGGAGGGATCCCCTTTACTATCGTCCTGTCCCTGTGACACCCTTCTGGCATGCCTCCTGACAGTATGAACTCAACTCTGTCAGCTACTTGGGGGAAAGGCCTGAGGGAAGCCCCAGCAACGTGATTGTGCCACATAGCATCTGCCCGTGTGAGGGAGGCAAGATGCCCTGTGGGCTGACATTTTCTGGAAGAGGACCATCTGCCCTCTGCCCCAAAGCAAACTGTTCCTATCTCTTGGGTCAGGATGGAGAGAAGGCTGTAGCTGGCCGCCCTGGCCTCTTGCCCATACTGCACCCAGCCCATCTCAGCCCCCTGGCTTCCTCCTGGGCTGGTTTCCAGTTCCTGCCCTTTGATCCGAGAGGGTCCAGCCAGGCAGCGCAGGCACCCCAGGGCTCTGCTCGCTTCCCTGTCTCTCCTCCCTCCCTGGATCCCTGGCCTTTTCTGGAGCCCTGCTCCCCACCTCCAGCCTCTTTCCCTGGCTGCATCTCTACATCTGGGAGTGGCGGGGACAGGGATGCTGGCCTGGGCCTCTGGGAATGCAGCCTCTCCCCTGCCCTCTCCTTCTCCTGCTCTGGACCCCCACCTCCTAACATGGGCTCCCCCTGTACTAACCCCCTGTTTCTCTTTCCTTGTAACTAGAGCACATTCAGAAACACATATGGTATATGTAAGTAGCTTCTCTGCCCACTAATGCCTGCTTTGCCCGTTGCTGTGGCCTATAGGGCCTGTTAGGAACGGGGGAGGGTGCCGGCCAGCTCAGGGCTGCCCCAGCCTCACTGAGTGGCTGTGGCAGGACACAGAAGGGCTGCAGGGCTGGGTGCAGGGACAGCAGCAGGACTTGGGCTCTGGTGAGGGTGGGCCTCCCACCTTCCTGGCCACCTCAGGGTGGGTAGAATTGCTTCGGGATAAGCTGGAAGTGAGTGACTGCTTCTGGGTACCCTGTCGCCCACAGAGGAAGCAAGAACAAGCCAGAGCCAGAGCAGCCCATCCCAGCCTGGAGGACATCAACCCCGACGTGCTGGACAGCATGCACTCACCAGGCTGCTTCCGAGACCGAAACAAGCTGCTACAGGACCTGCTGTCTGAGGAGTAGGTTGGGGTGGGGATGGCTGGCTTGCCCACTGGTTGCCCCAGGCTCTAGCTACTCTGGGAGGTGCCCTTGTGGTTCCCACATGCACCCTCCCAGGCAGGTGGCCACAGCCAGAGTCCCTGAATAGCTTCTGATGGGTACAACACATCAGGAGTACTCTCCATGTGCTGACACCCTGCAGGGAAAACCAGGAAAAGATGATTTATTTCCTCCTCCTGGACCCGAAAGAAAGGTATCCCAGCCACGAGGACGAGGACCTGTCCCCCAGGAATGAGATAGGTATGAGGCCTTCAGCCCACCCTGTGTCCCCTGGGCCTAGGTGGCTACCCAGCCTGACCCCTGTATACACACAGATCCTCCCCGGAAGCATGTGGACTCCCCAATGCTGAACTGACATGGCAAGCGGAGACCCGAGCGCAAATCCATGGAAGTGCTCAGTGTGACAGATGGCAGTTCCCCAGTGCCCGCACGGAGAGCCATTGAGATGGCCCAGCGTGGCCAGAGGTACGTGCCTGCCCCTGGGGCCCAAGCCTCCTGCTTTCATGGCTGGGCAGCATCAGCCCTACTAGACTACACATGGTCTGGTCCTGTTGGTCTCTGCCCACTGACCTTGGGGTATGGACTGAGGCTGCTGGCTAAGCTGGAGTGCGCTGTGATAGGCATGCTGGCTGGCTGTGTGGACTGAGCTGGACTGCACTGGCTGAGTTGGGCTGCACTGGACTAAGCTGGACTGGACTGGCCTGGGTTGGACTTTGCTGCACTGAGCCAGACGGAGTTGAGCTGGACTGGACTAGACTGGGCTGGACTAGACTAGACTGGACTGGACTGAGCTGGGCTGGGCTGAACTGACATAGACTGAACTAGACTAAAGTAGACTGGCTTGAACTGGACTGACCTGTGCTGGTTTGGACTCAGGTAGTCTGGCCTGGATTAAGCTGAGCTGTTCTAAACTGGACTGAGCTGGATTGGACTGGGTTGGGCTGGACTGGACTGAACTGAGCTGGCTTGCACTAGACTGGGCTGTATTGGACTGGGTTGAGCTGGGCTGAACTGAGCAACTAGACTGGACTGGATTGGGCTGGGCTGAGTTGGACTGAGCTAGACCTAGGTGGTCTGTTCTGGACTGAACTGGACTGGGGCTGGGCTGCAATATGGTGCAACTATGTTCAGAGGCCCCTGCCTAGTCCCTCCCTGGTGCTCAGCCATCTGCAGGTGGCTGCCAGCAGCAGCGCTGTGGGCAGGATTTGCAGTTCAGGGGAGTCATGAGCAGGTCTCAATTGTCCCAACTAGATGCCTGCAGAGGAAGGGCACCCAGAGCCTGCAAAACCTGTCCTGCCATGGGAGGAGGGCTCCCCTCCAGCTAGGGGTATTGGTCAGCTGGGAGCAGGCCTGGAGCCTGGGACATCCCACAGCCCCAGCCAGCAGAGGTCAGCACTGCACTCTGCACCTAGCACCCATCGCTCTTTCCCACTGCTAGGAGCTTGGGTGCTGAAGCAGGCCAGGTCTGCCCTTGAGTTTTTCCAGGACTGGGAACCAGGAGATGGCGAAGTGGTCGTAGGGTAGTGAAGTCTCTCCAGGCCCGGTAGACAAGGGGGTTAGGCGGTCCCAGGCCTGTAGTGCACATAAGCGGACCTGCTCAAAACAGCCAGCAGGAGTCACAGCCTGCTGGATTCCTGTGAAAAAGTTGCCCTGGCCAAAAAGCTGGTCATAGTTCCAATCTATAAATCCAGGTGGTGGATCCTGTCCTTGCTGTGGTCTTAGTTGTTGATTATGTGTGTCATTTCTTTTAACCTACAGGGTAGGGCTTCCCTAGCTCTCCTAACCCACTAGTTCTGAGGTCCTCCCTGCAGATCAGGTCTCGCTCAGGCTCTGACCGCATGGATCCACCCCTTGAGGGGTTCCTTCCAACTCTCCAGCCAGTCATGGCTGGGTCCCTCCTGGCCATGCTTGTACCTAACCCTTCTCTGGGACCCCGCTTCATGTGGATGTGCCTCACCTAAGCAGGACTCTCCCAGCAGCTCTTGTGCACCCCATCTGCTCAAGTGGTGGTTGCCGCTCCCTGGCCTGAACCCCACAGATGGCCGAGGGTGGATACTCTGCCTTTCCACACTGAAAGCCTGAGTGAGCTTCGAGGCCAGGCTGTGAAGGATGGGCCCATCTGTGGGGTGGCAGCTGTCCCCAAGGGACTCTGGAAGGTCCTTTGTCCTGATACATCCAGCCGACTTCTGCTCTGGCTTGACCACTTGGCACTGGGCTAAGGTGATGCTGCTGGCTGGGACAGAAGAGGTTCTATGGCTGGTGGGAGTCTAGACATCCTCCAAGTCCTGGCTAACGCCCTGCCCAGCAGGTCACCCAGGGCAGACTGTGCTGTGGCTCCTGCCCCATCTCTCTCTTCATCTCTGTGCCTGAGGTGGACAGGCCATGCCCTGCCTTGGAGCAGCATGGAGGGCTTCCCCAGTGTGGCTGCGCAGCAGATGGCCCAACGGCTGACCTGCGTGCGTGTGGCCGCAGCTGTAACTCTGTTTTCTCGCTTTGTTCCTGCTGTAGTAAGGTAGTGTTCAGTAAAAGCCTGGATATCACTGAAGCCCGTCCCCAATTCAGCAAAGAAGACAGGTGTACACCCTGCCCGTACGCCCCGACCTCCCAGCCCCAGATGCAGGGCACCTGCCTGAGCTGGGCAGACAGAGGCAGACCCGGAGACAGGACTTGCTATGAGATACCTCTGCCTCTCCTTTCTGGGAAAGAAACCATCCAGCAGGCTGAGGGAAGGGCCTGGCCAGCTATGAGGAGTCAAGGAGGGGTGGGGTTGCTGGGGCAAGGCTCATGGCCAGCCCAAGGCAGAGACCCATGCACTTAAGGCTTGCACAGGCTAGGGGCTGAGGCACCACCCTACTCCCCCTACAGACCTGCCTCATGGCTGCAGACCTGCCATCCCCTGCCGGCCTTTGTCCTCTGTCTAGGTGGCCCTGCTGGCCTCGGGTGTGGGAGCAGCCCTGCTAACCACATGGGCCAGCCAGTCTAGCTGAAGTGGCTAAGTGTCCGAGGCCCTTGGCAGGTGGCAACAGGCCCCTGACAGCTGCCGTCAACACATGCTGCCTGCTTAGATGGCCACATCCTGTTGGGTGCCATACCACCCCTGCACCTGCCTGTGCCCCCTTCCTGCTTGCCTTTACCTACCCTGGCTGCCCTCAGGGCCGGTACCATCTTTCTTGCCTTGGGCTGCAGCTCAACTCCAGCACTGCTGGCCAGAGATGAGATCGCTGCGGCCCCCACCATTTCCAGCTTCCCTTCTTCTGCCCTTGTGCCCAGCAATGTGCTCCTGGCTGGTGTGCTGGCATCTGGGCTCCAGGCCTTGCTGCTTGTGGCTGCACCCCTCCCCCCCATCCCTTGGTGTGGCCATCTCCATCTTCTTCACCCCTTTTCAGGACCCTGCTCCCAGCTGCACACCTGGGTCCCAGCTAGGTCCCTGGTGCTGCTCTGGCCCAGGCATGCTTGCCGACCACGGGTCTCCACTGCCCCTTGGGCTTCTCTCAGTACTAGGTTGGGGAGGCTTGGAGGTCCTGGCCATAGGGCCCTGGCTACAGGTGCTCCGAGATCTGGCAAAGGGCCAACAGAGGCCAGGGACTTGGCCCATCAGATGTTCTGCAGCCCAACAGCCGGACCAGGTGGGGCCAGAGACCTGTTGTGGCCAGTCTGGCTGGTGGCAGGCAGGCTGGGGCAGTGCAGGCTGGTCTGGTATTCTCTCCTCTCCCGTGGCTGTGCCCTACCCTTAGCTACCCCTTCAGGGATGGCAGGTCCCACTGCAGGGGGTGAACCTGTGTTTTAGTGTCCCTTCTCGTGGTGTGGCAGAGTAAAGGCCTGGTCACTGCCCTGCAGGGCAGCTGCTTACCTGTGTTGCAATGGACACACAGGACCAGCGCCTGTCCCCAGCTGTGCCCGGGCTAGGTCTTCAGCCCAGTGGGGCAGTGGTGGGTCAGGATGAGGGCTGTAGGCTGGCCCTGGGCATCTCTTGTGGGTAGCTATGGATGTGAAGGGGCTGGGCAAGTGCCCAGTGTATAAGCCACATGCTAGATGCTGTAACAGTTAAGCCTTAGAGAGGCTGGGCTTGGGTGCCAGGGGTCAAGACTGCACAGGGCTGGATCCAGTTCACAGGAAGCCCACGTCTTGTGCCCTTGCTCCTCTGTCCACACAGTGCTTGTGGACCCTTGCCCAGACCTTGGTACCTCTCGTGCCAGGTCTGGGCCACTGGTGGGTGGCTCCTCTGTGTGGGCAGGAGCCCCAGGGACCCTGGATACATATTGGATACTGACCAATGAAGTAAGCAGGATGGCCCCTGTTACAGCCGTGTCTCCAGAGACCTTCCTGGGCATGGCAAGAGCCTCGGAGCTCCTGGAAAAGCCACCAGGGGGGCAGGAGCTGCGAGGCTCCTCCTGCTGACTCAGCACTTTAGTTTGTACCCCCAGGTCTCGGTCCATCAGCAGTGCCTCTTCAGGCCTTTCAACGAGTCCACTCAGCAGTCCCCGGATGAGTCAATGCCCCACCCCAGCCTCACATGACAGGGCTAACCTCAGCTAACAGAAAGGGACCCCCCAACTAGAGTGCCCCCAGGGGAAGGGTGGGGCCTCCTCGGACTGGAAAGCAGACGCCCACCCCGTGCACGCAGGCCTCCTCCATGGGTGCCCTCCTGGCTGCTGCGCTGCCTCTGGGCTCTTGCTAACTGCATGTTCTTTTGTTTTGTGTTGTCACGTTTGTGACACGTTGTGTGTCACGTTTTCTTTTGTGAAAACCCTCCCCTCGGCTGCCCTCTCCCCCTGGTCCTGCTTGGGGTCCTGCCTGAACGCTTTTCTGATCCTGGCTGCTGTGTGTGCACGTGGGTGGGGCGGCACGGGCGGCGTTTCACCATCATCCCACCTGTTCCCACTCTGTGCCCTTGTAGCCTGTTAGAAAGTTTGTCCTGCCTCTCTGTCCCCTGAACCCCCCTTTGTGGCCCGCCCCCTGGCCACCTCCGTGGAGCCCGAAGCTTGGTGCACCTCACAGCCCGGATACGTCCTCCCTCCACAGGCTGCCCTGCGGCCCAACCCCAAGACACAGACCTTGCCAACCTTGCTGTGCAAGGCCAAGCTGACTGACAAGCGGCTGCAGGGCACCAAGTCCAACCCGCTCCCAGCCTGCACCCAGGCCTGGCCTCCTGGAGCCAGCGGTGGCCCTTGGCTGGCCCTGGCCTCTGGGCCCCCCACCCGGGTGGCCCCTGCCCGGCTCCTGTCCATCAGGACAGAACCAAACACCAAATCTGTCCCCACCATACAGGTGACCCCTCACCCCTCACCGAGGGGTAGCCCCCTTCCTACCCCCAAAGGGATGCCTGTCCACACACCAAAGGAGAGCCAGCCTGCACACCTAACCCCACACCATGGTCCAGCCCCAGCGTTAGAGGGGTGCCCTGGTGGACGCAACTCAACTCCATCAAGAACAGCTTCCTGGGCTCACCCCGCTTCCACCGCCGGAAACTGCAAGGTTGGTGCCAGGGTAGGGTTGGCTGGATGGGGGAAACTTCATAGAGGGTCCTGTACTGCCCAGATGGAACGTGCCTATAGTTGGCAGATCTCACCTCAGGAACATTATCCTCTGAATCCACCCTGCACCCCATTCCTCCCAGACTCCATCCGTCCCATCATCCAGGCAGTAGCTCTGTCCAGAAGGCCTGCCGAGAGGTCAGGGATTCTGCAGGTCCTGGACTGAGGCTCCAGCATGGATGGCACCCTGAGCCAGGGGCTGGACTGGGATTGGCCTCCCAAGGGGACACCCATGGGACCAGGAGCACTCACCTACCTTCTCCCTGCCCTTCCCTGTGCAGTTCCCACACCAGAGGAGACGTCCAACCTGACGCCAGAGTCCTCTCCAGAGTAAGTGGCTTTGCTGGAGGATGGTTATGGCGGGGGTGGGGTCAAGGATCCTTCCACAGGGCAGGGGTAACTGCCTGAGGACTTCCTTCTGGCCCCTGGCCTGGCCTCCTTGGGCCGGATTCAGCTTGTCAAGTCTCTGTGAGCTTTTGTCCTGTCCACATGAGGAGGCCAGTTGGGGGAATTGCCCTAACTGCTCAGAAGTCACAGAGGAGTCTGAGTTATGGGCAAGTGAGGGTGAACAGGGCTTCCCAGGGATGGTAGGTCTCAGGGAGAAATGGGCCTGTGCTGAAGAAGAGAGACAACCATAGGATGGAGGGCCCAGGGAAAGCACTGGGGGCCTGGTGGAGGCACCTATGTTGCTTGGGAGGTCCTGGCAGAGGCTGGGGACAGGTACGTGCCTTCCTAGCTCTCAGCTAGATGGAAGGAAATGTAGGTGGGCCGAGTGCACCTGCCCTGCAGACACCGGAGGGCTGCACAGCATGGCATCTGGGAGTGATTTCCCAGCTGAGGCCCTCTCTGTGCCCTCACAGCTGCCTCTCGGTCACTTCCTCAGTAGCTACTGGTGTGTGTGCGCGTGCACGCGGGGAAATGTCATGTGACCTGGGTGTAGCCCTCTGCAAAGGAGAGCACTGCAGTGTTGTGGCCATGTGGCCTTACACAGTGACCTCTACACAGGGCCATTTCTCAGTGCGTTGCCCATGTCCAGTAAGGACCTATGGGAGACCACTTGCTCCCTGCTCAACCCACTGGGAGCAGTGTCTGCAGAGGAGTTCCCTTGCTGTGTGGGCCTTTTGTCCAGGTGGAGGTCAGAGGCCTGGGTTCACCACAGCTGCCCTGAGGCTCTGGGAACAGGAGCATTTCTTGCCTAGGTCAGGTCATTATGTTGCTCTTATCAAAGGTTTTAGAAAAATGCCTGCAAATACTCCCTTGAGAAAGCAGAGTGACTGTGAGAGAAGCTAGAGGCCAGTGAGGAGGCCACAGCCTCCTGCCACCTCCTCCTTGATCAAGGCCCCTTGGAGGCTCTGCTCCCCTCCCCCAGACCTGTACAGTGGTCCTGGAAGGCTTGGCACCATCCACCTTCAGTCTCATGTGATGGAGGACCTAGGCCTGCCGGCTGCCACCAGCCCTGTGTTCACTGTAGCTTCCTCAGAAACAGGCAGGGTGGAGGCAACGGTGCTTCAGGAACTGTGACTTCAGTCCAGGGCTGGACACTCAGACAGGCTCCCACACGGCTAGAGCCTTCACCCTTGCAAAGCCGTTCTCTCTGAAGCCTTCACCCCACTAGATGGGGCCCCCTTGGTTGGACGTTTTCCCTGCGCTGAGTCTACTGACCTAGGTTCTGTCTAATATACCATGGCTACATCCAGAATGCTGTGTCCAGGCTAGTGCCAGAGCCTGGCCACATGGTCACTAAAGCTCCACCATGGGCCATGTCACCCTGTGCCACACAGTCTCCTCTGATCTTCCAGCTTCTTTGGGGGATGATGGCTGTACCAACAGCCATGCCAATGGGTCCAAGTGCAGGAAGCCGGGATGGCTCCTTCCTTCTGTGATTTTCTTAGCACTACCTGTGCTTTCCAGAACTACCTGGCTACTCCAAGATACTCTAAGTACTGCTGGGCTCCAGGTCCTGGCATCACCCTGGTGCAAGTGGGCAGGAGCCTGCACCAGAGTCCGAGACACGGACAGACTGACTGTGGCTAGCACAGAGGGGCTGGGGGCCAGGTCTGCCACGGTTGAAGAGTAGCACTGCAAATGATCAAGAAAGGGGATGTAACACAGCCAGGAAACCCCACACTCAACACAGGTTAGCAAAGGGCAGGTGCTGCTGCCCAGCTCTGTTCCAGACCATGCTGACCACATGCCAGCCCTGGTTCTGGTCCTGGACGCTGCTGTGGCCACTTCCCTCCAGCCTGTAGCCTCTGTGCATCACTGGCTGCAACCAGCTCTGGTCTCAGGGCTGCAAGCCCAGTGTTGGTGTGCCATGGTGGTCTCCAGAGCTGGAGAAGAATCCCTTCCGAGCATCCATGGTGGCGGGCTGTTTTGGGGTCCTTGCACTGGGGAGCCCGTCAGCAAGACAGCAGGAGGCTACGTTCGTGCACAGCGTCCTCAGAGGTGCTGTGCTTACCTTTCCTGATGTTCTGGGTAGGCCCACAAGTGACTCTGTGGTGTCCGCCCCCGTGGGCTTGCATTTCCAGCCCCTGGAGCTGTGGTACTCCGTTTTAGAGACGGTGTGGCAAGCAGGTGGTGCACAGTGAGCAGTACTGTAGTAGAGCTGGGGTGGTGGAGGGGTAGCCCAGCCAGACAGCCGAGACCAGCCGGGCAGCAGTGGGGTGGCGGCCGAGCTCTGTCAAGCTGTCATGGAAAGGAGACTACAGCCCCCCTGGCTGGGGGCTGTGTGGCTGTGAGAAGCTCTGGGCAGGCCCTTCCCCAACCGATCCTGAGGGTCTGCCAGGGGCCCCTGTGCCACAAGCTGAGGTGAGGAGCCACACCACCACCTGACCTGAGAAGCCTGCCAGACGGAAGGTACCACCTGGCCTTGTTCTCTGAGTAGCGTGCACTAAGCACGCATCAGGCCGGGAACATTTCTGCCAGGAGGGGGCAGAGCAGGCTGCTCCACCAGGACCCAAATGAAGGGCAGGACCCACATTTCGGTTCTCCTCTCCTGCCTAGGTCAGCGGTTTCCAGCAGGTGCCACTCAGACAGCTCTGTGGGAATCAAGGGTTTGTGGTTGGGTGTGTGTTGGGGTGAAATTTGTGTGTTGGGACATGGGGTCTGGATTAAGGAAATGGGATGTAGGTCTGGGTTAGTGATGTGCAATGGGGATCTAGGGTTAGGGATGTTGGGGTAGGGTTAGAATTAGAGACATAAGCCGGGTGTGGTGGCGCATGTCTTTAATCCCAGCACTTGGGAGGCAGAGGCAGGCAGATCTCTGTGAGTTCGAGGCCAGCCTGGTCTCCTGGTCTCCATAGCTAATCCAGGCCAACTGGGGCTATAGGGAGACCCTGTCTCAAAAAAAAAAAAAATTAGAGATGTTTATTAATGTTCGGGGTTATGGTTATGGAGGTTAGGGTTCAGTTAGGGTTAAGGATTTTGATTTTTGATTATGTTTCATCCTTGTGAGTATAGAGTTGGTGATTGGCTTTAGTGTTGGTTAGACTATTAGGAGCGTGGGTGTGGCCAGCCTAAATTAGGGCATTGTGGCAGGTTTGGGACATGGGGAGGTCTCAGGAGTGGACAGGACAACACACCCCATAATCACAGCCTCTGCTCTGCCCAGGCTGGCCAAGAAATCCTGGCTCGGGAACTTCATCAACCTGGAGAAGGAGGAGCAGATCTTCGTGGTGATCAAGGACAAGCCCTTGAGCTCCATCAAGGCTGACATTGTTCACACCTTCCTGTCGGCGAGGCCACGGTAGAGCTAGGTGGACACCTATGGACTCAACCCTTCAGGCAGATCACAGGGCTTCCTATTCATGTCAACCCCGGACACCCACCCATCCTAGTGCTTTTCTGCCTGAACCACCACTGTCCACCCAGGGCCTTGCCCTGTGGGAGTTGCACAGCTCTGGGAGTGGGGAGCCGCCTGTGGCTGGGCTTGGCTTCAGGCAAAACCTCCCAGATGGAGGGTCAAGCACAGGTGGCCACACAATTCAGAGAGGCGGTGACCCTGAGGGACCCGTGTGGGGTCTGATGACCCTCAGGACAGCCTGAGGCCCAGAGCCTGTCTCCCTGTCACTTCTTTGTTTGAGGTCTTGTGGCCCCTAGACTGCTTGCAAAGGCTTGTGGTCTCAGGGCATGGGCTCTCTTTGTCCTGAGGAGCAGAAAGGCCACTAAAGCCTAGAGAGGAGAGACTTTTCTAGCCAGGATGTGAGCTTCCAGAGTCTCCTCAGAAGGCCTTCTTCCTCCTGACTCCTGTGGAACCTGCCTTGTGCTAGGCCAGGCTTCTCTGGGGTTTTCGTTAGCATCTGCCTCCCACCCCAGTACCACAATATGCTGGCCTTTGGCCTAGGGGAGTCATCCTGCCCATAGTCACCCCATCAGAGGGTGCCCTCCTTGCCCAAGAATGGACCCCACTCCAGGGAACTCTTGCCCCACTGGATACTCTGCCCTTGGGTCCTTCAGGCTACTATGTCTGTGGCTATAGTTGAAGGGTTCCTGTAATACCCTGGGGACAGCTTCCAGAGGCCTAAGGCCAGTCCAGACCAAGTGGACACACAAGATTAGCCACAGACTCCTGGGCTGTGGCATCCCACTAATAGCCCTACCCTTTGGGTCTTAGCCTGTGTCCTCCTCACACCTGTTTACTGCATCCTTCGCAAGGCTCCTGGGTCACCCGCCCTCATACTGACCAGAGTCCTATATGCTGGGGTGACCCTGTCTGCCTTCCAGTTTTGCTCTTGCTGCTGTGAAGCTCATTTGGCCAGCCCTGTGGACTCACATAGAGGGCAACATAACACAGCTTGGAAAAACGCGGCATAGGGGACAGTCTCCCCTACCCCCTTCCAACCTAGGGTTTGCATGGACCCTGGGCTGGCTGGGGCCATGGGGGCTCTGATGTGAGTTTCTCTCTGACTTTGTTCGTCTCCTGTGCCACACTTGGTTCTCAGAGCTGGAGATGGCTTGGAGGGTTGGATATATGGCCTGGTGTCCACGTAGTGCTGGCTCTGGGGCCATCTCCCCAGAGAGCCAGGGGTGGGTTAGCGGGGACTGCCGGGAGGCTGTGCTCATGCTGGCCCTGTGCATACCGCAGATCCCCAGCCTCAGCCACAGCGTCATCTCCCAGACAAGCTTCCGGGCTGAATATAAGGCAACGGGGGGCCCAGCTGTGTTCCAGAAGCCCGTCAAGTTCCAGGTGGACATCACCTACACAGAGGGTGGCGAGGCCCACAAGGAGAATGGCATCTACTCAGTCACGTTCACCCTGCTGTCGGGTGGGCCGCACATCTGGGGCTCCAGGCCCACAGTCACTGGCCCTGCCAGAGACCCGACCACCTATCTTTCCCACAGACCCCAGCCGCCGTTTCAAGAGGGTGGTAGAGACCATCCAGTCCCAGCTGCTGAGCACCCATGACCAACCATCAGCCCAGCACCTGTCAGGTGAGGCGGGAGCTCAGCCCAGCACCTGTGGCTAGTGCCATTTGGATGGGAGGTTCGAGGACCGGACATGGCCTCCTACTCTGATGGATGCCCACCTCCCTGCCCCGAGCCATGCTGCACCCCTCAGGGAGCAGGGCCCCTCCCTGGGCATCCACACTGAAAGGCACCTCTTGTCCACCGTAGAACCCCCCCCGCCAGCGCCAGGACTAAGCTGGGGTGCTGGGCTTAAGGGCCAGAAGGTGGCCACCAGCTACGAGAGTAGCCTCTGACGCTGGCAGGTAAGGTGTCCGGCCTACTGCCGGGGAGGGGAGGGGCTGTGGGCAGGGCCTCCTGCAAGAGCCAGGCTTGTCCCAAGAGTGACACCCTGTGCCCACCCACCAGGCCTGGCCCTGGACAGGCCTGCAGGCTCAGCACCCAGGCAGCTGGACACAGGGTAGCCTGAGCAGGCTCTGGGAATAGGGACCAAGACCCTGACCACCTGACCGTCAGGGCTCCCCCTATAGCACTCCATGAGGGCCGGGACTCCCCATCTCCATGCTGCTGTCCCCCAGAACTCTGCATTAAGCAGGATGGGATCTGAGGCCTTGGCCCCAGCAGGCGCTCAGGAGGGTGCCCAAGCTGCTGGGTGTCTCTGGGAGGAGGCAAAACCTGTGTGCCCAGCCTGTGTACTAGCACACATATGGGACCCATGTATCAGTGACGGGTTGGTGGTACAGGATCTGGGATATCTTAATGAAGGGATGGGCTGATGGTGTGTGGCATGTAAGGGACCTGGGGGAGATGGGGTGTAGCCCAAGGCCAGCTTCTCTGAACCCCACAGCCAGCAGGGCCTTATTTCGTGCTTGCTGTCTCCACAGCTGGGGCCTGTGAAGGTCGCCTCTTACACGTGTGTGGGGTCCGGCTTCTCCACCTGTCCCCCATTTCATTCCATTCTCATTCCATTGCCTGTGGATGTGCCCCCAACATGGGCCTCATCACCCTCTGGTGGGTGGGGCTGGAGCCCCCAGCAGCCCTGGTCTCACTCAGCTGCACAGGAGAAAGGCTGGTGTGGTGGGCAGGGAGCAGGCAGGGCTAGGTGCTCCACGGGCACCATCCTCCAGTCAGCTCGACCTCGGTTTTTTGAGGATTCAGGCCTCCATCTTAGGGGAAAACTAAGACTTGGGAACAACCCCAGTGCTAGTGGGAAACCGAAGGCCAGGAATGGCAGGTGGCTGAGGTGGAGGCGGGCTGGAGGTGTCCAGGGCAAGTCAGTTCGGGGTCTGGCCTGGTTGCCAGGGTTCTGCCTGCTTAGCTGACGCAGCCTTCCTCCACTCCCGGGTCTTGGACAGCTCCCCAAGCTGTCTTGTGAGATATTCTGTCACATCCCCCTCCCACGTCCCAGGCTTCACAGGGAGTATGGTGGCCGTGGCCAGCACAGGGCTCACCCACCAGTGCTGTCCTGCCAGACATGACCTAGGCAGAGCCTACCCTTGAGACCCTTGAGACTTCTGAGCCCTCACTCTGGGACCTCAGCCTGTCCCCCCATGGCCCCTCACTGTCTCCTGGTGGCCTGGTCTGTCTCACCATGCTTCCACACTGGATACCTGTCCAGTGAGCTTAGCTCCAGAGTCCCTGCTGGTGCTGAGCCAGAGTGTAACCCTCCGGGAGACCTGGCTGTCACCCAGACAGGGACTCCACAGTGCGAGGAGGCCAAGCGGACATGCCCCAACCTGTGAGGGTGCTGAGGGATAGTCTTGGGTCTGCTGCCACTGCCAGCAGGCCCAGCCTGGCAGGAGAGGGCCAGTGACAGAGCCAAGAAGAAGCAGGAGGTGAATCGGAGCCAGTGGTCAGTGAGGTGTAGGCAGTGTACAGGCAGCCTGTATAGATCATGCCAGAGCAGGAGCTATGTCTAGCTCACGGGAGACAGGGCCAGACCAGGGAAAGGCCGTGTACCGTCTAACGGTTTTGGCTGTTGGAAGATGACCCTCCACTGTCTGTCTGGTTCCCACCCAGGTGTAGTGTGGGGTGCAGGGACTGCTTAGACTGATCCTCACTGCTCCCAGCTCTGCCCCTCCTGGGCCTGCTTGTCCTGTCACTCAGCCTCCCAGGTTCAGCTTCTCGGCTCTTGGCAGCTGGTCCACCTGTAGTCACCCCCGCTCTGTGGCCCCATCCCCTTTGGCCTCTGCCCATTCCTGGCTTCTGCCCTCTCTCAGCTTGACTGGGGACAGATGGCCAGCCAGCCCTAGGTGGCACGCTGTGCAGCCTGTTCACTCTCTCCCTCCCTCTCTCCATTCTGTGCTCCAGACACCACTAACTGTATGGAAGTGATGACGGGGCGGCTTTCCAAATGTGGTAAGAACCCTCACGCTCACCTGGCCCCTAGCCTGCCACTGCCACTGTGTGCCCCGCAGCCTGCCCCACTGCCCCTGGGCTGTCCGGGTTCCCCTGTGCATACACAGGCATCGGACCACCTGCCACCTCCGGCTCCATCTTTTGCCAAGAATGGTCTTGACCACTCACTCCCTACTCCTCATCCCTACACTCAGGCCAAGCTGAGGAAGGACCCCAAGGCTCAGAGCAGAAAAGGGTCCTCATGGCCCGAGGCCACCTAGAGTCCCACAGATAGCACTGGCTTGGGGGCAGAGGGGATGCTTGTCTACAGAAAGTGCCCGGCAGGTGAGGAGTCTACAGCACTGGGCTTAGATGGAAGTCAGATGAGGGAGTGGAATTTAAGTACCTGGCTGGCACAGCCAAGTAGTGAGCACAGGCCCAGGAGGTTGGTGGGGGCAGGGGGTCATCCGTCTGCCCTGTTTGTCCTGCCTTCCGAGACCAGAGGCCCAGCCCTAGCTGCCTGTCCCCAAGCCCCTGCCTGCCTGCCTGTGCCTTCCATGCCTGTCCACCTGCCATCCATCTGTCTGTCTGCTGCTGAACTATGCTGGCCAGGGCCAGGCTCTCCTTGTATGCTGGGTACTGGCTCCAGCTTGCTCATCCCAGAGCAAGCATCCCCCCACTGAGCAGCAACCAACCCCAGGGTCTGACTTAGCCCCAGCCTTTACCCTGGTATTTCTACAATTGGGGTTAGCTCATGTGGCTGAGACCTGGGAAGGCCCAGGACCTTCGGGGTCACACCTGGTGTGGGAGGAGTCGCACTGCCTGCCCTGGGCCTCAGTTTTCAGAAGCAGTCCTAGGTGCCCATGTCATCTTGGAGGTGTGGAGGGTCCAAGTGTCTGCTCTGCAGCACCAGCCACCTCCCCACCCACCCCCGCACCGCCGCTGGCACTAGGCCCCCCACTGGCCGCCTGCCCGCCCTGCCTGCTGTCCCTGCTAGTCTGTCTCAGACTTCATCTCGCTGGATTTTTCTTTCTCTCGTCGATGCCCTTTCGTTCATTTGTTTGTTTGTTCTTTCTCTCCTTCCCTCCTTTTTTCCTTCTCTCTCTCTCTGTCTTCTGTTCTGTGTATACAGGCACCCCATCGAGAAACTTCTTTGACATATTTAAACAACTTTTTTCAGACGAGAAGAACGGGCGGGCGGCCCAGGCCCCCAGCACACCCGCCAAGGGGAGTGCCGACGGCCCCTGGGGTGACTCCGCGGCCGCTGGCCCTGGAGGGGACACCGAGTACCCAATGGGCAAGGACATGGCCAAGACGGGGCTGCCCACCGTGAGCAGCCTTAGACACTGGTCCCTCCCCAACACAGCACAGCACTGACCGCGGCCATCTGCCGCCACCCCGTGTGGACCAGGCCCCTCCTGCCTGCCCAGACCTTGTCTCCAGCCTGGGAGGAAAGAAGAGTGGCCAGGCCTGGCCGCAGGCCGAGCCTCTGGGCTTGCTCTCTCTTCTCTCGTGGTCTCTGTCTCTGCCTGTCTCTGACGGCATCGCTTGTTTCCGCTCTGATACCAGGAATTATCCCGAAAAGTTAACATGTCACCTCCACGAGGCCACCCTCTGTGCTGCGTGTGGACACTGGCTGACCGAAGGCAGCTGCTGTGGACTCCCCTCTCTCCTGCCGCTGCCATTGCTGCCGGGCGGAAAGGCTGGCCCACTGCCCACCCTCCGCCTGTCCCAGGCAGCTCCGCATGGCCCACAGGGGGAGGGCCCGGATCCCAGGGGATGCCTCCACCAGCCCAGTTGCCCTGGACTCCCAGTGACCAGTCCTGCCCACCACCGTCCAGGGCGGGGGATGGTGATGGGTGAAGCAGTGAGGATGGACTGTCCACCGGCCTCCATGCCGTACCTGGAGGCCTCCTGGGTCACCCACCTCGCCTCCTCCGACCTTGGCCTCACCAGGGCCTCCTCTCACCTGCGTCTCCTGCTCCACCTCGCTAGGCTGTTGGTTCTCTCGGGCCGAAGTGGAAACAGAGACCCCGGGTGCCCCAGAGCTGCCAGGCTGTGAGGGCTGGGCTGAGACCAGTGTGATTTATTTGCTGTTTTAAATTTATTGAGTTTCTTTACCTCTCTGCTCTCTGTTCAGGGAAGGGGAAGCAGTATCTGTCTGTCTGTCTGTCTCTTCTGACTCGGGCAGGGTGGGTCTGGAGCCCGGGTTCCCTCTAAGGACAGAGTAGTTGGGGGGCTGGGGACAGTGGGGGACCGACCAGTGGATTGCAGCACTGGCAAGCTACTGTAAACTTTAAAGAATTCCTGCAAGATATTTTTATAAACATTTTTTTTCTTGGTTGTTTTTGGAAAAGGGATGTGGGGGTGGGGGGGAGCCACTGGGACAGAGCTAGATTTTGTGTTTCGATTCCTTGCTCTTGGTTATTTCTGTACACACACACACACACACACACACACACACACACACATTTAAAGAATGATGCAGCTAGCTCTGTCCCAGGTTGTTTTATTACTGTTCAGCAGCAGCTCCAGTTCCAGGCCCAGGTTATGAGGCACCGGCCTGCAGCACACACTGATCCCACCCATTGACAGTTACTCCCCCAATGCTGGTGGCAGCACTGAGCCCATGAGCCTGTAGCCCTTAGTGAACAGGTCCCCAGAGAGAACTACAGTCCCCATAGGCAGTGAAAGCTTGGCCTGAGTTCTCGAAGGGCTACTAGTCAAGCCAGGAGATAGACAAGATTGCCAATGTCTCTGTCCCTGTCATACACATGGCTAAGTCTGTGCCAGTCAGAAGTCTGGCCGGTGGCCTCCTCAGGGTGATCAGGTGAAGGCCTGAAGAGGCTGCTTTTGTGCCGTCAGGCCAGCTGGACAACAGACAGGCACTTCTGGGCACTGACCACACAGTATGTGGTGCAAGGAAGTCTCCACCAACCCCTGAACTGCCAGTGGGCACCCACATGGAGCGCTGTCTGATATGAAGCTCAGGATGAGGGTCCTGAGGAGTCCGATGGTAAATATTCCCACAGGAGAGGTGAGCCTCCTGTTCGAATTTAACAACTAATCTCTTCAGTGGTAAACATTAGGACTAAAATGTAAGATGCCAGCTGGGTGTAGTGGTGCACACCTTTAATAAACCCAGCACTTGGGAGGCAGAGGTAGGCAGATCTCTGTGAGTTTGAGGCCAGCCTACATAGTAAGTTCCAGGCCAGCTGGGGCTACAAGGAGACCCTGTCTTAAAAAGACGAAAATAAATAAATAAAAATTAAATACTTAAAAAATGTAAGATGCAAACTCTATACTGGCAAGAAGTCTCGTGACCAGCAACAGTCGCTTCTGACTAGAAACGCTCAAGAAGAGGTTCTGCAGCAGGCTGCGAGGGGATGCACAGTGGGCGAATCAAAGGCAGACCCTCTTCTGGTGAGGCCAGCCACTGCCAGGAGCACAGGACTGCATAGAACCTACTACAGGGGTCACAACAGACCAGGAAAGTGAAGGCAGCACAGATCCAGGCACAGGAATCCTGTCTCAGAAACAGCCTCCTTAGGAGCGCCCACCCTGCTCCACAGGGGTGAGAGGAAGCTGGAGCGCCCTGCAGGAGAAGGACTGCACAAAAGTCACGACTGCCAGGGCCAAACCTCCTCCCAAACGGGTGGGGGGGGGGTCTGTGTTAGTGCCGAGCAAGGGGGCTGCTCTTCCTGGAGGGACTCCAAAACGGCCAGCCAGTCCAACAGATATTCCAAAAAGTCAGATGCATAATCACCATGTGACTCAGCCACTTCTCTCCTGGGCATCCAACAGAGAAATGAAAATTATATTTAAAAGGTGTGACGTGAGTGGAGGGAAAAAGGTGTCTGTAAGAAACAGCGCTGGGTGTCCTGAGCCCGACCTCACATGCAAATGCACCAGAGAAGGAAACACAGACAAGCTCAGGGCTGCATCTGCAAAGCTTACGACGGTTCTCACAATACAAACAGCACTAATCAAAGGAAAAAAAACAGATGGAAAAATTTACAGATGCACGTAAGATTCTTTTTGAAATATTCTTAAAAAATGAACGTACTAGCTGAGCGTGGTGGTGCACGCCTTTAATCCCGCACTCAGGAGGCAGAGGCAGGCGGATCTCTGTGAGATCGAGGCCAGCCTGGTCTACATAGTGAGTTCCAGGCCAACTGGGGCTACAAGGAGACCCTGTCTCAAAAAGAACCCCCCCAAAAGAATGTACTCGGTAAGTCATAGAATATGTTCCTGACCAGACTCTTACCTAAAGTAAGTACAGAAATCCTGCAATTCAATTTAAAAAGGCAATCTACTCTTCAAGAAGGACAGAAGACTGAACTGACACTTTGGCAAAGGCAGACCCGTGCACAGCCAGTTACGCACAAGGAAGTGCCCAGGGGAGCTAGTCGCTGGAGAAGTGCACGGCCTACGACCCACATCACGCTGCCTGAGACTTAGGGAACAGCTCAAGTCAAACAGACTGCAAATGCTGGAAAACGATGGAGGAGGCAGGCGACCAGAAAGCTAACCACACTGATGGGACAGGAAACGGAACTGACTAATGTGGGAAAGAGTTGGCAGTTTCTTTTCAAAGTTAAACTGAGCCAGTAATTCCACAGCTAACCCTAACCCAGAGAAAACAAGTCTGTCCATATAAAGACTTGTGTGAGAACATCCCGGCAGGGCTATCCACAACAAAGACCTGGAAACAGCCCCAAAGCCCATGAGCAGAAGAGCGCAGGACAAACTGCCGTACGCTCATGCCATGGACCACTGGGGAGATGGAACCCTTGGTTAAGCCAAGATAGCATTAGGAGGCATGCCAAGAATAAAAGAGCGGAGACCATGGGTTCCAGTCATATCTTCTAGAAGAAGGCTGGGCCTGGGGCCACATGTCTGGAATCTTAGCACCAGGGCAGCTGAGGCAGGAGGGTCACAAGTCCAAGGCCAGCCTGGGCTGCAGAGGGAGCTGGGTTTCAACAAAATGAAAATCAAAACCAAATCAACAACAAAAGAGTCATCAAATTAGTCTTGGATAAAATAAAGTCAGAACAGCAGCTGCCTCTTGGGAGAGGGAGTGTGGGGGGCACTACCCTGCTGAGAGAGGGGGTGGGGGCACCACCCTGCTGGGGGGGCAACACCCTCCTGGGAGAGGGGGTGGGGGCACCACCCTACTGAGACAGCCCGTGTCCTGTGTCTCTAACGGGCAGCTCCAGAACACACCCTCAAAAAGCCCTGACACTTGAGACTTGTGACTGTCACTGCTTAGACTTCAGGTGTCGGGTTTTTAAAGGCCAAGCTTGTATAAAGGATGGGCGAGAACACCGAGAGAAAGTGGTGAGACCGAAGGGGCTCCAGACCTGAAGCGCGCACCAGAAAGGGACACGTGTGGCCAGATGCCACGTCGAGGTGCTGGGTGGTCACTGGAGCACGACAAGGAAGAAGTGCTCTGGGAGACTGCTTTAGACAGAGCCAGATCATTCCAGCAGACTTGAGCAACACTGGTGTGTCCTAAACACTCATCCTTCCCCCCAAATTCCCAAGGAGAAGCCCAAAGCCCCAGCACCACTATGTTGGGAGGTGGGATCTTGAAACTAGATCACTAGGCAGAAGCCTGGCCCTCTGGGTAGCCCAACAAGAATAGGAAGAGCCCAGGCAGAAGCCGAGGGGGGCTTCTCGCCCCATGGCAGACCCCAGCAGCCACACTGCTGTGGGAAGGCACTCACAGAGCGCCTGACCACCAGTGAAAAGAATCTGAACAGGGCGAGTCCCAGATCCAGATCTGGACACCAGCAGAGGAATCAGCACACAGGATGGAGACACAGGAAATACAGGGGAGCAGCCTGTACTTTCTAGATACATGGGAGGAGCAGGGCAGGGATAGGACCTCAGTGAGAGCTCTACTCAGTAACAGGAGGTGAGGCCTGCCTGGCTACTGCCACAGAGCCAACACCACCTTCTGGCCTGATGGGATCTCTGGTATACAGGAGACGGACAAGGAGGCTGGCTGACAGGAACACTGGATTCTCTGCGCTGGTTTTGCAGTTTCTTGCAAGTTTACTCAAGATAGTATTGGATGATTCTAGCCTTCTGTCTGCTGGAAGGAGTCTTGTTCCAAGGGCGGGAGAAAGGCCTGCTCTTGGGATTGTACCATCAATTTACTTCAAAATACAAAGCTAAAAAGAGAGACTCACAATCTGTTGGGAGCCTGAGTCTCGGCATGTTGGGAGACGTCTCAGCATGTTGGTAGACTGAGTCTCAGCGCTTCTTAAAACTGCTGACAGACCTAAGCTGGCTACTTTCCATTCTGCCCGCAGCCTTGGCCCAAAACATTGGCAGGCAGCCTGGGCCCAAAACCTTGGCTCACAGCCAGGACCAGCAGCCCGTGGCCTTGCTCTAGTTTAGGTGAATAGCTCTGTCCTTGGTTAATCAGTAGATTCCTCCCTTAAAGTACATCAGGACCTCTGTGTTCTGACTGATATGATTACCCACTCCTAGCTCCCTTGTTTTCATTCTCTATTTAAACTCATGCTTGTGTTTCAATAAATGAGACTTGATCAGAATCCTGTCTTGTCTCCATTTCTCTTGTCTCTTGCCCCGTCCCATCCACATCCCCACTCCTCAATTCAGCCCCACTCCCCAATCCAAGTACCTCGTTGCAGACCCTGCGGGCTGGGGCAGAGTGGCGCCCAACGTGGGGCCTGGAGACTGGGGGTAATAGATATAAAAAGATGGAGAAGAGTAGGAGATGCATTACAAGATTATTATACAGTGTTTGGACCAGGAAAGGTCCCGGTAACTGCTTTTTCTTATTAAAATTTAATAAAAAAAGTTAATAGATAAGAGAGATGAACATGAGCCAGTGGTGGCAGCAATTGCCCGAGCTAAAGAGATTTTTAGAAATAGTTCTAAGAATAGTTCTAAGTCAGAACCGAGGGAAATTCCAAAAATTCCCAAGGATGAGCCTGACTTAATTTCTCTTGAAGATGAAGATTCTCCTAAAAATTTAAGGGAGGAGTCCTCAGAGTCAGTTAAAGGAGAGGAAAATCAAGAGGATGCCCAAAAGCCTAAAAAAGAACATATTCGTATCTATCCTCTTTTACCAGAAGATGCATGTCTAGCCTCAGATTAGAAACAGATGGCGCAGAGTCTGTGAAGGAGGGGTTGAGTTGTAAAACTGAGGATGTGTCATCAAATGGCCACAAGAGGCAAGAGTGTGATCGCTCCCCTGCTTATAGTATACCGCCTGCTCCAACTATAATGGCAGCAATAGATCCTAGAGCAGAATTAAAGGAACAGATAGCACAACTGCAGAAACAAGTTAAACTAAAAAAAAATACACCAATCATTAATACTTAAATTGCAAAACCTCAAAACAGGCAAGGAGACAGTAGTAGACAGGGATACAGCTTGCCAGATTCCCTGGGGGCCCGGCCTCCACTTATATAAAGAGAATTTTAATGGACGTAAACCTGTTAAACCTTCCTCCTATATGGAGGCTTTTCCTGTGACAAAAACAGTAGATGATCAAAGGCAAGCATGGCGACATCATGAGGGTTTTGATTTTCCATTTATTAAAGAATTAAAAACTGCTGTGTGTCAATATGGAGCCACAGCCCCGTATACATTAACAATTTTGGGGTGTGTGGCTGAAAAATGGTTAACTCCCATTGACTAGAATACAGTGGCATGATCAGTCCTCAGCGGGGGTGATTATTTCCTATAAAAATCAGAGTATTTTGAGAATTATAAGGAGACAGCTAAAAAAAATCAACAAACCGAAAATGGATGGGGTTTTGATATGTTAGTGGGTAAAGGTCAGTATGAGACTAATAAACGACAGATGCTATATGATGCAGGTCTTTATGCACAAATTAGAGTTGCTGCCACTAAGACATGGAGGAAACTTCCAGTTAAAGGGGATCTGGCATCTTCTCTCACTTTAGTCAAACAGGGGGTCTCATGAACCATTTGCAGACTTTGTCCATCGATTGACAACCACAACAGGGAAAATATTTGGGAGTGTTGATGCAGGGCTGGAGTATATGAAACAGTTGGCTTATGAGAATGCTAATCCTGCCTGCCAGGCAGCCATTAGGCCTTATAGGAAAAAAACTAATTTGACTGGCTATATATGCCTGTGTTCAGACATAGATCCATCTTATCAGCAGGGACTGGCCATGGCATCAGCTTTTAATGGACAATCTGTGAAAGATTTTTTGGCTAAAAAAAAAACAAAACTGAAGACAAAGTATGTTTTAAATGTGGTAAGAGTGGGCATTTTGCCCAAAAATGTAGAATAGATGATGTTGATAATCAGCAAAGGATGAGAAATGAGAGAGCTCCAGGATTATGTATTAGATGTAAAAAGAAAAGACATTGGTTTAATCACTGTAGGTCTAAAACTGATATTGACGGGAGAACTTTACCTCCCAGATCTTTATCGCCACGTCAGGAAAACGGGTGGAGGGGCCAGCCCCAGGCCTCAAAACAAGCATTTGGGGCAGTCAGCTTCATTCCCGCCAGCAGCCCCAAAGCATATTAAAACAGATAATGGTCCTGGATATGTATCTCAAGCTTTTCAAAAGTTTTGCAACACCTTGCAGATAAAACATACCACAGAAATTCCTTATAACCCACAGGGCCAAGGCATCGTTAATAGAGCTCATTTACTTATAAAAATACATTAAATAAAGTAAAAAGGGGGAGTGGTATCCCAGCAGGGGATCCCCCAGGAATTTATTAAATCATATATTCTTTATTTTAAATTTTCTTGCACTCGACATTGGTACCTCTAGCACTGCACTTTCTCCTTCCTTTGTATGTCGTAGTAATTGTTCTGTCAGTTCACCTCTTAATGCTCCTCCTCTTATGTCTTTCTGGTGCAATCAGTCCTTGTATCAACAGATCACTATTTCCTCTCCGGGACCCTGTGTACTAATTACAATTGTACCCCAGCTGAACATGTATTCACCAGAGGAGTTCGCCTGGCTACTCCGTCCACACATTAAGAGAGGAATATTTATCCCTTTTGCAATCAGGATAGGATTTACTGTTTCTGCTGGCCTTTCTGCAGGGGCCTTGGGACATACTCTCTATACTGCAAAAGAGTTCAATTCTCAATTACAACAGGTCATAAAATCTACGGCTAGTAGTCTTGCATCCTTGCAACGTCAATTAACTTCCTTGGCACAAGTTGCTCTGCAAAATCATAGGGCCCTTGTATTTTTTTACAGGAGAAATGCTGTTTCTACGTCAATGAATCGGGATTGGTGGAACAAAATATACAAAACCTGCAGACCATCAGTTACAAACTGCACAATTTTTATCAAAATCCTTCTAGATGGATGGATTCCCCTTTCCTTTCTTGGATTCCCTCTATGATTCCATCCCTCATCATCCTCCTGCTTCTTCTTACATTAGGGCCACTATTAGTAAAAAGCCTCGTGTCTTTTATTAAGCAGCAGATAGAGGTTCTTCATGTGGCTAAACCAATACAGGTCCAATATCATTGCCTTGATCTCATGGATCGAGAGTTAATTGGGACACGTTGCTATGATGACGCAGCCAGCCATCCCTCTTGAGAGAAGAACTAGACAGTCAACGACGGGAACATGAAAATCCCCCCTTGTTGCAACCTAAGACAGGAGGGTAGTCTAATGCTACTGCCTTATCCAATGATGGGTAAGCACTCGGGAAAGGATACTCCAACCTAAGACAGGCACAGTTCCCTAAGGGTCTAGCAACCTTCGATCCCTAAGCTCTATAAAGTAAAAAAGGGAGACCTGTTGGGAGCCTGAGTCTCGGCATGTTGGGAGACGTCTCAGCATGTTGGTAGACTGAGTCTCAGCCACTTCTTAAAACTGCTGACAGACCTAAGCTGGCTACTTTCCATTCTTCCTGCAGCCTTGGCCCAAAACATTGGCAGGCAGCCTGGGCCCAAAACCTTGGCTCACAGCTGGGGCCAGCAGCCCGTGGCCTTGCTCTAGTTTAGGTGAATAGCTCTGTTCTCAGTTAATCAATAGATTCCTCCCTTAGAGTACATCAGGACCCCTGTGTTCTGACTGATGTGTTTACTCATTCCTTGCTCCCTTGTTCTCATTCTCTATTTAAACTCATGCTTGTGCTTCAATAAACGAAACTTGATCAGAATCCTGTCTTGTCTCCATTTCTCTTGTCCTTGCCTCATTTTCATCCCCACCCCCCAATCCAGGTACCCCGTTGCAGACCCAGCGGGCTGGGGCATGTTGAAAGGTGTTATACAGGATACGGGGGGGGGGGGGGGGGGGAGAAAGGACGTC
>NW_008342925.1:40618-42542 GCF_000622305.1 Nannospalax galili
CAAATCCAAGTTTCACACTAGGAGAAATGGCCTAGAGCACCCTCGTGACCATGTGACATGACGTTCTTTCTGTCCACAGGGGACAGCTGAGCTCTGTGCTGCTGGGCACATAGCACCTGGTGTCTAAGAATGCTGACCAAATGTGACCTTGGGTAGAATAACAAACCATGGTGGTATTTAGGCTGTTCCCAACCACCTCTCTGCCTGTGGTGTTGAGAGAGCTGCTGAGAAGAGCAAGGACCCCCAAGAACTCACCAACACCCACTTACACCATCACTGACCCTGACTGGTCCTGCTCACCTCTTACCCTGAGTTCTTGCTATGTGTGTTCAGGAGCCTAAGGCACAGGCCACAACAGGAGACAGTAGGATTCCTAACTTCTTGATGCAAACACTGTAAAGAGCTGACACTACTGGGCCCCAACAATTGACAAGGGAGAACTTTCCAAAGCATGTGTCTCCAAACTATAACCACCACACAACTTAATAATTTCTGCAGAATGACATGAAATTTCCAGGTGCAACTATCAAGACCCTACATTCAAGACATGCACCTCTTCAGTGACATGCAACACACCCACACTCTTTTGGTTCTTTTCCCAGTCTTTGTGGGGTCCCCCACCCTCCTCCCAGATGAGTCTAGCCTTCTGTCTGCTGGAAGGAATCTGTTCCAAGGGTGGAAGAAAGGCCTGGCCCTCTAGGGATTGCACCGCCAATGACCAGTGGGTTTCTGCTGGAGAGCTGGTGCAGGCCAGATGCACGTGTATGATCTTGGGGATGTGATCCCAGCAGACACGCAGCTGCAGCATGGGGGCACCCCGGCATCTCTGCACAGGACCACCACAGAAGGCACAAATACAGATAGAACTCTCTGGTGCCAAGAACCGGCCCTTCTCTGCCATCAAGGAGCTTAGCCTATCTACATCAAAGAGAACAAAGGGTTAGGACCATACCACCCTGACCCCATCTGATGTCACAAGCTATGGTCACAAGCTACATAGGGTTAGACATGGAGAGGATCTGTTGGGAAAGAGCAAAGTGCTGCACAGGTGGAGGAGGTGAAGCAACGGACCCGCTTGTGCACACTTCACATTCCACAGTCAAGCAGGGTCCTTTAGGGCAACTGGGAAACAAGGAGCGACAGGTACAGCACCCACCACAAGGATGCCTTTCAAACCAAGTCCTCAGAAGGGGGCCTGTGAGAGACCACACTTGTCAGGGTGGAACAGGGCAGGGGTACCTAGTTTGAAACCACCAAACACTGGTCAACATATGAGAAGTGACACTTTTCCAAGACGCCAGACAGATACTCAGGCAACAAAAGATAGTGATCCTGTGAGACACACAGCGACCCCCTGCCAACCCAGAGTCCACCCAGGAGGGGCCTGGTGGAGTCCTGTAGGCTGCTGAGTTAAGACTCCCCAGGATCTGGACAAGGCAAAGCAGCCTTCCTTAGAGGACAATCAAAGCCTTCAGACCCCTGAGAGAAGAACACTGCCAAGGACTCCACCAAGGCCTCATCAGGTACTGACTGAGGCATGTACATACAGGTACCATGAAGTAAGACAGCTCCCTGGGGGCCAGGGGACACTGTGGAAGCTCACACAGTCAGTCCACTGGGAGTCAAGTGCAGCACAACCACGGTTGAAAAGAACCAATTCCATGGGATGTCCTCAGAAAGGCTTATCTGATCACCCCAGACATCCTCAAGGTGTCTACTGGCATTGCAAACTGGGCTCGGGTCAGCTCCTCCTGGTGTCCTCCCAGCTTCTTCTGATCCTCCCTGTGGCCCTTCCAGATCCCACATCCCAGTACCCAGAAAACATATCTGGCCCAGTGTCTTGGGCCCTATGCCTGAGCAGGCCCACTGAGTTGTCACTACTACTGCTCCAAACCTCATTTACCCCACCTCCCCTCCATACCAC
>NW_008342925.1:42863-49745 GCF_000622305.1 Nannospalax galili
CCACACCCCCATCCCCCTCCCATACCCTTCCACCCCCCCCATTACATACACCCACACACAGCATACACACTTCAGTCTGCTGAGCAATGGAGCAGGCTTCCACCCTGGGGTCTCAGCTAGGACTCTTACTCACATACCCTTCAGGCTGTGCTCAAAAGCGGCCCTGTTCCAGGAGGCCCTCCATAGCCCTACCTCATAGTGTTTGCTGTAGCCACTACATTCCCAACACCTAAAACAGAGCAGCAGTCGGTATCTGCTAATGAATGAAGGAATTCCAAATGAGAATCATGGCTAGAAGGCAGCTCTTAGAATCTGGAGGAGCTCTAGATGGGGTGGTAAGAGGCAGAGCACAGTGACTCCCAGGAGCCTGCCTTACTCTGCCTTGGCATGCTGCTCTGTCTGGGGCTGGGCCAACCTCATGCTCCATTCCTGCGGGTCCCTCGCAGGATCCAAAGCAGTGTCGTGAGGTCCTCACAGCGAGATGGTCAAGCACAGGTCTGCGGGGTCAAATTACAGGCTCACTAGGACAGGATCAAGGGAAGGGCAGGCCTTCTCCAAGACAGTCATCTCTGTGGCATGTGCAGCTGCCCACAGTGACCAACCAGAGGGAACTGCATCCTGGAAAGCAGCCACGATGGTGTCTGGGGAAGCTGACTTTGAAAGCCATGCGTTTTCGCCCCACGGAATTCTAGGCATGGCCCTGGTGGCTGTGGGAAGGTAAAGGACAGAGGAAAGTCCATGAAGAGTAGGACTCAGCCTACTCAAAGGCCACACAGGTGAGGTGGGCACCACTCTGCTTCTCTGACACAGCTACCCTCTTGGCCTTGTCCCCCAACACCTGGATGCCATGCCTTGTCTTCTCAGACATAACACTTCCCTCATGAGTCTCCTAAGCTCTCAGATTTGCCTCTGATCCCACAGTGCCTGCTGTGTTGACAGATGAAGCCTGTGCCCCTACGTGAGTCAGCATCACCAAGGCACACCAGTGCCACCTGCACCAGAGATGCAGCAGACGAGGACCAAACTAAGACTAGCACTGCCGACCAGTAACTGAACCGAGCACTAGCAGTGCCGACCAGTAGCTGAACCAAGCACTAGTAATGGAGAGGAGTCTGTGTTCAGTGCCCGGCTCTGGCCACTCATCCTCTCTCTCCGTCATCCCCTCATTACATATCTGCACAGCAGGTACTGAAGCTGCTGCTGGCCTGGGTCTGGGCACAGCAGCGAGACGCAGTTCTACCCTCCAAAGCAAAGTCCCTAGGGAAGGTTAAACACACCCCGGTAACACAGTCTCAGATGGGCAAAACTATGGGCAAGTGTCTCCTGCCACTTTTCAGGGCTCTGTCACACACATGGCAAATGTGCTTAACATACATGGGAGCCGAAATGTTTCTTGGGGCAGGCAGGCTAGTTGGACAGAGAACATGGTGATGTGTTTTTGTCATGGTCACTCTAGAGGAGACCTCCAGAGTTCTGTAGCTGTGCAAACACGGCTCTACACAGCCAGCCAGGGCCCTCAAGCCCGGGCTAGGAGGTCCATCCACAGACCTTGTCTGCTCTCTGGCCCCATGACCAGGAGCTGCAACGGACCAGCCCAGACCGGGGCAGTTCAGTCCGACGGGAACAGGGTCGTCAAGAGGGTGGACAAGGAGTCGGCGAGTGACAAACAGACAGACACACATGAGCTTGGTGAAAGTCTGAGTGTAATTTTTGCAGTTTCAAGGTTTGAGATATATACAGCAAAGATTACAAAAACCGCAGAACAGCCATGCTAAGATTTACAATTCCAGAGATGAAAGTAAAACAATTTTGCCAACACATTTCCCTATCTTATCAACCTGATACTAGACAGTAAATTCCTGCTTTACTGTGGTTTTTACTGCCAGCCTTTCTCACACACTTAGGATTCTGCTCAGCTTTGTAGTCCCAAGTCAGAATGACCTTAACCCATTAAGCACGTTCAACACGAGCTGTGCCTGATGTTACTTTTTTAACGATCTGATAATATTCCTTGCTTATTTGTAGTGGGCCATAGGGATTCTAAGTTATTTTTAACTCTATAGGTCCCCAAAAGGCTATCCCATGTTAGGGATCCATGAAACCATCCTTCTCTCTTATCCTACCAATTTTCAAATACTTTCTATATTTGCTCTTGGCCCTTTAATGCTCTTTTATTGATTATTTGTCAAAAGACACCAAGGTGGTCTTGATCTTACCAATTTATCCATGAATTGTAATGAATACCAAGAAACCCTTCTATCTATTTTTATCCATCTATGTCTCTCTTCTAGAAATCGGTTATTCCTGGACTTTCCAGCATTAATTCTGTTTAACTACTTCTTATTGCATCTAAAATAGCTTTTATTAATAGTGGTGCATCTGGACTAGGATGATTAAAGGATTTTCAATAAAGGCGGTGACAGCGGTACCAAGGACACCAGGTGCTTTCTGGGCCCCCAGAAAGCCCAAGATACAGTGACAGAAAGATAATAGCAAGTAAAAGCATGCCAAGTACACTGCATATTTTTTAGCACAGTCAATTCCAAGAGGCAACCTTCCTTGAAGTTCCAGCCTCAACCCACGGAGGATCTCATGTGGGCTTCATTGGAGATGGCATGGCAAGGAGCAAGCATGGAACCACTGGAGGGAAGAATGTCTAGTGGTCAGGGCTGGAACAGGTCCCAAAGTGAAGAACTAGCACCAGGGACCTGCAGACCCTGAGACAGAATGTATGGCTTGCCACAGGGAGGTGACCTGGCTGTGGCTTCTTGTCACTCCCACCAGGCATAGCCTTGAGCTCCAAAGCATCTGAGTTCCCAGAGATGCTTCTAGGAGGGAGCTTGTGCCACGAGACAGCACCTGTACAGCCAGGTGGAAAGGTCCCAGCAGCACGGTCACTGGCGGCCCAGGAGCTCAAGTACACTGGGACGGACAGCACACGGATCCCTTATAGCTCAAGTGGGCCTTGGCCACAGCTTCTCCACACTTCAGTTTGCCCAGGTGTTGGGGGCTGTTTGTCTATTATGTGCATTGAGCTGTGGCAGGCTTGTTTACCGAGTTTGTGTTATGCACACCAGTATCTAATCTGCTTAATCAGGAGGAATGTGTTTATATGGAGAGCCTCACAACACCTGACCTTGAGGCAATAGTGGTAAACAAAAAGATCAAAGAAGACTTTGAAGTATCTGACCGCTCCTTGACCCTCAGAGACAGGTGGGAAAAACAGCTGTTGAAACTAATTGAGTTCTTCTGTATAAAAAGGCGGAGCTGAAATAAACACGGGCTGCAGTCACCACTGTTAGCCCTTCCAAGTATCTTTTCTGTCTCTTGTTCTTTCTTTCAATCCTCACTCCCCCTTTCAGGTACTGTCCGTCTTGGCCGGCTGGCACCGGCACCCAGGTGTCTCATGTCACTGATGGTGAAGTCCTGTGTGGGAGACGTCTCGTTCTCCACCCTGCATCCAGATCCCAAGATTCCTCAAGAGCCCACCACAGCCCAGCCCAACCCAGGGCTGATAAGGCCAGGGTCTCACTCAGCCCAGGGTGAGGATTCAACCCCACCAGGCTTTGAAACAGGCAACTGGGGAAGGACCTGGGACAGGAGAGTCTTAGGTAGGAGCTCAGAGGTAAGGAAGAGGAGCCAATGGAGGACTGGAGGAAGGAGTGTGCAGAATAGGGAAGGGGCCTTCAGAATCCCATCCATGTGGAGAGTGGAGCCGGGCAGGGGCAAGGTCAGGTTTGGACTCTTATCTGAGGACCTGGAAAGCCCTTATAGGAAGGATTTAATTGAGGGAGCAGAGATTGCACCAGCACCACAGGGCGGAGCAGGGCAGGGCCCTGAAGGGCAGGCTAGCAGTTTGACGTGGGAGGCAGAAGGGTCCGGAGATCCCTGGAAACAAGCCCCCAACCCCCCCCCAAACATCTGGGTAACTACATGGTAGAGACACTGTCACCATGCAGAGGCATCAAGCCTTGGGTTTAGCCCTGTCTCCCCACCCAGGGCAATGGAAATAGGCAGCTCTCGGCACCAGTCCACTGAGCAATGCCCCAGAGGGCTCTCTCCTCAGACTCAGGACTCAGTAGCCAGGTGACTGCAGAGTGGCAGAGAAGCAGGTGTCAGCATGGAGTCCACGAAACTAACTCAGGTACAACAGATGTCCACACAGAACCCTATCCACAGACGAGGGGCCCATAAGCACCCTCATCTTCACATCTGCATTCAGCTTGCACAGCCAGTGCATCTTGCTGACTGAGAATCTTCCAGGCCAACAGACCCACCCTGACCAGGGAACACAGGCCACAGAACAGAATGGCAGTCTCAGTGCCCTGCTGTCCCCATGCAGAGCAGATGTGGCCTCCAGGCACATACTGAACAGTCCAGTGAACTGCCCTGGGTCAAGTCAATCCTGCTGCTGCTAGCCCTGTGGCCTCTAGCCAGCCTGGAAGGAGCAGAGGCCTGCCAGGCCCCAGTGGGTGGGTCGAGACGTACCTGGTCAGGCTGTAGGAGCGGTTTCTCACAAACAGCATGCCTGGGGAGAAGATTCTCAGAAAGAAATCCAGAGTGACTGACCACAGTGCCCTGTTGGCCTCTGTTTAGTCCTGCTGGCTACAGCAGCCTTCCCCCTCCTTTCTGAGCTACAGAGAGTCTGCAGGATTGGAAGCACCTCCCAGGCAGACAGCCAAGGCTAGGCAAATAAGAGCCCCGCCTGCCCATGCTGAAGGGCAGGAGCTGCAGGGAGGCCTCTGTCCTGGGCTCCTGGCAGGGTCAGCACAGAGCCCAGGAGTCTCAGGCAGTGGGTGGGGGTGGGGCAGTCTTTGTTCTCTTTACCCCCAGGCAGTGTTCATGGCCTTTTCCTGGCAGACCATGAGGTCCAAAATCACCATGGTGGGCTGTTACCTTTCTGGGTTGAGAGGAGGGCTTCCTAAGACCCTTCAACCTCCTCCAAGAGGGTCCCAACAGCACTGGCGCAAAAGTGCCTTGTGACCTGCTGCTCCTGGTGTCCATCCTGAGTGGCTGTACTAAAACTCTGGATGTCAAGAGGCTACTCCATTCAGGAGCTCTGCCTTTAGAGGGCATGGTCAGCCTGAGAGCATGGTAAGGTGGGGGTAGCAAAGATGACCCTGTACACCCCCCAGGCCACTACCCTGCAGGCCATGGGTCCTCTGCATCTGCTGGGCTAAATGACATGCTCTACATGTCCTCGACACAGAGGCACCCAGGCCAGGGACACCCCATGTAGGGGTCAGGCAGGGACACCAAGTGGCTATTCTGTCTGATAACTTTAGGGGCTGAAATTCCAGGAAAGGGTAAGAAGCCCATTCCCTGGGAACCCTCCATGTGCCAGGCAGGACAGTAAACTCTACCACAGACATGTTAGCCCCTACTCCAGCCTCCAGACTGTGGGAGAGGGGGAGGGCTCACACAAAACCCCTGGCCGGTTCTCCAGGCCTGCCCTTGGCAAAAACAAGAAACAACAAAAAACAAAATTGAACTATGAGAAAGACCGTTGGGCGGAAATCTGCCCTTCTTCTTAGCACAGCACGCACTGCTATGAACTTGGGTCCAGGACCCCAATGGTTCCTGAAGCCATCGAACACTGGGGAAGCCTCAGCAGGACTGACTGCCCAGAAAGAACCGCACACACCAAGTGAGAAAGCTCTACCCAGCACCTAACCACGAGGGAGTGAGGGGCCTCTGGCATGGTGGGTGGTCCTTACAGACCCATGAAAGACTGACCGTGTAAACACTGGAAGGCAGAGCTGGACTCCTGACTCCGGAGGGCCTGGACTGTAAACTCTGGAAGATGGGACACAGAGCTTGCTCTTTTTCCTTACACCAGGAGCAGCTGGCATGGGCTGGCACCTAGGAGGAAACCAAGCAGGAAAAGCGTGCATGGCACCCTGTTACGATCTCAGCGGATCCTTCTGATGCTGTGGGAGCACCAGAACAAACATTTCCACATCCAGAATGGGAGACGCGAAGATCTGCACCAATCCCTTGTCCTGGTTTCCTTTCCCTGTAGCTGTGATAAAACACCAGATAGAAGCATCTGCTTGGGAGGAAGGGTTTACCTGGCTCACGACTCCAGGCTGTAGCCTGTCCCTGGGGGCGAAAGTCAAAGCAGTGGGAGCCTGAAACAGCCAGTCACATTCAGTGAGGAGCAGAGGATGAGCACACCGTTACTGCTCAGCTCACATTTTCCACTCTTACGCAGTCCAGGACCCAAACCAGGGGATGAGTCCAATCCAGTGGGTGGAGTGAGGGTCTTCCCATCTCAATGAACATAGTCAAGATACTCCCCCACAGGCATGTTCACAGGCCAGCCTGATCCAGACGGTCCCTCATCAGGACTCTCGTCTTAGGTGACTCCATTTGTATAAAGCTGATGTTAGAACTATCAGACCCTGTGTTAGCAAGTTACTAACACACAGTCAACTGAGAAACATCTTCAGCAGCATGACAGAAGAGCTCCACCATGCAGTCAAGCCACACATTACATCCTTTTCTCAGAAAGTCTAACAGAACAGCGTCTAGATCGCCTGGCTTCCCTGTAGAGTCCTGCAGGGGCTGCACGTGGCAATGCTATGTGTACAGCTGCATTGGTGCCTCTGTGTGTATGAGTGTGTGACGTGTGTATCTATGTGTGTTCCCCCTAAGGTTCTCTCTCTGCCACCCAGGCCAAGATCCCCAGTCATCTGGCCCTGGGGTCTGAGCAAGAGCTCGCTCTGAATTGCCATCTGCTCTGGGCTCGTTCTCCCAGGTGACTTTCCTACCGTACCTCTAAGCCCCTCACTTTCCACACCACAGTCAGCACAAAAGAGCAGTATACCCCCCACACCCCAGCCCCCCCGACCTTGCCCTCCCCAATACCTGTCCCCCACA
>NW_008342925.1:49819-51320 GCF_000622305.1 Nannospalax galili
CCACACACACCTCACCCCCCCCACACCTCAGCCCACACACACCTCGGCCCCCACACACCTCAGCCCACACACACAGGCTCCCAGCAACCACACCAGCCAAGTGCACAGAAAGCACCAACCACAGCAACCACGCTGAGAAATGCCAGACATCAAGACCCAGGTGACGTCAGGGCCCCTGCTCATTAAACTCCAGCACTCACAGATGAAGTGCTAAGGGCAGGTGGGCAGCTGCTGAGAGGGAGGCCAAGGAGGCTTTGGTGTACCCACTGGTCTGTTGTACCTGGGGGGTGATTCAGGGCCATGTACGCCTGTCAGAATGTGCCCAAGCATGTGCCTTAATTGCTGCTTTTCTGAACTCTCTGCATGGCTCTCCAGGAAAACGATGCTCTCGCTATGCTGCTCTCCAGGAGAATGGGGCGCTGGCCATGGCCTCTACTGAGGGACAGCCTGGCAAGTGGGACAACAGAGAACCCACTCACAGACAGCCCACAACATGGGACGTGTGGAGTGTCTCCTGAGGGCTGAGAAGGGTCACTGAGTCCCACGGAGGGCAGCTCTGGACACTGCTGCTAACGCTCATAAGCAGGATGGTCCTGGGGCGGTGGCTTGTCTGCAGTGCTGAGATGGGGCCCAGAGCCTCACATGGGCTAGACCATAGCTCTGCCACTGAGCTCCATCCCCAGTTCTTTGACCTGAATTCTCAAGTGCTTTTCAGATGAAATCTTTCACAGTAACAAATAGTTCTGCCTGACTTCAAAGATGGAAAGGAAAGGTATAGGGGTTCCCAGGGCTCCCTCCAGGCTAAGCTCCCCATGTAAACAACATGCCCATGTGCCCACTGGGGGGAGGGGCGCTGCGTCCAAACACCCATACTTTAAACAGCTGGGCTCAGCCTGAGTGTAAAGTCACTGCCCCACTGATGGCCCAGGACCAGCAGTTGAAGGAAAAGGAGCTGCCAGGCAGGGAGCACCAGGCAGGGGCACCAGGCTGGAGCCACGGGAAGGGCAGTTAGAACTGGCTCATTCATCAGCATCGTGCACCCAAAGGAAGGGAAACGAGTTAGAGGCTGGTGGCTGGGGCAGGCTGCGCTCCACTGAGGTCTGACACAGCCCTGATACTCCAAGGCTGTTCCACATGGTCCCCTGTGCTGTCGGCCTAGCACCGGAGCCTTTACCCTTGGTCATCTCTGAGGGGACGGGTGCACAGAGAAGGGAGGCAAGCATATTTACATCCATGGGACCAGAGTGATGCTCCTGTGCCAGGACTCCACAGCCCTTTACCAACCAGCCCTGCGCCTGGCTCAAGAGCATCTGGCCTCAGCATCTCTACCTTCCTGATGCCCCACACTCACCCCCTGCCCAACCTGGCAACTGGGAAGGAGGCCTCAGGAGAGAGGAGGCCTCGTGTTTGTGGCCGAGGCACACTCTGTATTAGGGAGGCAGAGGAGCAGCACCGAGCTCACCTGCAGCTGCAGCGGGTCACACCCCCACCAAGCACACAG
>NW_008342925.1:51399-67802 GCF_000622305.1 Nannospalax galili
GCCTGCTACACACCCTTGGCGCATCACCAAGTTGTACGGGCCCTACGCACAAGCAGTCGAGAGGGCAATGGCTGGCCCTGCCAAGTTGCCCCACCCCGTCTGATGGTATAAAAACCTCAGCTGCAAAAATTAGCCCAGCTCAGTCCATAGGAAGGAGGTGGAGAGCCCACACGAGAGGGAGGCAGCAGCTGAGGACAAAGCTGGCCAAATGGCACAGGGCAGCTCGGAGCCTGCCTGCCTCTCTTGTGAGGCTGTGCGGCCTCTCCAGGCTCCCACCTCCATGTTATATGCCAAGCAAAGGGGATCCCACAGTGGTCTTATTGGGGCACTCTAACCAAAAACCTAGAAGTCAATGGGTTTTTTAAAAACTCCAGAAATAGACTTCCAGAGACAGAACTAAAGAAAAGCTGCCTGCCATACAAAAATGGTAACTGCATGGCGGGACCAAGAGGGGTCTCCAGAGAAGGAGCTCCTAACCGAGTGCCGGTCACTGTCCCAGCCTGTCAAGAACACCGCCTGCTGCAGTGCAGCCCACTCTGCAGTGCAGCCCACTCTGCAGAGCAGCTGGCCCAGAGAGCACAGAAGGCATCACAGCACAGGGCAGGGCAGCTTCGCTCACACAGCATGGCGTATACAGCCCTCACCACTGGGACTGCTCCTAGCCTACAGCTCTAACCAGAGTGAGTCACAAAGCACCAAGTGGAGCCCAGGGTCTGAGAGGTCAGTGCAGTGCCTGACGCTGTCCTTGTACTACAACCACCAGGTGAGGGACGGACCCAGGGTGGCCCCCAGGCCAGGCCAGGGCTCTGTCAGTCTTGGCTGCTCTGTCCTGGAACAGAGGTGGTAGGCAAGGCAGCAGGAGGCTGGTACTCTTGAGAAGTCACAGGGCACTGCTCCTCCACTGGCCACCTGTTCTGCCAGCTGCAGGGCACCAGGCAGGCATGCTGTCCCTTCCAAAGCACATTCCTCTCTAATTGGAAATGCTGTTTTTGTCTTTGAAGCCACAGGGAAGGCATGAGATGTGAGAGGCCCTGCATTCCAAGGACAGAAGACAGAGGTGAGGACAGCAGGGTAGGGGTTGTGGTCCGTCCTTCACATTCCTTAAGGCAGCAGCAACTGAGCAGCTGTGGCTGGCGGAGAAGACTCGGCACACAGCACCTGTGGAAAGGACCTGCGGCAGGGCGGGTTACTTGAGGTCACTTCACTGACCCTGGCCCAGCCTCGGCCCTCGACCAGAGAGTGCCTTTCAAAGCCGAGCCTGCTCAGGACACAGGCTCCAAAGCCCACGCTGGTCCTTCTCTTGCTGCTGTCACAGTAACGCCTGAGCTTGGGGATTATGATCGATGCCTCAGCCCTTGGGTCCTGTCTAACAAGTTGGCACCTGGCAAGGGCCTCCGTGCTGTGGCCTCCGCAGAAGAAGGCAGAGGGCAAAAGGGGCCGACAGCAAGCAGAGGACACTGCCTTTCCACAGTAATGGCACTAACACACCCAACCACACCGCACCCACCCTGCTGGCTGCTAGGACTCTCAAGGGTCTCATGTGTGTTGGCACCCATGCACCTCCTTCAAACCCCAGCACCTGCCATGTCCTCTTCCCAGAAAGCTTACCCTACCTCACCGCACTGTTTCCACAGGTCCCTGTAGACTCTTCCCAGGGTCCCTCAGAAGCACTGTCCTCTCTGTCCTGACAGGTCTGCAGGCTGTTGTCATCTGCCTCCTAGAGAAAGCTCTTAGCGGCAGTGTGGTATGTTCAAGGGTTGCAAATCAACACCAAGAGGTCCACTCAACCCAAAACAGCAACAAAGGACAGGAAAAAGATACCAAGTGGTGTGAGGAAAGCAGAAGGCCAGCAGACTTGGGAAAGATCCATGGAGAGACAACAAAAACAAGAGCTATGCCCTCCTTCCAGCACTGTAGGCTAGACCCTCCCTGCCCAAGGCTATCCCACAGAATGTAGCACGATGCAAGAGGTGAGAACTCTTGGACCAGAAAGCCTAATTTTTGGCAATTTACCACAAATATTCAAACTCAGAACAACTCACAAATAATGAGGCAGAATGACGCATTACTTACAGGATGACGTCACTGAGATGGTGTAGTCTAGCACACCAGGAAGGGCAAGATGGCGCTTTCCCCTGTGAAGGCCACAAGACTGCCCAGTGCTGCTCACAATGTTTCTCCACGTGCACAGCAGCTACTGAGGCCACTCCATGTGGCAGGAGATCTGGGTGGCAGACCTATATCCCAGCCCTCTACCCAGCCCTGGGAAGCTCAGACGCGTCTAGGCAATCAGGGACATCCATCCTAGCTCAGGTGGATTCCTGGGCCTCCAGAAGAAGCCTGCCCTGCAGCGTCCCGTGGCAGATGGGCAGACTCCATACCTGCCCCACTTCCCAAGCAGTAAACAGGCCTGAGGCAGAGCCCTCTCTCTGGGCCTATACTGTAGTGAGTGCTACCATCCTGGCCCTGTGTGCTGGATCGCTTTAGTGCCAACTTGACAAACCTGGGTTGAGGGAACCTCAACTGGGGAATTTCCTCCATTGAACTGGCCTGTGGCCATGTCTGAGGGACATCTTCTTGACTGTTGAGTGATGTGGGAGGGCCCAGCCCACTGTGGGTGGTGCCACCCCTGGGCAGGTGGGCCTGTGTTGCATAAGAAAGCAGGCTGAGCAGGGGCCAGGGGAGCAAGCCAGTAAGCAGCGTTCCTCCATGGCCTGTGCTCCAGCTCCTGCCTCCAGGTTCCTGCCCCGAGTTCCTACCTTGGGCTCCCTGATGAACTGTGACCCAGGAGATGTAAGATAAAATAAACCCTTTCCTCCCCAAGTTGGTACTGGTCAGAGTGTTTTGTCACAGCAATGGAGAAACAAACTAGGACACCCTGTAAGTCAGGGACTCCACCTTGTCCGTGTCCATGGATCACACCAGAGCCCTTGAGGCTTCAAAGCTGATATCCTTGTGCTGGAGATATGCTCAGAGGAAGCACACCTGCCTACGCACAAGACCACGGGTTCCAAAGCAAGAACACGAAAACGAACACACAACTCTTCTGTACTGTTTCCACGGAGACCTGCTCAGGGACCAAGGGCCGAGAGTTCTGGCACCTGCTGCGCTCTCCACCCCTTGGGCAAGGCTGTCAATTTACTGTTCCTTCTACATACAGAGGGAAGGACACAGCAAGCCAGGACTTTGGAGACGACGTACACAAACCCACCACAAGCTGCCACCATGTACAGACCTCGCATCTTTGAGACAGACCAGTACACACAAAACTCTGCAACAACTTTCAGCTGGGCTTGTGGTTCAGAAAGCTCCCTCTCCCTCTGAGACAGAGCCACCAGTCCCAATCATGGGCAGTGCCTAGATCCCAAGCCTGGGGCATCCTGAAAGAGTGGGTGAAAGTGGATAGTGACCTCTGAACAGGGTTGCTATCTTAATAGAGTCAATGATGGAGTAAAATACAGGCCCTTCCCTCTCGGTGCCCCTTCAGAAAAGGCATCTACATGCCTTGTTCCTCATACCCATCCTGACAGCTCCTGAGATGCTGGAGCAGTTACAGTCAAAATAAACAAGATCAAAAGCCAGGCATGGTGGTACAGGCCCTTTAATCCCAGCACTTAGAAGGCAGAGGCAGAGGGACCTCTGTGAGTTCAAGGCCAGCCTGGTCAACATAGCTGGTTCCAGGCCAGCTGGAACTACAGGGAGACCCTGTCTCACAGAGAGAACAAAAACAAAACAACAAAACCACAGTCAGAAGTGAGCCAGTTAAGATAACCCTTTCTCTTGCTGGGTTGTCAGAGATGGAAATGTTGGCACCACTCCAAGCTGGCATAGCACTTGTGTGCACTCGGGCTCTCCCACTGTGCTGGGGCAGGTCATGGGTCTTGGGTCCTGGCTCCCAGGTCATGGGTACATGCACGCAGACACATCTGAGAGTGCAGGCAGCTGGGTGCCGATGTGTTCCCACTATGCTAAGTCTCCTCCAGCCTGCTCTCATTAGCCCCACAGCAGCATGGTGGGGGCAGCTAGCCCACACAGAAGGGTCACACTCAGTGGGTAAGCTGTAGAGTGATTGTTCTTGCATGGTGGGCAGGACCACTGCAGGGACCTTGGTGGTCAAGAGTGCCCTCTGGTGGAGACAGGACCCAGCCTACACTACAGTGCTGGTGGGGTATGACACAACAGAGACAGGAGTTAGGGAAGTAGGGATAGGGATGCTGACATACGGGACAGTGGCCAGTCCTTGGTCCTCATCCCCTTCTCAATCAGCCCTAATGGGCTCCACAGGCTCGAGGCCCACAATTCTTTGTGCTCGCCCACCCAAGGGAACTAGAGAGCACCACTATGCCTACATGGGGAGGGGCTTAAGGGCCTGAGGGAGAAATGAGGTGGGGGTCAGTCACTTCTTGGAGAGTGCCTGGATATCATTCAGAGGCCTTCCTTGAAGGCCAAGTGGGCTCTGGAGAAACAGGCTGGACTTGAGAATCAGACTGCTGGGCTCATCTGCCTGCCTTCCCACATGTGAATTGAGAACGATGGCTCAAGCGTGTCCTGAGTGAGCTGAGCAGACGTCACTTCTCCAGGAATCTGGCTCCAGCCCTGAACATGGAAAGGCCAGCAGCACTCAAAGAGCATCTAGGCACACTGAGGCAGTGCCTTCAAATGGGACAGAACCCAGATGAAGGGGACTTGTCTGCCCAGCTTGCTCTGAATAGTTGCAGGGAGAGATCCTCTAGCTGGCAGATGACAGCACTATCAGTGGCTGCACTGACAGGGCTATCCCTCTCACCCCTGGCAGGCCCACCAAGCTACCTCGCACCAGTGGCCGTCCTTCTGCCTGCTACAAAGTGTACCTGGGAAGCACCGCCTTCACCTGCTGGCCATCTCTTCTTCTACCCGACCCCACCCATAACCATGTAAGGCCTCCCTGAGCCCCACCTCTCCTCACCCCTCTCTTCTTCCTCTAGCCCCAGAGTTAGGCTGGCCCACTCCCATAGTTCAAAGCCCATCTGACACCTCCCTGCTGAGGTGTCTGTCTCATGCCACGGGGAGCAGAGCTGCTGCTGCCACACAGGTATGCAATGTGATCAGAGCTCCAGAGCCGAGCTCTTGGGGTAGGACCCTCCCTGCAGCATCAGAATGGTCTTGGGAGAACACACATCTGGTCATGCCGAACCCATGAAGGCCGCTGCCTCAGGTGTCTGAACCCCTCCACATGTAGCCTTCACTTGTCTTGGGAAACTGTCTCTAGCTCACCTCCCTCCAGCACCTCCCAAGTCTCCCTGGAGGGTTAAAGGAGGGGCCCCGAGGCCTCTTGCTATCCATTTGCTACCTGTAGCACTGAGGCGAGGTGCAAGGCCATCTTGCAGACAGCAGCAGGGAGGAGGCAGGGCTGAGGGGCGCAGACAGGAGGCTCCCTATACTCATTAGCTCTGCAAGCACCACGTGTCAGCACTGCCCTCGTGTTGAGCAGCTCAGAGCCCTGCCTCCAGGAAAGTGGCATTCCCAAGCAGAGATGGCACAAGAAGTCAGTGAGCATCCGGTGGAACGCGCTGGGAAGAAAGGCCCATGAGAAAAGCTGTGAAGACAGCTAAGGCAGGAATATTCACCTAAAAGAACTGAAGTAGGATCTCGAAGAGAGGCTTGCACTCTCCCCTCCATCATAGCACACAGACAGACAAGATACGGGAACGACCAAAGTGCCCCGCCATAGATGAATGATTAAAAACAACGCCGGCCATGGCTGCACACTCCTGTAAGTCTAGCACTCAGGAGTCTGAGGTAGAAAGATGCCATGAGTTCAAGGCCAGTCTGAGTTACACAGTGAGACCCTGTCTTAAAAAGAAATGGTGGCGCCGGGCATAGTGGCACACACCTTTAGTCCCAGCACTTGGGAGGCAGAGGCAAGTGGATCTCTGTGAGTTCAAGGCCAGCCTGGTCTACATAGTGAGTTCCAGGGTAGCTGGGGCTACAGGGAGACCCTGTCTCAAAAAGACCAAAAATAAAAAAATAAAAATAAATATAAATATTTTTAAAAATAAATGAATGAATAAGTGCTTCAAAGTTATATGAAGCCAGATGTAGTGGTTTATACCTCTAATCCCAGCAAGAGGGAGGCAGAGGCAGGAGGATCAGGAATCCTGCTCTAAAAAAATTATACTCGGACAGATGTGGTGACTTATGCCTATAATGGCAGTGCTCAGGAGGTCAAGGCATTAGGATCAGCAGCTCAAGGCCAGCCTGGGCTACATACCAAGTTTGAGGCCAGCCTGGGCTACATGAGATTCTCTCAACCAAACCAAACCAAACCAAACCAAAGCAAAAAGAAAGGTTCCACAAACACCAGGAGTTCAGGATGAGTTACTGGGAAAGGAATCTCAACTAGGACATCATGTCTAGAAATGGAACGCCACACTCACAGCCTCACACTTGGTACCATGATCAGTAAAGCAAGAAAGACCATAATTCAAACAAGAAGCAATGGAGGCCTGGTATTCCTTTAAGCAACTCAGAATCCAGCCTGGTGAACTGGAGAGAACTGAAAAACAGGGTCTGAGTACTGTTGCCTAATGGTGGCATTTCAGAGCCCTTCTAGAAGGAAGCCCAGGTTGTGACAATCACACAGCAGATGTGTCATCTGAGGGTCACCCACTGTTCTGCAGCTCACTCTGCACAGGCCCAGCGCCAGTCTCCGAGCTCCTTGTGCATCCTGTCTTTCTCCTCCCTTCCATTCTCTTCGCCTTTCCTGTCGCCAGAGAAGGGGCTGGTCTCCAAGGTCTCAGACACAAGCATGTGAACATGTGTCAACATGAGTGCAGCTGTGTTTCGCTCCCAGGCCCCTTGCACATGTCTGCCCCAAGTCAACACTCGGTGGGATTGAGAACAGAGACCCTTTGGCTCTCTCCATCCCCAAGGCCCCTTGCTCTGCACTAGCCCCCCGCACAGGTTGTTCCCCAACAGCAAATGCAGACATGCTGGGCTATCACTCCACACCCTACACCACTCTCACCCTCAGCTGTAAACTTTGATTTTCTTCCACCTCTTATGAAAAGTGACTCTGAATTAATTCAAAGTTTATAAAGCTGTGTACAGTGGCCACATGCGTGTGATCCCAGCACTGAGCACACTGAGTTGAAGCAGAGGGGTACAATTTAAAGTCATCCTGGGCTACAGAGTGAGACCTTGTCTTTTAAAAAAAAAAAAAAAGAGGAGCGTTTCTATTGAACAAGGAAAGAGACTCTGACCCATTAGCTACATCGTGGCACTCTGCCATCTGTATATCAAAACACACTCAGTTGGGGCTGGAGAGATGGCTCATCAGTTAAGAGCACTGGCTGTTCTTGTAGAAAACCCGGGTTCGAATCCCAGCACCCACATGGCAGCTAACAACTGCCCGTAACTCCAGTCCCAGGGGATCCAACAACCTCTTTTGACCTCTGTGGGCATTGCACGACAGGGGTGTAATTACGTACATGCAGACAATGCACGCATACACATAAAATAAAAATAAAAATAAATATTTTTTTTAAAAAAAAACATAATTCCACGTTGGGCAAATAAGGGGTGTGTACATGCACACGAGTGTGTGTAGGTGTGTGTGCGCACATGAAGAAACAATGGTAAAGAAAATGGCAGGAGCGGCAGGCTCCTTGACAGCTGGCTTCTCCACAGCAATACTGGAAGCAGACTGACCACAGCGGTCAAGACTGAAGGACTGAGCACGGGTCGTCTGAGAAGATGTGGCAGGTCTGCCGCAGGCAGAGGGGACTGGTCAGAGGAAATGGAGACAAACCAGGAAGTCCAGGGGCAGAGAGAGATTCCAAGACATTCACATAAATGCCAGAGAAACTAAACAACTCTAACACCAGGGGCTGCAAACACACAGATTTTAAAAGCACACTCACTCCAGGAAACTAATCCATGAGCACGCTCTCCTGTCCCAGGTACCATGGGGAGGCTGATCCACTGTTAACTAAAACCACCTTTGTAAGCTTAGGGTGCTGCCTGGTCAGGTAACCACAAAAAGAGAAGAGCTCCCAAAGGAGACAATAGCATACAGGCTGCAGTCTTAGTCTCCAGCTTCCCCGGCTCACCCCACAAGGCTCTATCCAGAGTCTGGACCATCTGCAGTGCTGCTTGGAGCCCCCACTTTCCTGGGATGGGTTGTCTGCCCTTGCTGCTGTTAGAACTGAGGGGCCTGAGGTCTGAATTCTCTCCTCCAGGGGTTAGGGTCTTTCATTTTGAGGGGTCTCTCTCTCTCTCTCTCTCTCTCTCTCTCTCTCTCTCACACACACACACACACACACACACACACACACAAAGTAAAAGATGCTGAGCATGGTGGCACATGACTTTAATCCTAGCACTAGGATAAGGGGGAAGATGTAGGAGGATCTCCAGGGTTTGAGGCCAGCCAAGTCTATATAGCAAGTTCCAGGCTAGCCACATATCCACAGTCAGACTGTTTCAAAAAAAGGGGGGAGGGATAGAAGAAACAAGTAACTGGCTGAAATACTTTTTTTAAATCCAGATACCTAAAATATTGTTTCAGCAGACAACCAATATAAAAAATGCTAAGATGAGATTTTACATTTTCTTCAAAGTCAGATGGTTTCTTTCTTTTTCCTTTTTGAAACAGGGTCTCCCTGGCCTGGAACACGATATGTAGGCTATATAGACCAGTCTGGCCTCGAACTCAGAGATCTGCCAGCCTCTGCCTCCCAAGAGGTGGGATTAAAGGCGTGTGCCACCGTGCTGGCTGTCTGATGTTTTCTGTGACACCTTGCTAATCCCCCAAAGGCTGTCCTGACACACCTGACTGTGGGCCACCTGCCAGAGCCATCCTTTCAGGGCAGGAGGGGTGGCAACTTGACATGTGGTGGGACATGCTCGAGACGCATCTGTGCACCTCCCCTTTCTTCCTACTGGGGTCAGTGACGTGGAGATTTCTGACATTCTTCCTATTTTCAAGGTCTGCCTCTGGCCTCAGAGCCCCTGGCCTTGGTCCCCCTGAGGATCTGCTCCGGGCTCTCCCACCCAGCTCCACCCTTCATCCTCCTCTTCTCTGGCTGGCGCTGCTCAGTGAGTCAGAGCCCCACTTTCCTCTTACCGGGGCGCTCCAGTCACTCTCTGGCCTCTCTGTGCCTGCAAGTCCTGACAAACAGTGTGTCTCCCGGAGCCAGGAGACACAGGGGTCGAGGCCAGCCTGGGGACGGACCCTCCGGGCCATACGGTGGGAGGCTGACAAGGGGATAGGGAGGTTCCTCGGGAGGTATTGTTTCTCAGGACACCGTTCACCTCGTTTTCTGAGACAGGGTCTCTGACTGGCCTGGAGCTCTTCAATTCAGCTAGGTTGACTGGCCAGTGATGCCTAGAGATCCTCCCGTCTCCAGTCCCAGTGATGGGATTACAAACAGATTCCACCATGCCAGGCAAGTTTTACATGAATTCTGGGGACTGAACTCAGTACCTCATGCTTATAAGGCAAGCATTTTACCTACCAAGCTCCCAGCACCCAAAGTATTTATTTTTTATTTTGTATAGGTTGGTGTTGTTTCTTTTGAGACAGGGTCTCACACTGTAGCCCAGGCTAGCCTTGAAGTTGGGGCAATCTTCTTGCCTTTACCTCCCAAGTTGCTGAGATTACAGGCATGAGCCATCACAGCTGACTGTGTCCTGTATACTTTAAAAAATAAACAAAAGCGACCTTATTGTAATGAATTCACAAAAGTATCATGTGACTAGATTAAGGTAATCACTGAAACAAACACTAGTCCAGGCCAAACTTGATACATCTCAATTAAGTTCTGGACAGTTAGGATGATCTATATGCCTTAAGTCATTTCTAAATGACTTACAACATCTAATGCGATGTGAGGGCTAGGTTAGTCGTTAATCTGGTATTATTTGGAGACCAATGATGGAAAAGAGGCCCATGGATGGCCAATGCACCTGCAATTTCTGATGCTGTTCACATGCCCTGTGGCATACACCACGTCAAGCATGGCCCCCCATTCACATGCCACACACTCTTGTCTAGGTGTCCTGCCTGTGATGTCACATGTTCAAAGGACATCTTCCAAGATGGGTGTGGCTGCTGCGCAGGTGTCATTTGTACCTCTCTTCCTCATCAGCAGACTTTGCTAACTGTCCTCCAGTTCCTCAAATGGAAGGGCTTCTGATAAGACCCAAGGTCACAGTCTTCGCCCTGATAATAATCTAGCTTGTTGGGCTCTCCTGCTGGACTTTGCTTCCCCAAGGTTTGTCAGCTTCCCCAAATGAGTAAAGGTGTAGCAAGGGCATGGAAAGTGTGAATAGAACCAGAGGATGAATACATGGGAGGAGAGGTGGGTGGAGGGAAAAAGGAGAGATGGAAGGAAGGACAGGTGGGAGTGAGTAGGGGAAGCGGGAGGATGGAGGAGAGGGTGGCTGGGAGGAGGGGTGGATGGAGAGATGAAGAGACAAGATAAAGGAGGGTAGGGTGCAGTGGCATACACCTTTAATCCCAGTACTCTGAATGCAGAGGTAGGTGGTGCTCTGTGAGATCAAGGCCAGCCTGGTCTACATAGTGAGTTCCTGGACATCCAGCGCTACATAGTGAGACCCTGTCTCAAAAAATAAAAATAAAATGTCAGGAGTGGTGGCATTTTAATGCCAGCACTTGGGAGGCAGAGGCAGGCAGATGTCTGTGAGTTCAAAGCCAGCCTGGTCGACATAGTGAGTTCCAGGCCAGCTGGGGCTACAGGGAGACCCTGTCTCAAAAACACCAAGGAAAAAAAAGATGAGTGAATTGGTAGAGGAGCAAATTCCACATCTAGCCTAGGGAATGTGGGCCTCCTCCTGTAGGTTCTGAGGCTCCCCTTCCAAGACCTCCTCCCACAAACTGGAACTCCTGCAGGATAGACAGGAAATTCTTCTAGCCCTCCCCTTTCTTCCTCTGCTGCCAGACACTAGGCTCAGCCTCTCTACAGATGGAGTCTTGCTTCATGAAGGCAGGGTCATTGTTTTGTAAAAAGGTCCTTACACCCCTATTTTCCAGCTACGAGAACAGGCTCAAAAACATTAAGTGAATTGCCCACTGTCTTGTCTAGCAAAATGAGATTTGAACTCAAAATTTGCTCAAACCAGCAGGGCTCCAGTGTCAGAGACTGAGTGACACCTGCGAGGACACAAGGTAACGGTGCTCACAATGGGCAGTCAGCAGGGCCCTGCATGGATGCCGGACTCCCAGGCCTGGGGAAAGGGTGTCAGTTTTATGGGGAGAGCCTTCCTTTTGTGGGCCTTGCTGGCCCTGCGCTGTCCTGGTGCCTGCAGAGGTCCCTTGCAGGTGGTCGTGTGTCAGGTCCTGGCTGGCACTATGGGATGTCCCCTAGCTCTTCTCCTCTGGGGACAAAAGGACAGCACCACCTATTAGGTAATGGTTAACTAGCCTGACGCCCCATCTATAAGGAGGCCCAGCCAGGACTGCCCCGCTACAGTTTCCACAGGATGCACTGGACAAAAATAGTGGGGCTGGTGGTCGGGGCTGCTGCCCTCTTGGGGTTGGGGATTATCCTGGGCCACTTTGCCATCCCCAAAGCGGCCGATCCCCCAGCGTCCAGCACCTCAGACTCCCAGGACCTGGACTTGGAGATCCTTGACACCGTGATGAAGCAACTAGATGCCAGCAGGATCCGGGAGAACCTTCGGTGAGTGGGTCTGCCCGGCCTCCTTTTAGCCAGAGACCTCACCCTGACACATTCCATCCTGCCCTGCCCATCCTGCAGAGAACTCTCCAAGGAGCCACATGTCGCCTCCAGCCCTCGAGATGAGGATCTGGTGCAGCTGTTGCTGGACCGCTGGAGGGACAAAGACACTGGTCTGGACTCAGCTCAGACCTATGAGTATGAGGTCCTGCTCTCCTTCCCCAGCCCAGAGAAGCGCAACAGTGTGGAAGTCGGTGAGGTCCTGGGCAGAAGGAAGCAGAGTCAGGGCTGGGCCTGCAGCTGCCCAGCTATGCCCAGCGGCAGGCCCAGCCCTGACTCTGCTTCCTTCTACAGTGGGCCCCAATGGGACCATCCTCCACTCCTTCCAACCCGGTGAAAAGAACCTGACCGGGGAGCAGGCACGGCCTGATGTGGTACAGCCTTATGCCGCCTATGCTCCCTCTGGAACTCCACAGGTGAGCCTGACACCCCACCCCATCATATTCTGGTGCACCACCTTAGCTCCCACCCAAGCTTCTCTCTACTCAGCAGCCTGTCCACTGACCTTGCACCACCACTGCTATTCCTATCCTCCATCAGTTAGACATTCAACAAACACCAGTGGTGCCTCCTCAAAGCTTTGTACAGGGACTCAGAGAACAAGAGGATGGCCATCCTCCGGGTACTTACATCTCTGGGTGAGATGGGGAGACAGAATTAAAACTCTCCCTCCTGATATTCAGTGTTTGTACCCTTCCCCACCTGCCTTTGGCCAAGTCTAGCTCTAAGAACCCCTTCTTTTGGGACTAGGGCCTCCTCATCTATGCTAACCAAGGCTCGGAAGAAGACTTCAACAGGCTTCAGGCTCAGGGCATCAAGCTTGAAGGCACCATCGCCCTGACTCGCTATGGGGGTGTAGGGCGTGGGGCCAAGGTGAGTAGAAATCACCATGCAGGGGGCCTGGGAGGGAAAAGGGCCAGCTGTGCTCAGAAAAAACAGGAGCAGTATTGGGGGAGGCTTGAGCTGTCTGTGGACAACAGGAACCAGAACACCAGAGCCCATGCAGCTGGTTACCACAAAGGCCTCATGGCAGAGGCAGGAACCAACTCTCTTTAAATTTAGTTTTACATTATTTATTTATTTTCTCTATGTGAGGGGCTGTTCCATGGTCCAAGGACAACTTGCAGGAGTTGGTTCTCCCCTTCCACCATATGAGTGCTGGGGATTGAACACAGGTCATCAGGATTGGCAGCAAGCACCTTTATGTGCTGAGCCATCTTGCTGACCCAGGAAGTGAATTTTTTTTTTTTGTCTCCTCATAGCCCCAGCTGTCGTGGAACTCACTATGTAGACCAGGCTGGCCTTAAACTCACAGAAATCTGCCTGCCTTTGCCTCCCGAGTGCTGGAACTAAAGGTGTGCACCACCACGCTCAGGAAGTAGATCTTTCAGTTAGGTTTTATTCAGAGAGCTGGCAATCCCTGATGGCAGAAGGCCTTTAAAACCGTTTTACCATTCAGCCCCAGCTGGGAGACTGTACAGGGAGAAAAGAAAGGGGAACAAAGGCCATCAGTAACCCTGAACTCAGTCCTGCCCCTGTGCGCAGGTGCTCAGGTGCTGAGTCACATTCCTGAGTCTGTGCCCTCGTTAGCAGCCCGCACTTGTCCTTCATTCACTGGGTGTCTGGGCTGAGGTACTCCATGAACTACTGAGTCTGGTCAGTAGTCTAGTTAGTGTCTGCTGATGCCAACTTTGTACTGGGCTGGGGGACTGGGCTAACTCAGAAAGACACCATCAACGGTGTTAGGTGCTCAGCGAGTGACATACAGATTCCTGGGGCCCACTGCTCAACCAGTCTAGCCAAACTGACAAGCTCCATGTTTCAGTGAGAGCTCTTATCTCAAAAAATAAGGGGAAGCCAGACATGGTGGCACACGCCTTTACTCCGGCATTTGGGAGGCAGAGGCAAGTGGATCTTTCTGAGATCAAGGCCAGCCTGATCTACATAGGGAGTTCCAGACCAGCTGGGGCTACAGAGAGACCCTGTCTCATAAAACAAAAACAAAAAACGTGGGGCTGGGCCTGTGGTGCAGGCCTTTAATCTCAGCACTTGGGAGGCAGGCGGATCTCTGTGAGTTCAAGGCCAGCCTGGTCTACATAGTGAGTTCTAGGACAGCTGGGGCTACAGGGAGACCCTGTCTCAAAAAGACCAAAAAAGAAAACAACCCAAACAACAACAATAAAATATAGGTTGAGAGTGATACCTGACATCAGCTTCTGACCTCCACACACATATGCAGACATATGTATGCGTGCCCTCACATGTGTGTTTATGCACACAACACATAACACATGCACACACATGAAATAAAGAAAAGGGGGAAAAGTAGCTGTTTCCTTTCTTTTTTAGGCAATGGATTAATGCAAGCTTGTATTCAGCTCACTTTCTCCTCTTTTTTTGTCTTTTTGAGACAGGGTCTCCCTGTAGCCCCAGCTGTCCTGGAACTCACTATGTAGACCAGGCTAGCCTCGAACTCACAGAGATCCGCCTGCCTCTGCCTCCCGAATGCTGAAATGAAAGGTGTGCTACCAGCCTGGCCTAACTTTCCTTTCCGGTTTTCAATGGCAGCAAATGCCTTTTGTATCCGAAGCTAGAATGGCGGGGTTAATGTATAAAGATTTTCCCGTCTCTTTGCATATTTTCTCTCCTGCCTTTTCTTGCTTATCTAATATAGTTTTGTTGTTCAAGGTCATTGAAAGCTCTGTTCTGTTGGCCAGATCTTTCTGGAATGCAGCATTCTGCAACTATGAGGACCTTGCACATGTTAGAAAAGCACTCTACCACTGAGCTGTACCCCCAGTCTTTTAAATTTTATTTCACCTTTTAAAATTTATTTATTTATTCATTCATTCATTCATTTCTGAGACAGGATTTCATGTAGCTAAGGCTGGCTTTGAATCTTCTGTGTCACTGAGGATGACCTTGAGCTTCAGATTCTCTTGCCTCTGCCTTTCAAGAGTTGGGATTACAGGTGTGCAGCACCACACTTGGTTTGCATGGTACTGGGGATCAAACCCAGAGTTTTGTGCATGCTACGCAAGTGCTCTACCTACTGAGCTACAGTGCCAGTCTCTATTTATTTTTATTGTTTTGGGTGTGTGAGACAATATCTCACTATGTAGACAAGTCTAGCCTGGAAATTGCTATGTAGCCAAGGTTAATCTTGAACTCGGATTATCCTCCTGCCTCAGTCTCCCAAATGCTAGAATTACAAGTGTGTGCCACCAGGCCCAATGTGTGGAGAGATTGATAAAGGTATTCCAGGTGGCCGGGCATGGTGGCTCACGCCTTTAATCCCATCACTTGGAAGACAGAGGCAGGCGGACCTTTGTGAGTTCTTTGTGATCTGCCTGCCTCTGCCTCCCAAGTGCTGGGACTACAGGCGTGCACCACCACCCCTGGCTCTAGATTTATTTTTATTTAGGAATATATATCTGTCTATATGCTCACATTTATGTGCAGGTGCCCTCAGAGCTGGAGTCAACATTGATCCCTTTGACCCTGAGTTATTTCACATTTTCAAGGTTCACTGAGCCTGTAGGAGGATTTTATTCTTTTCCAAGGCAGAATAACATTCCATTGTTGGGCTAGGAACATGGCTCATTTTGTAGAATGCTTGCCTAGCATGTACAAAACCCTGAGTTCAATCCCCAGCAGCCCATAAACCTGGGTGTGGTAACATATGCCTGTAATTTAAACACTGGGAAGGTGGAGGCAGGAGGATCAGAAGTTCAAGGTCAGCCTTGGCTACTTTGTGAATCTGAGGCCAGCCTTGGCTATATAAAATCCTGTCACAATATGTGGGGTGTGTGTGTGTATGTGTGTGTGTGTGTGTGTGTGTGTGTGTTTGTGTGGTGGCAAACACCTTTAGTCCCAGCATTCAGGAGGCAGAGGCACAGCAGAGCTCTGAGATCAAGGCCAGCCTGGCCTACATACTGAGTTGCAGGTCAGCTGGGGCTATAGGGTGACCATCTCTCACACACATACCCCAAATCTAATAAGGCCGGGTGTGGTGGCACATGCCTTTAGCTCCAGGACTTAGAAGGCAGAGGCCGGTGGATCTCTGTAAGATTGAGGCCAGCTTGGCGTACACAGTGAGTTCCAGACTAGCTGAAGTTATCGGAGACTCTGACTCAAAAAGACCGCCCCCCCCAAAAAAAAAGTCTAAAAAATAAGTATGAAATACATGCTCCTAAGCAAGTTGTTTGCAACCTTGAGGAACTACCTGTATCTAGGAGGTATTGTATTATGTTTCACATCTGAAATGTACCCCCAAAGTTCATGGACTGAATGCTTGGTCTCAATGCAACAGTGTTCACAGTGCAGGATTTGGGGGTATGTGATTGGATCATGAGGGGCTTGACTTCACCAGTAACTGACCCATTTATGGATTCACAGCTTAATGTGTTTGGGGACAAACTCTGCTAGTTTACTTATTCATTTATTTATATCACCTTTTCTCTGAAAGGATCAGGCATTTTAACAACCACTACCCAAAAGTTGCAGCCACGAAGATGAAATGTTGTTATGGAGAAGATAAAAATACGTCACTCCAGGAATATCAGGGATAGGTAACAAGTTCAAAATAAATCAGAGCCATCCAAAGGGCCTTGTTATGGTCCCACATCACATTTCAGGGCACATGGACAAAATTTCCACATA
>NW_008342925.1:69157-74271 GCF_000622305.1 Nannospalax galili
AACGCATTATATACACATCACTTTTCCTTCATACATTGATGGACACAGGCTGTTTCACATTTTGATTGTGGAGAATAATGTTGGTTTGAACACGGCTATATTTAAGTACACCTTTTTTGTTGTTGGGGCTCACTCTATAGCTCAAGTTAGCCTCAAACTCTCAACAGTCCTGTCTCATCCTACTGAGTGTTGGGATTACAGATAGGTTTTGCGGAGGCCCACCTATCCCCCTAGCTTCTTGTTTTTGTGGTCAACCTTAATGGTGCTCAGCACAAAGGGCCTCCACCAACTCAACATATGTTGGCTCATCACAGCTGGAGGCAAACACACAGAGATGGGCTTGGCACTTGTTCAAGGCTTTGGCAGCTTCGAAAATTCCACGTGCACGCCATCATGGATGAGGGCAGTCTTCGGCACCTTGTGTAAAGCAGTGTTAACATCCATTACACCTCTAGCAGCAATTCCTCCTTGGCCGTGGTGGTGGATTACAAGTGGAGCCAAATCCTGAATACACCCTCTGGGTGATCCTTTGGCAGCAGGGGAAAAGCACATCTGTTCTTTTATATAGCTGCATAGTATTCCATCACAGGACATCCCTGTTTATTCACCCAGACTTCCCTAACAGTATTATGCTGGCCATAGTGGGTCTACCATAAATGTCTTGGGCCAATATCATCTTGCTCATGGAGGACAGAACAATTCTGGCTATGGAAGAGAAGTAGAGGAGGAGGGATAGGATGTGCCTGTCCCCATCTGTTACTTACACAGCCTCCTCTGCCCCCTGTAGGCCATTAATGCTGCCAAACACGGAGTGATCGGAGTGCTGGTGTACACGGATCCTGGTGACATCAATGATGGGAAAAGCTTGCCCAATGAGACCTTCCCTAATTCCTGGGGCCTACCTCCTTCTGGCGTGGAGCGAGGTTCCTACGATGAGTATTTTGGGGATCCCCTGACTCCCTACTTCCCAGCCCACCCCTCTTCCTTCCGCCTGGACCAGAACAACACCCCTGGATTTCCCCCAATTCCTGCCCAGCCCATTGGCTTTGAGGACGCCAAAGACCTGCTCTGGTGAGTGCCTGTCCCAACTGTCTCCAGGCATCTGTGAACGCCAAACTCACCCTCACAGGCATTCTCTCTCTCTTCCACAGTAACCTCAATGGAACCTCTGCCCCACAGTCCTGGCAGGGAGGGCTGGGCTGCGACTACAAGCTGGGGCCTGGCTTCCAGCCGGCTGGAAGCTTCCCAGAAAACAGGTGAGGCAGGGCCCTCCTTCCTGTCTTCTCTTCCCTCCACCTCAAGGCCTGCCCCTCTTCCCTCTCCCAGTCTCTCACCTGACTCTTAGATGCCTGCTTGTTCTTTGGGGGATGCTCATGAAATAGCTGTGACCCATCAGATCCAGTGGGGTTTTCCTGCCCCTCCTACCTGCTTCCCACCCCAACCACTCCCTGCGAGCCTGGGTCACTCCTGGCCAGTGTCTGCTTCCCCACCTACAGCATCCCTGGTCACCAGATGTCCCCTCTTTCCAGGCTCTTATCTCTTACAACTGTTCTCTTCCTAGAGGTCAGTTCACTCAAGAGAGGACAGTCCCTACAGTCTCTGTCTGAATGCCTCTGTCAGTCTGTGAACACTGCAGAACAGAGTACAGAGCTGAGTTCAGAGCTGGGCACTCTGTGGTCCAGAAAAATGGTTACTAAGTGACTGAGGCTTCTAACCAAAAAAGCACTCCTGCATTTGATAGTGGGACAAGAAAGGACTAAAGCTCTCACCATAGCCTTCACTCTCCCCTCTCCACTACCTCCCAGTCAGGTGAAAGTGAATGTCTACAACAGCTTGGTGCTGAGGAACTCCTCCAACGTCCTGGGGATCATCCACGGGGCCGTGGAGCCTGGTGAGCCTGTTTATACTGCGGTACCAGCCCTACCATGCCAGGCCTGCCACACCCCTTCCAGTCCCCCCTGGCTGCAACCCAGCCTTCCCTCCACCCTCTTGTTGCCCCCTCTCTGCCCCTCTGACTTTGCTCCTCTCACCAGATCGCTATGTGATCTATGGAAACCATCGGGACAGCTGGGTGCATGGGGCAGTGGACCCCAGTAGTGGCACCTCAGTCCTCTTGGAGATCTCCCGTGTCCTGGGGACCCTGCTGAAGAAGGGTGAGGCCACTCTCCTCCCTGGTCATCTAGAAGCCCCAGGATCATCTCTAGTCCATTCCTGTTCCTTCTGATTCCAGAGCCCACCTGAGCCAGGCTGCTGAGGACCCTGGAGGCAGAGATGCCCAGGTCCCAGACCTGGCCTCAGGAGCCCAGGGGCTCAGTCAGGGTCAGGCTGTTGATTCATGCAGAGCAGTCTCCAGGGGCCTCTTGTGTTCCTGGGTGGAGTCAGGCCCCAGGGGCTGTGAGCACAGTCAGCCCAGGCTCTGCCCACTGGGTGCCATACCTTCTGAGGTAGGTCTGTCTGTGTGGGTGACTCTCTAACCCATGAGCACCTCATACAAAGGGTGGCAGATCCTCAGGGATGGTGAAGGTGGGGTGGACAGTCATGAGGTCAGGCAGCCCAGTTCTGGCTTTGGAGCTTGGTCCATGGATCATGGCAGGTGAGGAAGGATTTTAATCAGGATCCTGACACAGGCTAGTACCAGTTTAAGCTTTCCTGTAGGCAGTGAGGAGGGGAAAGGTTGTGTGGAGGGATCAACACGGATGTCTTCCTCAGGAGTGAAGGTGGTGTGGGGCCTGCCCCAGGTTGGGGACAGTGCGGAGGAGAGGGTCTACTGGCCTGGGGTCTGTGGACTACCAAGGGAAGGGAGACGATGAGGGGATGACTCTGGTCTGAATAACGGTGCCTTTTTTTTTGGTCTTTTTTGAGACAGGGTCTCCCTGTAGCCCCAGGTGGCCTGGAACTTACTATGTAGACCAGGCTGGCCTTGAACTCACAGAGATCCGCCTTCCTCTGCCTCCCAAGTGCTGGGATTAAAGGAACGATGCCTATTTTTAAAGATTTAATTTATTTATGGGGGCAGGGACATAGGCCATGGCTTGTGTGCAGAGATCAGAGGATAATTCTTGGGAGTCAGTTGTCTCCACCACATAGGTCTCAGGGACTGAACTCAGATCTTCAAGCTTGGTGGCAAGGGCCTTTACCTGCTGAGCTACCTTGGTGGCCATTTATTTCTAATATGTTTATTATTTATCTAGACAGGATCTCATATAACCCAAGAGTCTCCAACTCTTTTTTTATTATTTTTATTTTATGTGCATGAATATATTTTCTACATGTGTGTAAGTGCACCTGTGTCATGCAGTGCCCACAAAGGTCAGAAGAAGGCCTCAGATCCCCTGGAACTGGAGTTACGTGATGGTTGTTAACCACCATGTGGGTGCTGGGATTCAAACCCAAGTCCTCTGTGAGAGCAATCAGTGCTCTTACCCACTGAACCATCTCTCCAGCCCTGAGTCCCCAACTCTTGCTCTCCTTCCACATCTTGGTTTGAGGTGGTGCCATTTATGAAAAACAAGAGGCGGCCAGGGGACAGATCTGGGGGAAGAAGTGAATTTGTTGGTGCTGGGGCTCCACAAAACAGTGCTAGGGCTGTGGCTCAGTTGGCACAAGGCTTGTCTCACATTCACACATCCCTGGGTTTGATCCCCAGCCCTACATAACCAGGTGGTACACACTTGTAATCCCAGCATTCAGAAGTTCAAGGTCATCATCAGCTACATAGTGAGTCAGAGGTTAGCCTGGGGCACATGAGACCCTGCCTCAAAAAAGGAAGGAAGGAAGGAAGAAGGGCAGGAAGGAAGGAGAAAAAAACAAATATGCTTAACAAAATTTAAGAATTTTTACCATATTAAAGTTTTTTTAAGTTTTTGATTTATTTTTATTTTATGTATATGTGTGTTTTGCCTCCATGTATGTAAATACACCCATGTTGTGCAGAGCCCGAGGAGGATAGATGAGGGCTTTAGATCCCCTGGAACTGGAGTTACAGATGGTTGTTAGCCACCATGTGGGTGCTGGGATTCAAACATTTGCAGCCAGTACTCTTAACCACTGAGCCATCTCTCCAGCCGCTGCATTTTAAAGTTTTAAGTGGTTAATTCAGTAGTATTACATGTGGGTGAAGCTTACCCCCATCCATTTCCAGAACTGTTGGAACTCCCCTGACATCACCAGGCGATAACCATGTAATTTGAGTCCATGGCAACTTAACTTTCATCACACAAAAAAATCCCAAGACCTTAAGCATCATCCATCTCCCTTCCATGTGATTGATATAGCAAAGTGCATCTTTATGTATTGTGCACCTTGTCACCAAGTGATCTTGAGGAGCCCAGGAGACACCCAGAAGTTGAAGGTACCAGTTTCCAGGCTGGAAAAAATACCTAAGAGTTGGGCATGGTGGTGCATGGATTTAATCCCAGCACTCAAGAGGCAGAGGCAGGCAGATTTCTGTGAGATGGAGGCCAGCCTGGTCTACATAGTGTTCCCTCAAATCTGAGGCTATATGAAACCGGAGGGAGGGAGGGAGGGAGGGAGGGAGGAAGGGAGGGAGGGATGAACCGAGAAGTTGATGGCAAAGATGGGAAGTCAAACTCCAGGTGTCCCTAAACTCAGCTGAGGGGGGCAAGTGACAAGCCAGGGGGAGAGGCTGTGCTTCTGACTGCGCCCTGGGGTAGTACAGAAATATCTCTCTTGTTTGTTTTGTTTTCTTGAGCAAGGTCTTGTCTTGCTATGTAGCCCAGGCTGGCCTGTAACTCATGATCCTGCTGCCTCAGCCTCTCAAGAGCTGAGATTACAGGTGTGCAACACTATGCCTGGCTCTGTCTTTGTTTTTTGAGACAGCATCTCGCTATGTAGCCCAGGCTGGCCTTGAACTCCTGGGCTCAAACAATCTTCTTTCTTGAGCCTCCTGAGTAGTTGGAGCATATTTTTTTATTTATTAAAATATTTTATTTATTATTTTTATTTTATGTGTATGAGTGTATTGCCTGCATGTATGTGAGTGCATCCGTGTCATACAGTGGCGCAGAGGTCAGAAGAGAGCTTCAGATTCCCCTGGAACTGGAGTTAAAGATGGTTCGTAGCCACCATGTGGGTGCTGGGAATCGAACCCGGGT
>NW_008342925.1:74476-123821 GCF_000622305.1 Nannospalax galili
AGAGGTCATTGGATCCCCTGGAACTGGAGTTACAGACAGTTGTTAGCTGCCATGTGGGTGCTGGGATTCAAATCCGGGTCTTCTGCAAGAACAACCAGTGTTCTTAACTGCTGAGCCATCTCTCCAGCCCCTATTTATTTTTATTTTTTGTTATAGTGTATTGCCTGCATGTGTGTGAGTGCACCCATGTCGTGCAATGTTTCCAGAGGCCAGAAGAGGGTGTCAGATTCCCTGGAACTGGAGTTTTGGACAGTTGTTAGCCGCCATGTGCATGCTGGGATTCAAACCTGGGTCCTCTGCAAGAGCAGTCAGTGCTCTTAATGGCTAAGCCATATCTCCAGCCCCAGCTCGAGCACTGTCTGTCTGTCTGTTTGGGTGATGGTGGTGTCTGTGTGTCTCTGTCTATGTGTGCAGGTGGGCATGCCTGAGGAGGCCAGGGGAGGATGCCAGGTTTCCAGCTCTCTCTAGCTCTCATCACCATATTTTTTTGAGACGGGGTCTCTCCCTGATGGAGCTCATTGGCTCCCCTGTCCTCCCTGCCAGTCAGGCTGGCTGGCCAGCAGGCTTCTAATATCCACTTGTCTTTGCATCCCAGTGCTAAGTTAGAGCCACTAGTGGCTTTTTTACATGGGTGCTGGGGATTCGAACTCAGGTACTCACATTTGCACAGCAAGTGCTCTTACTGAGCCCTCTCCCCAGAACTTGTTTGTGCAAATGTTATAATTTGAAATGATTTCAGACTGAGAGTGCCCTTCATCTGACACTCCTGACTGACGTGCCACTTTTGTGATAACTATATTTTTCTTTTGGAGGATTTTTTTTTTTTTTTTTTCTTGAGACAGGGTGGCTAGCTGGCCTGGAACTCCCTATGTAGACCAAGCTGGCTACAGAGATTTGCTGCCCTCTGCTGGGATTAAAGGTGTGCACCATGCTCAGCCTTAATTTTCTTTTTTTAAACAAAAGATTCATTTTTAAAAATATTTCATTATTTTTACTTTTTAAAAAATATTTTATGGCCAGGCATGGGGGCACACGCCTTTAATCCCAGCACTCGGGAGGCAGAAGCAGGTGGATCTCTGTGAGTTCGAGGCCAGCCTGGTCTCCATAGTGAATCCAGGACAGCTGGGGCTACAGGGAGACCCTGTCTCAAAAACACCAAAAAAATTTTTTTATTTATTATTTTTATTTTATGTGTATGAGTGTTATGCATGTATGTGAGTGCACCCATGCCGCAGAGGTCAAAAGAAGGCATTAGATTCCACTGGAACTGGAGTTAAGGATGGTTCATCGTCACCATGAGGGCACTGGGAATCAAACCCAGGTCCCCTGCAAGAGCAGTCAGTGCTCTTAACCTCTGAGCCATCTCTCCAGCCCCCCAAATAGTCATTATTTATATTTATTTTATTTTATTTTGGGGGGGGTTGAGACAGGGTCTCCCTGTAACCAAGCCAGGCACGGTGGCAGGCAGCACTGGGGAAGCTGTGATGGAGGGGGGGCGGCTGGAGCCAGCCCAGCCTACTGGAAGAGCTCAGGCCAACGAGAGATGTCATCTCAAAAGACCAAGGTGGACAGCTCCTGAAGAGCAACACCCAAGGCTATGTCCCAAGCACCCAGACAGACGTAGACCCAGACCCAGACAACCCCCCACCCCGCCACACACACATGATCCAGGATCACAGTCTCTTGCTTGTGTTCTTTGGTCTCCAACAGCTTCTTGGCTGTTCTTTGACTTTTACCATCCTGGCAATATATAGTTGCATTTCCCTCCATTTGGATTCGTCTGATTACTATCAAGTCATGCATTTCTGGCAAGAAAAGATGTACAAATTTGTAACCGCAAATACATAATCATGTTGTATTTACTTTAAATTTTTTATTTTAAATTATGTATATGTGTGTCTGTATATGTGGGTATGTGCACGTGAGTGCAGGTGCTCATGGAGGCCAGAGGCACTGGATTCCCAGAACTGGGGTTATACATGGTTGTGAGTTGCTTGATGTGGGTGCTAGAAACTGAATGCAGGTCCTCTACCAGAGCAGTACTCACTCTTAACTGTTGAGACATCTCTCCAGCCCTGCATTTAATTTTTTTAACTAAAAGATGAGTGTGTCGGGTGTGGTGGTATATGCCTGTAATCTCAGTACTTATGTGGCTAAGGCAGGAGGTTTGCCACGAGTTCAAGGCCAGCCTGATTTACATACTGAGGCCCAGGCCAGCCTGATCTACAGAGTGCTCAGACCAGTGAGAGATACAGAGTAAGACCCTATCTTTACAAAAAAAAAAAAACCAAACCAAGTGTGGTGGCACATTCCTTTAATTCCAGGACTCAGGAGCAAAGGCAGGAGGATCTCTGAGTTTGAGGCCATCCTGATCTACATAGCAAGTTCCAGGGCAGTCAGGGCTACATAGTAAGACCCTGTCTCCAAAAAAAAATTAAAATTATAAATAAATAAATGAGGATAGGGATGTAGGTCAGGTGGTAGAAAGCTTGCCTAGCATGCAATAGGCCCTGGGTTTGACCCTTGGCACTTGGAAATTGAGGCAGAAGTTCAAGGTCATCCTCAGCTACATGGTAAATTCAAAACCATCCTGGGATACAATAGACTCTGTCTAAATAAACAAAACAACCCAAAATAAATACCAAAAGATGAGAGCCAGACATGGTAGCAAAACTCAACACTGGGGAGACTGAGGATTATGACGAGTTCGATACCAACCTTGCAACATAGGTAGTTCTGCACTAACCTGAGCTATTATAGCAAGACCCTGTCTCAGAAAATAACGACATTAACAACAAAATAAGACCAAACCAGCAATGATCAAATAATTCACTTGCAGCTAGAAAAGGCAACAAAATATGTAGTTGCGGGGAGTCTGGAGAAGTCATTGAGAAGGGGAGAACCATCAAGGTCTTGGGTGGCTGTGGACTGTGGCAACATGGAGCCTGGAGACGGAAGCCAGACTATGGGATGGTGTGGGAGGCAGTGTGTCACCCTGGAGCCAGATGCCTGGGTTTGAACCAGGCTCTGCTGCCTAGCAGCTATGACCTTGGGAAGGTCATTTAATGTCTCTGTATGGCAGTTTCTTGAGCTGTGAAGTGGAAAGATACCTGTTCTAAGTGTTGATTTGGATGGCTAAAAACCTTGGGGGCATCCCAATGTATTATCAACAGCATTGCCTGGGCTGCATGGAGGCCCAGGGTTGAGGTTCAGCTTTCTTGGAAGCATGCCCACCATGGACCAGAGTGGACATGGGGCATTTTGGCAAAAGGAGACCCTGGGATCCAGGCAGTCTGGTGTTGGGGTGTGGTGTCACTGAGAGCAGGCTAGAAAGAGGACAGAGCCTCCTGGAAGGCTGGCTGTGGCCCCCCTGATACAGGCTGCCCTCCTTTCCATGCCCCTAACTTTCCCCCTAAGCGCCCCTGTTGTCAGGGACCCCGCTCTCCAACTCCACCTGTCCCACTTCCCAGGGACCTGGCGACCCCGCAGATCCATCATACTGGCCAGCTGGGGGGCAGAGGAGTTCGGGCTCATCGGCTCCACGGAATTCACTGAGGTGAGTAACCCCACAAGGGGATGGGTGGAAAGGGGCTCCCTGGGTGAGGCAGAGCCGGATTGAGGTGGCCCTCACCCCGCAGGAGTTCCTTAACAAGCTGCAGGCGCGCACCGTGGCCTACATCAACGTGGACATCTCGGTGTTCGGTACGGGGCGGGCTACAAGGCGCCAGACAGGCGGGGGTGGGCGAGGAGGAGACGTGGCTGGGTCCCAACTGGCCTCCTCACTTCCTCCCACAGCCAACGACACCCTTCGGGCGCAGGGGACGCCTCCGGTACAAAGCGTCATCTTCTCGGCCACCAAAGAGGTGCAGGGGGTGGGAGGGGCTACTGGGGTGGGTGGGGCCACGAGGGTAGGCGGGGCTGGCCCATGAATCACAGCTGGAGATCCTGGTCCCATGGAGACCCCACCTGGTTCTTGGAGCTAGGATCTGCCCTGAGCCACATTGTCTTCTGCACCAGATCAAAGCACCAGGCCCCAGTGGCCTCAGTATCTATGACAACTGGATCCGGTACACCAACCGTAGCAGTCCAGTGTATAGCTGGATTCCCAGGTGAGCCTAGGGACAAGTAGACAGGGGACCACGTGCGCGGCAGGCCCACCCAGCACCCTCCAAATGCCGTCCTCTTTCTTCCTCCAGCATGGGTACTCTGGGTGCAGGCAGCGACTATGCCCCCTTCATTCACTTTCTGGGCATCTCTTCCATGGACCTGGCCTACACCTATGATCGGGTGAGCAGGGACTCCCCTATCCCTCGCCTCAAGATACTGTGCCATTAAGTCCTAGGGGTGGGTCTAGTACAGAGTGGGTCCAGCTGGCTGATTCAATAAATAACTGGGTGTCTCAGTTTCAATTCCTGTTGCTGTGATACAATATCATGCCAAAAGCAACTTAGGGAGAAAGGATTTATTTGTGGGCGAGCCCCGGGGATCTCAGAGCGCCAGCTGCTGACATGACGCCAGTCTCTCGCGCGCCACTGGGGCGGGTCCCTGCTGTGCAGGTCCCTGGCTCTCCGGGGCTACCAGAAGCTGGCGGCTCTGCCGGCAGCTGTCAGCTGCCAGGGCGGTTCTGTTCCAAGCTGCCCGCGCTCCCTCTGTGTACACGATCCGTATGCGATCCATCGGCCACCGGATCACGAGGGGAGGTGCAAGAACTGCGAAAGCAAGGTCTTCGGGAGTGGTTGTTTACGAAGGGACAGCCCCCTCCGGGGAGACTGAATCGTAGGCCGTAAGACACAGGATACAGCTCAGTCAGACTCAGTGGTACAGCTCCGTGATTCAGCTCCGATTTATTAGGGGGAAACCAGGATATTTATAGTGTGGAGGCAGTAGCAAAAGCCTTAGTTGATAGGTGCTTTGTAGGATGCCCCATTTACATGTGGTGGTGGGCTTCTGTCAGGCTGTCAGACAGTGCCTGATTATCACACAGGAAAACCTGGCAGTTTCTTTGCCAGAGGTCATGTATCTGTGACGGCCACTTCAAAGTGAGTCAGGAAGGAGAGCAGAAGGCGCCCCACTGAGAAGAGGAGTCTCTCCATTTGCGCCAAGCCGGCTTGCGGCTATCCGGACATGGAGAGACTACAAGCCAAAACAGCAGGGGTCCCCAACATTTATTGTTTTTAATATTTTATTTTATTGTGTATGAGTGTATTGCTTACATGTAAGTGCACCTGTGCAGTGCAATACCCTCAGAGGTCAGGCGTCAGATCCCTTAGAACTGGAGTTACTGATGGTTGTTAGCCATCATGTTGGGTGCTGGGATTCATACCCAGGTCCTCTAGAGGTCTATCATAGCAAGAAAGTTACAGTGGCAGGAGCTTGAGGGAACTGGTCACATTACTGGTCTCCGTGCTCTGGCCCTGCCTAGGGATTGGTGCTGCCCACAGTGGGCATGCCTTCCCACCTCAATTTAATTAGGTCCACAGGCCAGCTTGCTCTAGACAACCCTAGTCCCTCATTGAGACTTCCCAGGTGGTTCTAGGTTGTGTCAAGTTGCCAGTTTTTGAAAACTGTCACATTGGGCAATGCAGGACAAGTTCTCTGAGCATCTGCTTACACTCATCCAATGTTTTTTTTCTTTCTTTCTTTTTTGGCCTTTTTGAGACAGGGTCTCCCTGTAGCCCCAGCTGGCCTGGAACACACTATGTAGACCAGGCTGGCCTTGAACTCACAGATCCGCCTGCCTCTGCCTCCTGAGTGCTGGGATTAAAGGCATGCACCACCACACCCAGCTTCCAATGTTTTTTTGATCTTTTTGAGACAGGGTCTCCCAGTAGCCCCAGCTGGCCTGGAACTCACTATGTAGACTAGACTGGCCTTGACCTCTGAGATCCACCTGCCTCTGCCTCCTGTGTCCTGGGAGTAAAGGTGTACAACACCAGGCTGGCCTCATCTGATATTTTATCAAACGAAAGATACCACTGTTTCATCACACTGTTTAGTCAGTTCCAGCGCTTGGGAGGCAGAGGCAGGTGGATCTGTGAGTTCAAGGCCAGCCTGGTCTACATAGCGCATTCCAGGCTAGCTGGGGCCATAGGGAGACCCTGTCTCAAAAAGAAGTTAAGGACCCAAGAGGATTTATAGCATCGGTGTGGAGGTGATCGAGATGGGGTCTGCCTGTGTCTCCACTGTGGATTCTTTAAAGCCCTTCTTCCTCCTATCTGCGCTGTCTAGGGTGGTGGAGCTGAGATCCTGCTCCCCATACCTGACTTTTAAGTCTCAGGCTCTTCCTTCCTGAGAACCTGGCACCACCCCAGCTCTGCCTCTTATTAGCTGGGTATTGTCCAGCAGATTAAGTTCTGAGTCTGTTTCCTCCTCTGTATAGACTGAGCCCCCATCCTAGATTTGACAAGGACTGAGACAGCACTGAGACAGTCACTGTGAGCACACCAACTTCCCACCCCAAGCAAGCCCAGTCCCTTTGTGCCTTGTTTCCCCAGAGCAAGACCTCAGCCCGGATCTACCCCACCTACCACACAGCCTTTGACACATTTGATTACGTGGAGAAGTTTCTGGATCCTGGTGAGGTGGGGACAGGGACATCCTGAGGCTGACAGAGAAGGATGGGCTGATGACACAGCTCTGGCCTTGTATCTTCCCGGCAGATTTCACCAGTCACCAAGCCGTGGCTCGGACTGCAGGGAGCGTACTTCTCCGTCTCAGTGACAGCTTCTTCCTGCCCCTCAATGTCAGCGACTACAGCGAGACACTACGCGGCTTTCTACAGGCTGCCCAGCAAGGCCTGGGTGCCCTGTTACAGCAGCACAGAATCAGCCTGGGTAGGAACACCCCAACACCCCTACACTTCAGCTTAAGGAGCCCTGCATCTCCAGGGCTAAGCTCGCTGTTTCCCCACAGAGCCCCTGGTGACTGCAGTGGACAAGTTTGAGGCAGCAGCTGCAGGCTTGCTACGGCGCATCTCAGCACTGCAGAACAGCCCTGAGTGAGCATGGGCGGTGGGCCGGTGGGGGGCGACAGCACAGCCAGGGCACACAACAAGTTAGTAGCTGTTGCAGGGTAACCCACAGGTCCTTCAGCCCTCTGCAGGTGCGGATGGTCAACGACCAGTTGATGTTCTTGGAAAGGGCATTCCTGAACCCCAGGGCCTTCCCAGAGGAGCGCTACTATAGGTGAGCCTGTCCCAAAGTTCCTGGGCAGTGCGGCCAGGCAATGGCTGTCTGCCCAGGAGGGAACATTTGCCTGCTCCAGAGCACCATCCACCCACTGATGCCTGGGGAATGAGGCCCATCCCCACTGCCCTAAGCCCCTGCTTTCAGAGATGGCAGGGGGTGTTGTGCTCTGGCTCTGGGTGGTGGCTGAGGCCCCACTGATCCTCAGCTTGACCTTTCTCCTCAGCCACGTGCTCTGGGCACCCCGCACAGGCTCCATTGCCACATTCCCAGGCCTGGCCAATGCCTGCTCCAAGGCCCAGGACACCAACTCTGGATCTGAAGCTTGGGCTGAGGTGAAAAGGCAACTGAGCATTGTAGTGATGGCCCTGGAGGGTGCGGCGGCCACCTTGACCCCTGTGGCTGACCTCTGACCTATCTCCTGGGCTCTTCCTTTCCACTGTACCTCTTGTTCCTGTTTTTCTGGGGTGTCCCTAACCTCTCTAAGGCCAGTAGACCAAACTAGGAGACACTCTCAAGTGTTCTGAGCAATGGCAGGGGGTCCCAACAGTTAAGGACCTGTGAAGAGAGTAGCAGGTTCTAGGTGATGGTCCCTACCGTTGGCTCCTGCCTGGCAGAGTGAATAGCAGGAGAGGGGCTGGGTGGGTATGGAATGGAGAGTCACTGTAACAAGTGAACAGAAGACGAATGATGCCAGTTCAGAGACCACCACGGCCCCCTCAGGGTGAAACTAGGGCCAAAATACACTCCTCCCTCATAAGTGTTGAATCTTCCCTTATTCCCCAAATAAATGAAATCCAACTGGTTCCTACAAAACAAGTCTCTTTTATTGTCTGGGAATCATGAAGAACCCAGGTGCTCTGGTCCAGCCCTTGGGGGAGACTTCACAGCAACCCCCTCAAGCTGGAGACCCAGGTCTGTGTACACCCTCCTCGTCCTCTTCTGCCATGACCACCTCCTCCAGGGTTCGTCCTTGCAGCTTGCTTCCCACTAACACATCACAGGTACTGGCTGGTGGGAGTCCCTTCTCGGCGTAGCAACCCCTCAGGAACACCACTTTGTCCTCATTCAAAGGCAGTCCATGGGCCTGACACAAGTCGCGTGCTTCATGGAGTCCATCCAGGGCCAGGAGGTGCACCATGAAGTCCAGTGGCAAGGCCTGCCCCTTAGGGGTGCTCAGGGCTCGAGAAAGGCGGGCCAGGGCTCTGCGGCGAGCATGGTCAACATGGCCCTGCGCCGCACAGCTTTGTAGGTAGGGCAAGGTCCGAAGCAGGCGGAACAGGCGGGCATCATTGCCCTCACGGAAGGCAGCGTCAACAGCCAGGGCATTTTGAAGGGTCGAGCAGGCACGTAGTTCAGCAGGCAGCTGCAGAACCTCCTGCAGGGCCTCCACAGAACCTGTGAAGACAGGAAACAAATGTAACAGTGCCAGGTCCTTCCTGGATCAGGCCTACCTCACACTCCACCCCCTCCAGGCCTCAGCAAGGGTCATCTCCTCCAGTCCTAGGCAAGCTACCTCCGGACCTTTGTTCAATCAGCCCAACTGCTGACTCTGGTCACACCTATCATTGACCAGGTCCCTCAGCCAGCCTAGCACACTTCCTTTCTCCCTCCGCAATCAAGATCCAGCCGCCATACCCTTCTCCAATCTGTGTTTGTGAGGGGCCTGAGGCTATCCTAAAGCTCATACGTAGTACTGGTTGATCCAAGCTAAGTTTTTCTAACCAGGGTTTCACACTGTCCTGGTGGCTCACCATCCAAATTTGGAGATGCTGGCTTTCCCCTAGCTATCTGGGAAGGAGACTCTGCCCTGTTTCTTTTCCAGAAAAATCTTAGATACTGGAAACTTGGGCCACTTTTGCAAATTACTCGTGAGTTTTAAGTCATGGTGGTGGGGGATGGAGTGGTTAAGAGCACTGGCTGCTCTAGAAAAGGACCCAGGGTTCAGTTCCCAGCACCCACACAGCAGCTAAGAACCTTTGGTAACTGCAGTTCCAGGGGTCCTGACGCCCTCTTCTGGCCTCCAAAAGCACTGTGTGCATGGGTGCACTTACATACTTGCAGGCAAAACAATAATACATATAAAATAATAAAAATCAAAACAAATTTAAAGTCAAAGGTGTGGTGGACATGCGTAGGAAACCAGAATGCCAGGCCCTAGGGTGAGATGAGCCTAAAATTTTTAAGGCCAGGCTCCATTCTCTGCTAAAGGAAGGGGCGCTGAAAACAGCACCTCTCTGATCATCCCTGTCTTGCAGAACACTGAGAGACTGGCAGGAGAAAGCCCCCAGATCATAAGTGCAGGCTCCTTGCTCTGTGGGAAAGTGCCTTGGTCAACAGCATCACCCTGTCCTGAACTCAGCTGTCATCAGCTAAGAGATTAGGCCAGGTTAAAGGTTTACTCCTGAGCTGAAAGCTAAAAGTTTACCATGCTTTTAGCCCTAAGAAAGAAAACATTGTGGCAAATGGTAACCTTGAGTAAAGGTTTAAGCATCCTTCTGGTGCCAACTAACAGACTATATGTCCTGTTTCTTTGTGCCCTAAATCTTTTTATGTGACTGCCATAACCTCATGTGCCTGCCAGTTCCTTGTAATGTATAAAAACCATCTGAATGTTGTAATAAACAGCTTGTTGTAAAGACACAAGTCCCAGGGTCCAAGACTCTGTCACCAGTCAGTATCGCCATCCATCATGAGAGCGAGGTTCCCCACCGAGCAAGGCACACTTGGGTCTCTCAATTACTGGTGCCTGTAACAGGGCCCCTCTCTGACCTCCTTCATGGAGGATGGTGCAATCCTCCCCCTTTGACTGATCAGATCTGCTTATCACAGTTTATAGGTAAGGAGCAGTCATGGATTCTAAGTGCATGCAGAAATCAAGAGGTGTTAATGTACAGAAGCTCAGATTAAGGCCTTTTTAGATAGTTTATCGGATTGCAATCCCCCGTTCCAGAAAGAAGGAACCAATAGTTTAGAAAGATGGAAAGAAGTAAGAAAAAATGGACAGCATTGCTGTCACAAAGGAGGAGCTGCCCATTGATTGGCTGCCTTCCTCTGATCATGCTAAAGAAGGGGTACCTCCTCCCTCAGATTCCCCCCTCCTGCTGCTGCCTAGCTACCCGTGCTCCCTTCTGTCTCTGTGCTCTATCCTGCTGCACAAGCACCCACCTATAATTCTCTTAGAAAGGGAGAGTCGCCCCCCACTTTGGGATCTTGGCAACCCCTAGGGCATATGCTTCTTATACCTCACCCTCTGCTTCTGACCCTGAATCTCTCCTTCCCATGTTTCAAAATCTGCTCACAGGAGACACTTTCTCTAGAGAACCTTCTCCCTTGCCACATCCTTCCCCTCAGTTCTTTTCAGTTCACATTCCAGCAGCTGGCAACCCTGAACTCAGAATGCATAGTCCTTTTGGCTTTGAAACGCTGAAGGCGGTGATGGAAAGGGTATATGCAGTTATTTTACCATGGCAATCTTTGATCAGCTTAGCCATAAATTAGTCACTGCTTGGGACTTTAAACACCTCGCCCAGGCTGCTCTGTCCCCAGGACAGTGTCTCCTTTTTAAGTCTAAATAGGACTTAAAATGCTCAAGCTAACGTTGCTGTGACAGCTGACACGCTTAAGGGTGAAGGTCAATATGCTGCCGCTGAGCATAAAAGGTTTTACCAGCTCAATATTTTGATCAGGTGCGCCTCTGTGCCTTAAAATCCTGAAGATCTACTGGGCATGGCGGCGCACGCCTGTAGTCCCAGCACTCGGGAGGCAGAGGCAGGCGGATCTCTGTGAGGTCAAAGCCAGCCTGGTCTACATAGTGAGTTCCAGGACAGCTGGGGCTACAGGGAGACCCTGCTTCAAAAAGACCAAAAAAGAAAAAAAAAATCCTGCAGATCTACACCAGATGGTGAAATGGCCCAAGCTAACTTAGCTGATCTCAGATAAAAGCCACAGGAGCAATGGGTTGATTTCTTAGCTAGGGTCCAGTGAGTGGGAGAGGCTAAGGTCCCTTATATAGAAGCCACCAGATTTTAATAAAACTTGCTTATGATGGCTCAAATCAAGAACATAAAGCAGCAATTGCTCCAGTAAAAAGTCAAGATTTGTTTTCCTGGGTAACGGCTACTCAGGACATTGGCAGTTTCAGCACAGGCTAGCATGATGGCAATTGCATTAGCATAAGCTTTCGCTGCCCAAATGAAAGATCCATCCATTTAGTTGTTGTTGTTTTTTGGGGGGTCTTTTTTTTTGAGACAGGGTCTCCCTGTAGCTCCAAGCTGTCCTGGAACTCACTATGTAGACCAGGCTGGCCTTGAACTCACAGAGCTCCACCTGCCTCTGCCGAGTGCTGGGATTAAAAGCGTGCGCCACCATGCCCAGCTCATGGTTTTTTTTTAATTTTATTTATTATTTTCGTTTTATGTGTATGAGTGTATTGCCTGCATGTAAGTGAGTGCACCTGTGTCCTGCAATGCCACGGAGGTCAGAAGAGGGCTTCGGATTCCCCTGGAACTGGAGTTAAGAATGGTTTGTAGCTACCATGTGGGTGCTGGGAATCGAACTCAGGTCAGCCAGTGCTCTTAACCACTGAGCCATCTCTCCAGCCCCAAGAACCATGTTTTAAATGTGGAAAAATGGATCACTTTGCAAGACAATGCCCTTCCATGGATCACAAGCCTATACCTGATCCCCCACCATCAGGCTCGCAACCCAAACCAAATAAAAAATGCCCTAAATGTCAAAAAGGTTTCCATTGGGCTAGAGATTGCCATTCTAACATCAACAAAAATAGCAAAACTTTATTCAAGAGATGGGGCAGCCCTCAGCCCCACAACCAAGAGGGTCAGCAGCCTCAGTGGAAGTAACACCCCCCGGGCATTGTGGACTCGCCCTGTAACATCTGATCCTAAGCCTATAATGACCCTAATAGTACAGGGAATTGCTATAATGGGTGTTGGGGACCCCTGCTGTCTAAGGTAGCAGTCTCTCCATGTCCGGATAGCCTCGCAGGCCGGCTTGGCGCGAATGGAAGGACTCCGTCTCTCAGCGGGGCGCCTTCCTGCTCTCTTCCTGACTCACCTTTTGAAGTGCCCGTCACATATACATGTCCGCGGCATGAAACTGCCAGGTTTTCCTGTGTGATAATCAGGCACTGTCTGACAGCCTGGCAGAAGCCCACCACCACATGTAAATGGGGCATCCTACAAAGCACCTATCAACTAAGGCTTTTGCTACTGCCTCCACACTATAAATATCCTGGTTTCCCCTAATAAATCGGAGCTGAATCACTAAGATCTGGCGCTGAGCTGAATCACTAAGACCTGGAGCTGAGCTGAGTAACTGAATAAAGGAGCTGTACCACTGAGTCTGACTGTGTCTTACTGCCTACGATTCAGTCTCCCCAGAGGGGGCTGTCCCTTCGTAAACAGCCACTTGCGAAGATCTTGCTTTCCCGGTTCTTGCACCAACCCTTGAGACCCAGTGGCCAACGGATCACGTACATAGAGGGAGTGCTCGGTAGCTTGGAACGGAACTCGCCTGGAAGCGCAGCGACCCACAGAGTCGCCAGCATCCGGTAGCCACGGAGAGCCAGGGACCCGAACAGCAACGCGGTGCGTGCAACCTGCTGCACTCCAGCGGCGCGCGCGAGACCGGCGCCACGCCCAGCAGCTGGTGCTCCGAGATCCCTGCGCACCCACAAATGGGTCTGTTAGATACAGGGGCTGATTAATAAATTATTAGACATGGAGACTGGGATCACTGCAGCCTGGCTCTCCCGCTCCTGCAGCTGAGCCTGCAGGACATGCTATTATAATAGATATATGGGGCTGGAGAGATGGCTCAGAGGTTAAGAGTACTGGTTGTTCTTGCAGAAGACCCAGGTTCAAATCCCAGCACCCTCATGGCAGCTAACAACCGTCCGTAACTCCAGTTCCAGGGGCTCCCCAACAGCCTCTTCTGTCTTCTGAGGGCATTGCATGACAGGGGTGCACTTACCTACATGCAGGCAATACACTCATACACATAAAAATGATTAAAAATTTTTTTAAAAAGATTTATAATAATTGATATAAAAGATTGTTTCTTTTCTATTCCTTTACATCCTGAGGATAGAGAGGGTTTTGCTTTCATTATCCCTGTCAACAATCACTCTGTTCCCATGCAGAGGTATCAATGGAGAGGCCTACCACTGGGAATGAAAAATAGTCCTACTATATGCCAATTTTATGTGCATAATGTAATTAGTCCAATACGGAATTCCCTGTGGTTCTTGTTCATTATATGGAAGATACTCTTAGTCACCCTTCTAGTCAACTTTTAGAAGTTATGCTAACTAAAATAACAACTGTTTTAACAAAATATGGACTTTATATTTCCTCAGAAAAGATTCGAAAACATGCGCCTTATACTTATTTGGGATACGTTATCTTAGATAATCAATTGTACCCTACCACCCCAAAAATAGAGCTGCCATGGGGGCTGCAGCCTCACAGCCGACTGGACCCCTACAGCTTTTGTTCTACTCACCTTTGCTAACACACAGTGACAAGCTGTAAAAGCACAGGGAGCCAGTCCAACCCTCCTTCAAAAAGCCGAAAAACAGGTTCTGCCAAAAACGAAGGCTCTGTTTACCTTTGTCTTCCCTACTGTGACACTTTTTGTGAGCTCTCTGGTCCAACTGGAGATTTTTCCTAATTCCAGCTGGAGAGATGGCTTAATGGTTAAGAGCATAGTCTGCTCTTCCAAAGGACCTAGGTTTGATTCCAAACACCTGAACTTCATTAGTTTTTCCTGTCCCTTCTAATTCTAGTCCTCTCTGTTAGTTTTTTCATTCAATTGCTTGTTGCCTTTATATATATATATATGCCAGACTTACTAAGAAGGGCCAAAGTTAAAATTCAGGAAGGAAACCAAGCCATTGAAAAAATTGTTAGGCATTGTCATGCCTGCCAATTAACCAACTCAGCTCCATCCCATGCTAACCCAGGATCCCGGAGCAGAGGGACACGGCCGGGTACGTATTGGGAGACTGATTTCACTGAGATCAAACAGGGAAAATTTGGATATAAATATTTACTTGTATTCATAGACACCTTCTCTGGATGGACTGAGGCCTACCCAACCAACCAAGCATGAGACTGCTCACGTGGTAGCCAAGAAGCTGATCAAAGAGATCCTGCCCAGGTATGGTTTCCCAACTAAAATCAGATCAGATAATGGGCCAGCCTTTGTCTCTCAGGTAAGCCAGGGAATAGCCACTGCACTTGGGGCCAAGTGGAAACTACATTGTGCTTATAGACCCCAGAGTTCAGGACAGGTAGAAAGAATGAATAGAACTCTAAAAGAGACCTTAACCAAATTAGCTTTAGAGACTGACACACACTGGGAGCTCTCCTCCCCTTTGCCCTTTTTAGAGTAAGAAACATTCCATACCAGATGGGTTTAGACCCCCTTTGAAATCATGTATGGAATCCCCCCTCCTATGATACCTAGCCTCCAAGCTGACCTAGTATTGACCTTGGGAGACCAGGACCTACTGGACTCACTCCAGCAGTTGCAGCTAACCCACCAACAGGTCTGGCTGCAACTCAGAGCCATATGTGAAGCTGCTGTCCCCCCACAACCCCACAGGTTTAAACCGGGTGACTGAGTCTTCATCTGCAGACACCAATGGAAAAATCTCGAGCCAAGATGGAAGGGCCCCTTCGTGATCCTCTTGACGACTCCCACCACACTCAAAGTGGACGGCGTCGTGGTTTGGGTACACTACTCCCAAATGGGCAAAACCTGCTGACCCATTTGCAGTTCCAGAGGATTACAAGGGAGACACCTGGAAGGCATCCCCACACCCTTCGAATCCATTCAGGCTCCGCATCCTACGAGACCCTTCCTGCTAACCTGTCTATTGTTGACATTGAACTGCTTATCAGCTGATGGCACCTTTCCTGCGAGTAACATAAATCCCCATATGCCCCAAAACTTAACTTGGGTAATCACCAACCCCGCCATGGGGACGGTCATCAACTCTACCTCCAAGACAGCCTCTCCCAACACTTGGTACCCCAACCTTTGGGTTGACCTCTGTGACATATTTGAAGGAGAATGGGAACCTCACGACCAGGCCCCCTTTCCTCCCTTCGGCTGCCAAGACCCCGGCCCCAGATCACGCACGCGAAGCCTCGCCATCTACATTTGTCCAGGCCACGGGTGCAGCAGACAAGTTAAGAACAAATGTGGGGGACCTAGGGGTTATTATTGTGCCGACTGGAGCTGTGAGACCACCGGCATATACTGGTGGAAAGGGCCATCAACCAGGGATCTAATAACCCTACAACAGGCCCCCAGATCTACGACCCTGGGATGGGGAGGGACCACTGGAGGAGGTATGGAGGGCCCTGCGCCCAACCATGGTGCAACCCCCTCATAATTTGGTTCACTGAGAAGGGAAAACAGTCTATGGGGTGGGATGTAGGACACACATGGGGCCTACGGCTATACACTGCAGGGAGAGACCCTGGGGCCCTCTTTACCATTCAACTCCTCCTCTGACCGGTCGTCCATGTGCTGGGACCCAACTGAGACCTAAATCCCCCCCCAGATGACTCTCATAAATCTTCTCCAGCTAAACCCCCTCCCGGACCTCCCACTGCCCAAACCTATACTCCTGAGCCAAAAACTCAGGCTCTTGAGTCCTCAATGGCAGATCCTATTCCTCCCCCTCCTGCCACTACCCCAACCCGGGAAATTCTTTTGCAGATGCTAAATTCATCTTATTACTTCCTCAATGCAACCAACCCAAACGCTACTCGCTCTTGCTGGCTCTGCTATGGCGTTTCCCCCCCCCAAATTATGAGGGAATTGCTGTACAAGGAACGTTCTCCCTCGTGGATTACACAGAATGCAGATGGCTATCAAATGTTTCTCTTACCCTATCTCAGGTAACTGGCATTGGGACCTGTGTTGGCCAGGTCCCACTGACCTATACTAGCCTCTGCAACACCATCCTCCCCCTTAATGTCACAGGGAGGGGGCAGTTCCTCCTGCCTCACAATGACACCTGGTGGGCCTGCACCATGGGACTAACAGCCTGCGTAAATCGGGAAGTCCTGCAGAGAACATCTGGTTTCTGTGTTATTATCAGACTCCTGCCTAGAATCACCTACCACACTCATGAAGATTTCTTAACCCTCTATACTAGTCTAAAAGGCCCAAGAACTACCAGCCTCACTAGACTTAGAAGGGAGCCAATAACCGCAGTAACTTTAAGTCTCCTCATTGGGACAGGGATTGCTGCTGGGATAGGGAAAGGAGCCATAGCCTTGGCAAGACAAGATCAGCATTATTCCCAGCTCAGAGCCAGCTTAGATTCAGATCTCCGATGAGTCGAGGAGTCAATTACTCACCTACAAGACTCCCTGAGCTCGCTGGCTGAGCTAGCCCTGCAAAATCGTAAGGGATTAGACCTCCTGTCCTTACAGCAGGGTGGTCTATGTGCCACCCTAAGAGAAGAATGCTGTTTTTATAGGGACCACTCAGGATTAATAAAGGATAACATGGCCAAAATAAGAGAAGGGTTGGAACAGAGGAGACTAGAACGAGAGGCCAGACAGGGATGGTTTGAGTCCTGGTTCAACCAATCTCCCTGGTTGCCAACCCTCCTCTCCACCCTAATGGGAAAAATTTCTTCCTTGCTTTAGTAGAGGGTTGCTCCAAAGAACCAACAGCATATATGTGACCACTGTGTTCAACTCAAACCAGATTCCTCACAATCTCTATTTCATACTGCAATGAGCTGCTTCTTAACACATTTTACAGACAAGGTCCCAGGCAGTTAGATGAAAACTTGGGTATCTAAGAGCCTACTGAATTGTTTGTAGTTTCCTACGCTATCCAATAAACTTACAGATTGTGTAGAACCCTGAGGCCCTATTCATTCACCCACTACCCCCCAATCCCTCCAGACCCCCACTAATTGCTCTTTTAGCTTCTGTAAAATGCTTGGCTGCTGCTTTAGACATGCCTAAACACGCCCTGGCATGCCCTGACTCCCATCTGCTATTCTCCCCGCTTCCAGGAAACTATAGATTAAGCAAGCCCGAGCATAAAAACTGCCCTATAAGGTAAAAACAGAGACTCCTGGCCCCACAGGTAACAGCACATTCCACAGCCCTGCGAATAGCACCTACCAATAAGAAACTTCCAGGGCTGCATCTTACACATCTAATCGGTTTAAAATTATGTTGGCGTGCGCGGGCTCCTTGAACCAACCAAAATGTATCTTCGGTATCTACCCCCCCTTTGTCTAAAACCTATAAAAGGCTCCACACTCCCTTACTCTGGCCTCTCAGCACGGATCTGTTGAGTTGGTGAGGTCTGAGAGCCCACGCTTAAGCCCGAATAAACCATAAATCTTTGCTTTTGCATTTTGGTGTGTTGGGTCCTTGGTGGTCTTTTTGGGGTCCAGTGGATAGGGTACAACAATACTTTCATTAACACTTTAGGTTTCCCAGTATCTTGTACTTCTTTAATTTTCTCTAAAGCTTTCTACTCCCCTATACGTGGCTGCCAGCCCGCCACGTGTCTGTCCTCCCATGCAGGCTCTAACCCTGCATGGCTCCATGGCGTTCTTTCCTTCCCCTTATTCACCCCTTCAAGGCAGCTGCCAAGACTGCCAGCTCGCCTGCCCTGGGGATTTTTTTCTTTAAGAGTCTAATAAAATTGTGCCCGGCATGGTAGCGCACACCTTTAATCCCAGCACTTGGGAGGCAGAGGCAGGCGGTCTTTGTAAATTTGAGGTCAGCCTGGTCTATATACTGAGTTCCAGGACAGCTGGGGTTACAAGGAGACTTGGTCTCAAAAAAAAAAAAGACACACACAAAAAAATATTGTAGAAGTTTCCTGTTGGGGCCATTCTTAAATTCTCTTATGAATGTGACTAAGAACCCTCTAGGGGACCCTCTTCCTCCTCATTTTGACAGAGATAGGACCCCAAAATTCTAATATTTATTTGGTGGTCATAGATTTTCAAGTGCACTCTCATTTTTACTCTTAGGCAACCAAATGAACTTCCTTACCCATTTTGCTATCTTGCCTTGGAGCATTTGGGCTTAGGGTGAACTGGCTGGGTGGAGCATTTAAAGAATTTCAGGTGGCTTGCCACATGGACAAATGGAAAAAGATTTTAAAAGCCATTTTTTTTCTCCTGAACTTTTCCTCAGGCAAAGGGGCTCGGAATTTTGATCTCAGGCCCTGTTGGGCACCAAGCAGGCAGTGCTCAGGCACCTACTTTTCTAACTAGACCTAACCATTTTAAATTTCAGTATATATAGAAACTCACAGGCAGTGCTTGGACGAGACATATGGTTTCAGAGCAACAACCCAGTGATTTATGTGCTGGACATGCACCCTGTTCCTTCTACTGCCCTCATGAGTTTCTTTTCCGGCATAACCTGTATCTAGGAATGAAGAGATCCAGAGAACTTTGCTTCACATGTACAGCTACAATGGCTGGTGAGAGACATGGATTCCTTTGATTTGCTTTTCTATCTGGGGTACACACACATATACACACATATATCTGAGGGTACTTTCTTCTTTTATATCAAGTCTAACCCTATTGGTACCAGGGGTACCTAGGAGTTAGGGAACTAAACTAAACTGCAGACATTTAATCATACGTCCCAATTCTCTTGCAATTTATTTTGGTTTTGGTTTCTTGATGTCACAGAATAAGCAATGTATTTCTAGTTCAGACTAAGGGAGTAATGCCAGATCTCCACAATGGGAGTTTAGATTTTAACATTGTTTGGACCTGTTTCTAAAGGGCATTACTTTGAGTTTTAAATTCTTGTATGGTATATTTACTGGGTTTTCAAGATGACTGCTTTGCCGGGTGTGGTGGCAGAGGCAAGGGAATCTCTGTGAGTTCAAGGCCAGCCTGGTCTACATAGTGAGTTCCAGGACGGCTAGGGCTACAGAGAGACCCTGTCTCAAAAAGACAAAAGGGAAAAAAAAAAAAGATAACTGCTTTAAGTTTTTACATTGACATATTACTGATTTTTTAATTTATTTATTTTAATATTTATTCATTTTTAATTATTTTTTAAAATTTTATTATTTTTATTTTATGCGTATGTGTGTATTGCCTGCGTGTAGGTAAGTGCGCCCGTGTCATCCAATGCCCATGGAGGACAGAAGAGGCTGTCAGATCCTCTGGGACTGGAGTTACAGACAGTTGTTAGCTGCCATGTGGGTGCTGGGATTCAAACCCAGGTCTTCTGCAAGAACAACCAGTGTTCTTAACTGCTGAGCCATCTCTCCAGCCCCCATATTTACTGATTTTTAAAAAGGAACTCTTTTTAGGTTTTGTGTTTGCATGACATCTTTACCTGGTAGTTTTAAAGGAATTATTTGGATTTTAATGCCTTTTATAAGGTATATTTGCTGATTTCTAAAAGTGACTATTTGAATTCTTACTGTTTTGCATAGTATATTTGTTAGTTTTTAAAGGGAATTTAAAGTTTTTCTAGCCATATGCCTTCAAGACTAGCCAGGAGGGTGCTGACACTTTGTGATGGCTAGATCTGGGAAGCTCATGGGAATTTGCTGTACTCCAGGGCCAAACCTTACAAGAGACAAGCTGCGACCAGCACATAGTTACAACAATGGGAGGCAAAAAGGAATAATCTACTTGAGAGGGAGGCTTAAGATGTGGCCTCCACTGTTCTTAATCCCTCCCCTTTCTGCATTGTGATTCTAAACCTGCTTTTCTCTGGAATAGTTATTTCCTTCTCTGATGCTCAGTTATTCTATGCTTGCTTGTGTTCCTGCCCCATCACTCCCTGGGTACTTTCTAGTTACAATGTCATGGACAGACTAAAGGGAAAGAGTATTGTGATAGTCTCTTTGCAAGTACTTTTAAGGTACCATTGTTTTCTATGTTCCTTATTCTCCAGGTTATGGGTACATAATCCAAGATTATGAATAGTAAACTATAAAATGGTTTTTCTCTATTTGGTCACAATAAGGATGAAATGGTTTTTCTAATCCAGATAGACTGATAACTTTCTTTAAAAGAATTCACCATGCGAGTTAACAGTCTTGACTTAGTTTAAAAAGTAAAATATGAGTCAACAATTTGGAACTTTTAGGAAAAGCGTCAGAGGGAAGATTTAAGAGGATATTAAGGGATGGTCTGAGACTGGTGCCTCACCTGTCAGCCTCAGGGGCTGCTGTGCTAGCCTCTGGCCCCTCCGTTGCCCGCAATAGCAGCTCTCAGGACAGGGGCAGCAGCTGTGGCCACCATGGTCTGTGAGCTGGATATTATCTTTAATTTTGGAAAAGGCCTATTTTATCCTTGATGAGTGGAGAATAGGTGAAGAAATTCAAGAAACATCCAAGAAAACTGCCGTCAAGGCTATTGAAGACTCTGATGTTACAAGAGACAATGGAGAGTACATGAACAAGCCTACATTTTAACTGTCATCTACTTTAAGATTTCCTGAGTGCTATGTGTTGTGAACCTACAAACTGGACTACATCCAGTCGCCATACAGCCTCTGGCACCATGCCAAAAATAAAGGGATCCTTTGTTAACGAGAAAATTAAAGTTGTTGGCACAAAATATTTATACTACGTCTGTATTATACTGTGTACAAGTACTATGGCTCTAGTTGTTCGACATAATTGCTGTGCAACTCAATGACTGAATAATTGTTTGCAGTGTTTTAACTTCTTGTGATATTTGAAAGGCAATTTCAAAAAATTACTTGCAATATATTTTTGTTGCCATTTGATCTTCTACTTGTAGGCTGAAAACTGTTTTGGGATGACCCACAATTCTGAATGTAAAGTATATCTTTTATCATTAATGCCTTTCCTAAGTGTTTAAAAATGTCTATTTGGGGTTTTAAGACATCTGGAGATACAATGTCTATGATGTCGATTATTACAAAAATACTAAGAGATGAAAGCAATAGCAATAATTATGAATTCTACCACTATTTTTAAAAAAATTTTTTGAATTATTTTTATTATTTTCATTTTATGTGAGTATACTGCCTGCATGTATATGAGTGCACCCAAGTCGTGCAATGCCACGGAGGTCAGAAGAAGGTGTTGGATTCCCCTGGAACTGGAGTTAAGGACGGTTCGTGGCCTCCATGTGGGTGCTGGGAATTGAACCCAGGTCCTCTGCAAGAACAGTGCTCTTAACCACTGAGCCTCTCTCCAGCCCCCACTATTTTTTTTTAATTTTTAAAATTTATTATTTTTTGGTCTTTTCTGAGATAGGGTCTCCCCGTAGCCCCAGTTGTCCTGAAACTCACTGTGTAGACCAGGCTGTGTATATTGCCTGCGTGTAGGTAAGTACACTCATGTTGTGCAATGCCCATAGAGGACAGAAGAGGCTGTCGGATCCCCTGGAACTGGAGTTATGGACAGTTGTTAGTTGCCATGTGGGTGCTGGGATTCGCCTGGGTCTTCTGTAAGAACAACCAGTGTTCTTAACTGCTGAGCCATCTCTCCAGTCCCTATACTATTTTTAAAGTCTCATACTCCAAGTGCTTTTTGTTGCTTAATTTTGTTTCAAACTTTTTTTTTTCTTTTTGGTCTTTTTGAGACAGGGTCTCCCTGTAGCCCCAGCTGGCCTGGAACTATGTAGACCAGGCTGGCCTTGAACTCACAGAGATCCATCGGCCTCTGCTTCCTAGTGCTGGGACTAAAGGCATGTGCCACCACGCCCAGCTTCAAACATTTTTAATGTAAGCTGGACACATCAGGCTTGCTTACTTAGGGCATTCATTTTGCACCCTATATGGGGATGACTTTCATCTCCTTTTCCCACAGAAAATATAACAAGGTACTAAACATGCTCAGACATTTAGAGGAAAGTAGAAAATGGCTTATAATAGTTGCTCTTGGTGCCTGTGTCTGAAATTTCGTGTGTGCATTTTTATTGGTGTTGAGGACTGGAGTCACTGATACTGGAATGGTTAGGACCCATGTTGCTTTTCGTGAGACAAGTGTATACTTGCTGTTAAGATTCTGTGGGAGAGCTCACACAGTAACCCCTTAGAGAAGGTGATGGCAAAGATCCTGTGTGGTTCATCTCATCAGGCATAGGTGAGGGAAAATGGCAAGACACCAGGAGGACAGATGGGCAAAGTGACCAGTTCCTCAATGTAAGCATTTATTGAATGGAAATACTCCAGATTGGCATATGAAGTAATCATTAACCTATTAATATCTGATGTATTTTCAAATTAATATAATTATGGGCCTCAGATTGAAGTTTGTCTTTTTCCATCATCTTTGTTTAGCTATTCTTCAGTTTTGTGCTTTAACTTTTTGAAAAATCATGGCAAAACTTTCTTAAACAATTCTGTGAAAATGGACTTCATGTAAATACACCATAGTTTTTCTGATTTCTTCCCACTATTTTTGGAAGAAGTTCTCTTGAACCTCATTAAATGTACTACATGTATTCTGAATAATTGTGTAGTTGATACCATCTAACTGGACAGGAATTCTCAGACCTTCTGTCAGTGCCTACACAGAAAATGATATTTAGGTGTCATACTGGGATAAATTGAAGGGATTCAAGGAACAGCTTATATAAGCTTTAGTGAAAATAATCATATTTTCTTTATATATTATAACAGAAGCATCAAATTTAATGAAAGTTAATACTCAATTTGTATAAAACTTCCAAATAGGGGCCAGAGAGATGGCTTAGAGGTTAAGAACACTGGTTGTTCTTGCAGGAAGACCCAGGTTTGAATCCCAGCACCCACAAGGCAGCTAACAACTGTCCGAAACTCCAGTTCTAGGGGATCCAACAGCCTCTTCTGTCCCCCGTAGGCATTGCATGACGCAGGTGCACTTACCTACACACAGGCAACACATGTATACACATAAAATAAAAATAATATATATTTTTTAAAAAACTTCCAAATAAAATGTAAAAAAAGAGGATATTAAGGACCTCTTAAAATCAAATGTTCTGTCCATTGTCAATCCCTGTTCCCAATAAAGGACTCAGATGAAAAGAGTTGCCTAGACAAATGTATACAGGTTATAAGAAGGACAGGTGTTTTCTGTCCTGCTCGTAGTCACTGGACTCATGAGCTCTCCTGTCCAATGTAAACCATTAAGTTAAATTCTAAAGAGAAACATATGCCTTTTAGTATTAATTATATTGGTAAATTGTCACATGCTATTTGAGCTCACTGAGAAGCTGACTCTGGAGATGGGATTGGCCCTCCCACTTCAGACTCAAGCCTATTATCTCAAGATGGGTTCTCCAAGACTTTTCCAGGTTCAGGCTCCCTGACCCTGTGACAATAAAAAGGAGACCAACAAAGCAGCCTCAGAGTAAAGGCCCTGTGCAGCTGAGAAGAGCTAGGGTTTCAACAGAGGGTATTAATGTCTATAGTAAAAGTAGCTAATGGGATTATTTCCAGTACTATTTAGATTTTATTTACCCTTAACCTTAATGTTTCCTTTTTGTCTTTCCTGTCTCCTCTGATTTATGTTATACTAATAACATCACTTGGCTGGGTTTCATATATAAAGGTATCTCCCTCTGTAAGGCATTAAATATTAGTCTTGCCTTTCCAAACCTGTAAAACTTATAATTTGGTTTATGACAAGAAATTCTAATCTTTGTTGTTTTGTTTTGTCTTTTTGAGACAGCCCGTAGGCATTGCATGACGCAGGTGCACTTACCTACACACAGGCAACACATGTATACACATAAAATAAAAATAAATAAAAGAAAAAAGAAGCAGTCTCCAGATTTACACTTGAGTAGTGGAAAGAATGCCATCAGGGCAAGACCCCACAAAGCTAAGCTCCCTTGTGAAAGGAAAAGGCCACTGAGAAGCTGACTCTGGAGATGGGATTGGCCCTCCCACTTCAGACTCAAGCCTATTATCTCAAGATGGGTTCTCCAAGACTTTTCCAGGTTCAGGCTCCCTGACCCTGTGACAATAAAAAGGAGACCAACAAAGCAGCCTCAGAGTAAAGGCCCTGTGCAGCTGAGAAGAGCTAGGGTTTCAACAGAGGGTATTAATGTCTATAGTAAAAGTAGCTAATGGGATTATTTCCAGTACTATTTAGATTTTATTTACCCTTAACCTTAATGTTTCCTTTTTGTCTTTCCTGTCTCCTCTGATTTATGTTATACTAATAACATCACTTGGCTGGGTTTCATATATAAAGGTATCTCCCTCTGTAAGGCATTAAATATTAGTCTTGCCTTTCCAAACCTGTAAAACTTATAATTTGGTTTATGACAAGAAATTCTAATCTTTGTTGTTTTGTTTTGTCTTTTTGAGACAGGGTCTCCCTGTAGCCCCAGCTGTCCTGGAACTCAATATGTAGACCAGGCTGGCCTCAAACTCACAAAGATTTGCCTGCCTCTGCCTCCCAAGTGCTGGGATTTAAGGTGTGAGCCACCATGCCCAGCCAAGAAATTCTAATCTTTTAATCCCACCATGCCTTGTAAAACTTTTGTTTAAGGGAAGGCCCTAGTGCATCCCAGAACCTGATGGTCTAGAACAGCTGAGCTCTTCTCTCTTTAAGCAGATTTCTTTAAACATCCTTATGCAAAAGTAAAATCTGCCTTGCCAAGTTACTTTGCTTTGTTCACATGTTCCCTGTGAGGTACTGATAGGGTTCCTAGATTGACAGGGTTTTGTTAACACCCTTCGGTTATTTAGCTCTTAAAAGGGCAAAAGATGCTACCTCAAATCTACATGGCAAACTTAACCCTTTCTTTAGACCACTAAGTCTTTAAAAAAAAAAACTAAAGAGCTAGAGCTATAAGCTTTCTCCTCCTACTCTTTGGTGCACCTAGATTTCATGTGATTGTGCTATGTGTGTCTGTGATAATTGTTTTCATGGATTGTGTGAAAACAATTTTTGAACTGTGCCCACTTTAGCTCTTTCTTCTTTCTGTTTTGTTGTGCACAAGAATTATTGGTTTTATTTTTGGCATGCCTGATCAAAATACACGTGTACAAATTTATTTTGATGATACATTCAAGGGCCTCATAAACAGGTACCCTAATTATTTTAAAATCTATTAAACGGTGTCTCCAGGTTTATTAACTGTTTCACAAAACTTTCAAGTGCTAATTACCTATATAAAACAACATCTAAGCTGGTTGTATAAAATCCCATTTGTTGAATATCATTTTCTTGGTTTTAGTTTACTTTCAAGGTGTTTTAAGGTGTACTCTTTTTTTTTTTTTTTTTTTTTTTTTGGTCTTTTTGAGACAGGGTCTCCCTGTAGCCCCAGCTGTCCTGGAACTCACTATGTAGACCAGGCTGGCCTTGAACTCACAAAGATCTGCCTGCCTCTGCCTCCCAAGTGCTGGGATTAAAGGGGTGCGCCACCACGCCCAGCAAGGTATATTCATTTTATCTGTCTCCTTCAAAGTTGTTTTGGTTTAAAAATAATAACCACATTCTCAACAAAGAGTATATAATTAAATATGTATACACAGTCAACATGAATTTATGTTTCTTAAAATTAATTTACTTGGTATCGTATTAATTTTTAAGTAAAATCACATGCAAACTAAAAATGTTAACACCAAAATATATTTTGAGGACAAAATAGTCTCTCTTTAATCTTCATCTACAACATGGTTCCTGGTACTAAAATACATAAATTAATTTTAAGTACCTTTCTCCCTACCGCTCTTTCTCTTCTCACCTCCCCCTCCCCCCAGCTTTCTCTCCCTCTCCTCTCCTTTCTTACTCTCCATGTCACTTTCCCCAACCTTTTCCTTGTACTTTGTCTCCCTCTACTGTCTGGTTGTCCCATGTTCTCGTTGCAAGGCTTTCCATTTGCCTTGAAAATCACACCAGTGTATTGGAGAGTCCTTTCCTTTCTCTGGTTATGGGACACTCTTCCCAGAGAGGAGCACGCACCCCCTCCTGTCCAGGACAGGAGCTCCCTTGTGATCTGATTGCAGGACACTGCCTCCAGGGACTAAAAACTTGTTCTCAGGCCCTGCCCAGGAAGGGACACCTTCCTTGGTGACTAGCTCTGCACATTCTTGTCTGGCACAACCTAAGGCCTATGCCTCCCCTTCCCCTTCCTCCCATACTTTCTTTCTTGTACCCTGCGCTTTACTGCCTGGAATCTCGGCTGTCATCCCTGCCTCCACTCCCCATGGAGAAAGGGTCTTCATTGTCTCCTACATACCTGCTCAGTTCCTTTTCTATCTCTTCTACACTCTATACATAATCTGTCACTATGGGGACGGCTCAGTCCAAGCCTGAGGGCCTCACACCTCTTACTTGTCTCAAGTCCCTAAAGCAACTAGGACTTTCAGATACAATTTAGACCTAAGCACTTGAAGTTTTTGTGCACTGCCTAGCCACAGTACAAACTAGACCATGACTGTCTGGCCAGACACAGGAACCCTGTATTTCAATATTTTGAGAAATTTAAAAAGTTGATTAAAGTCTGAAGAGAGTTATAACAGTTTTCCTTAAATGATTATACTGGAGGTTATAAACTTCAATTTGATAATGTTTCAATGTACCAATTGCTTTTCTCTACCCAGTGTTTACATTTCTTCAAAACCCAGAGCAAGTTTTTGGTAGAGCATTCTCTAAACTACATAACGTAACAAAGATTATTAATGGTTTTATGTTTTCTATTAAGGTCCACCTGGAAATTTATAAAACACAGTGTGTAAATGGGTAATATTAACTTAATTATCTTATGTGTATAATTTGGATTCCATGTTCTTTTTTTAAAATATTTTATTTATTATTTTATGTATATGAGTGTATTGCCTGCATGTGAGTGCACCCTTGTCGTGCAATGCTGCAGAGGTCAGAAGAGGGCTTCGGGTTCCCCTGGAACTGAAATTAAGGATGGTTCACAGCTGCCATGTGGGTGCTAGGAATCAAACTTGGGTCCTCTGCAAGAGCAGTCAGTGCTTTCAACCACTGAGCCATCAGCCCCCATTTTTTTTTTTAAGATTTATTTATTTCTTCATGACTTCAGCTGTGTCCACTAACAAAAGATCATCACAATTGGGCTTGTTGACTATCATATTCTTTCATTTAAGGAGGGGTAAGCAGGGTCATTGGCTCCTCACCTGAGTATTCAGCTAGTCTTCCCAGCCAGCTGTACGTAATTCTGCCCTAATTGCAAATGGTTTAAATTCACTGGCTCCCCAAACATTGGTTTGACACTAGAACCTTACAAGGGGGGTAAACACTGCTTAGTATCCCCAAGAAAAGAATTCTCACAACAGATGGAAAAAAAATTCTTTTTTTTTTTTTTGTCTTTTTGAGACAGGGTCTCCCTGTAGCCCCAGCTGTCCTAGAACTCACTATGTAGACCAGGCTGGCTTTGAACTCACAAAGATCTGCCTGCCTCTGCCTTCCAAGTGCTGGGATTACAGGCGTGTGCCACCACGCCTGGCCAGAAAATTAATTTTTAATGTTATTGTGTCTCATGGTTATTAAGAAAGAAAATGAAAAGTTAAAAGACATTAGAAGGATATGGGAATGGAGATATATTACTAAGAAGGATTTATGGATGAAGAATTTGATGGCTGGATATTTTCAGAATTGACAGGAAAAAAAAATGAGAATGCCTAAGCAAGTGATGAAAGTCTCTGTAGGTTTGTTTTTATTTTTTTAAATCTTCCCACATTCCACATCCCCCCAAAAAACCCCAGCCAGCAGTCTGAAGAACTGACAGCTTCTCTATCTCAAAGGAGACTGTCCTGTGCAATTTCTTCTGTTAATAAACTCTATCCCGCCAGAGTTTTGTCTGTGTCCTGGTGCTTTCTCCCAACTGACCAGATTCACCTATCAGGTTTTTTTGTTTTTTGGTCTTTTTGAGACAGGGTCTTCCTGTAGCCCCAGCTGTCCTGGAACTCACTATGTAGACCAGGCTGGCCTTGAACTCACAGAGATCCACCTGCCTCTGCCTCCCAAGTACTGGGATTAAAGGCATGGGCCACCATGCCTGGCTGTCACCTATCAGTTTTAAAGTATCAATTTGTCTGTACAGGGTCTATATAAACCTATGTCCCTTAAAAATAATTTACTTGTATCAATTTGACTTAAAAGCGAAGCCTCATGCAAACCAAAATTGTTAAATTAACCTAAAACATTTTTTCTAGGTCAAAATAATTTCTCTTTAATCCTTAATTCTTGTTCTATATTATGGGTATTATTGCTTTAAAATATACTAATTTGGGGATTACACTTCCCAGACATTAGGCTTAAGTCCATATAAAAAGTTATTTAGACAATTATTTCTCATTGGTGACTTTGTTCCTAACCAGAAAGTGCTGATCAGATGTATGACTTCAAATCTTGGTCTCCACCTGTAGTGCCCACCTGTAGCTAAGGGAGACAACCAGCTATTGTTCTAAAATGATGAATAAATTTTTTTCTCCCATCTAAAAGCCTTTGAGAGGGAACTGACACTGATTCTAAACAGTCCAACAGCTATCAAAATATCTGAAATCAAATCCTGAACCCATCACTTCCAGCCTTGGAAGACAAAAGAAAAGTGAGGAGGAACCCAATAGAGGGATGCTTTTGGAAGCCCTTGTGAAGAAATTCCAATGGACTCTCATATGAACACTTGAAAATTGCCCTGTTTTGACTTTGTTCTAGTTCCCTGTCTAGAACTTGTTATGCTAATTACTCTTGCCTTTACTTCTCCTTCACATTTCCTATTCACAATTCAAGAACTTTCTCTTGCCCCTAGAGATAAAAGTTATGCAATTTGGGAGTCTTTTAGATAGACCCACTGAAGGGGTACTCCAATTGCCTCAACCCTGTGTCCCTGTTCAGCATGGAAGAAGCCAGAGCAGTCTCTGTCCCGATATCCACAAGTTGGGTAACCTCTTCAGAGGAGGGTATGATAAGAATAGGAGGTAGAGGCCAGGCGTGGTGGCACACACCTTTAATCCCTGCACCTGGGAGGCAGAGGCAGGCGGAGCTCTCTGAGTTCGAGGCCAGCCTGCTTTTCCATGGTGAATCCAGGACAGCTGGGACTACAGGGAGACCCTGTCTCAAAAAGACCAAAAAAAAAAAAAAAAAGGAGGTAGGAATTGGCTAGGCAGTTAGGGTAAAAAGACCCCAAAGTAGCCAGTTTTTTGCCTAAAACTCACAATGTCCTTGGGCCTCTTAGCAGCATACTCCGTTCCAAAGGCCAAAAATATAGAAAATATTTGGGAACGTTTATCTAATTCTTAAAGATTTTAGGGTTACCTCTTCAGACGCAAATGTTAGAGTAGCCAAACGTCCCATAAAAATAAATAAGTCAAAGAAGAAGAAAGAGTACATGAAGTTATCAGAAAAGTGATGAGGAGATATGGGAGGAGTTGGAGAGAGGGAGTGGGCATGGATTTGATCAAAACACCTTCCTTGTATGTATGAAACTCTCAATAAATTATTTATTTTTTAAAAAAGTATACTGATTTTAAGTGATAATTGCTTCTAATCCAGGAAAACTTTACCACTATTGTCTCTTTATAACCAATAAACAAGTACATCAAGGTCCATACCTTTACCAAGCTTATATTGTACTGATATGTTTAAAATGGTTGTTCATTTATCTGTAGGTATAAAGGACCTAATTTGGTTATTTGATGGATTCTCACAACAAATAATGGATTTGTTTATAAATTTTATGTATGGCTGGATATTTCCAGAATGGAAGGAATAATAAAAATGTTTAAGCAAAGTCTGTTTATAGAGTACAAGGTGGTTGTTATTACAATAATTACTGTCACAGCCTATTCTGGATAGCTTTAGTGTCAACTTGACACACCTGGGTCGAGGGAGCCTCAACTGGGGAATTGCCTCCATAGGACTGGCATGTGGCCATGTCTTTGGGGTATCTTCTCGATTGTTGTGTGATGTGGGAAGGCCCAGCGCACCGTGGGTGGTGCCACTCCTGGGCAGGGGGGCCTGTGTTACATAAGAAAGCAGGCTGAGCAGGGGCCAGGGGAGTGAGCCAGTAAGCAGTGTTCCTCCATGGCCTGTGCTCCAGCTCCTGCCTCCAGGTTCCTGCCCTGAGTTCCTACTTGGGCTCCCCAATAAACTGTGACCTGGGAGACGTATGATAAAATAAACCCTTTCCTCCCCAAGTTGGTATTGGTCAGAGTGTTTTGTCACAGCAATGGAGAAACAAACTAGTACACAGCCAAAGAAAATTTTTTTCAGTCTACTTCACTGACTTGTGCTACACACCTAATCACAGTCTGGAGTTAAACGGAGACAAGTGTTAAAGTTAGAGAATGTCCTTTTACGTTTCTCTATACTATACAAATGTTGCTTTTAATGTTTTCCCTTACCCATAACAAAATAATTTAATTCAAGAACTAGGTTTTTGCCTCCTGGAACGAGATGGGACAGTCCAAAAGAAAAGTTTTGTTTGGTGAGCCTGGTATGAATCTGAAGCAGTTTATTTCCTATTTCACATACCACTGGCATTCCTTACAACCCCGCAGGACAAGTGCATAGGCTGAACCATCTCTCCAGCCCCTCCACTTCTGTTATTGAAAAATCAGCCCAGAAATAGGAAGGGACAGGCACGAGGTTCTATGTCGGGGCTCATGGAGCTCCTGGGAAGGCGCTAAGGATGGAATGGAGGCCTCGGCATGCCCTGAACCTGCTCCATCCCTCCTCCACACGATAGACCGCTTTTCCTCTACCACAACGGCTCCGTGCTCCGGTGTTCGGCTACGCATACTCACCCAAGTTGTAGAGCAGAAAGAGGCCCTGGAAGGCGGCCTGGCGGGGGTGCGGCCCGGAGCTCCGCGCGTAGCAGCGCCGCAGCGAGCCGAAGCCTTCCTGCACCTGCGTCTGCAGCAGCACCCGGTCGGCCCCCCCGCGCGCGTCATCCGGGCCGAGCCGCGCCACCACGGCCAGCAGCGTGGCCAGCACGGCCTCCAGTACCGCCGCCGCCTCGAGGTCCGCCGCGCGCTGCAGCGTCAGATCCAGCCGCACGGCGCGCAGCCGGTCGGCCACGAAGCTCGCCACCTCGGCGCGCGACGCGTCGGTGCGACAGACCACCTCGGCCGCCAGGTAGCGCACGGTGGCCAGGAGTACGCACGGCGGCCGCAGCAGGCTGGGTGGGGGCCGGGGCTGGCCAGCGGCAGGCCGGCGGTACTCCTTTACGACTCTGCGCGAATCCGCGCGGGGCGGATTTCCGCGTCCGGCCGGCGGCAGCTCCAAGCGGTGCAGGCGGCGCTCCCTCTCCCGCTGCGCGCGCTCGGCCGCCGGGCACATGTCCGCGCACAGGGCCAGGGGCAGCTCGCCGCCCCACATGGCGGCGCTGTGCGGAGAGGCCGCGCGCTGAGCATCGCGGGCACGCGGCCCGCCATCCCGTCGGGAGGCTTCGGGAAATCGCGGGTGGGCCTCCTCCCGGCTCCGCAGGCCAGAGCCCCGGGGAGTCGGCCTTCCGAGATGCACTGTGCGGGAGTCTGGTCTCTCCAGCACGGTTCGGCTACCTCGGACCCCTCTAACGCCTCCCATAATCCACCGCGCGCGGCCTCGCTTTTCTCCCTTCAGAGGTGTCCCATGATGCACCGGTTTGTAGTCCAGCATTGGGCCCACCTCCCCCAGGTCGGCTGGGCTTCAGTCAATGGGCTCTTTGGCTTTGAGGCGTTAAAAATACTTGGACTTGTGGGCCAGGTGTGGTGGTAAACGCCTTTAATTCCAGCACTCAAGGTGCAGAGTGCAGGTGGATCCTCTGTGAGATGAGGCCAACCTGATCTACATTGGGAGTTCGAGGCCAGCGGGGGCTACAGGGAGACCTTGTCTCAAAAAGGTAACAGGGGCTAGAGATGGCTCAGTGGTTAAGAGCACTGGCTGCTCTCGGAGAGGGTTCAGTCCCCAGGTCTATATGACAGCTATCAACTGCCTGAGGGCATTGCACAACCCATGTTGTGCAATGTCCGCTGAGGTCAGAAGAGGGTGTCAGATCCCTTGGAACTGGAGTTAGGGTGGTTTTTAGCCACCTGTGGGTGCCGGAAATCGAACCCAGGTGAGCAGCTAGTGCTCTTAACCGCTGAGCCACCGCTCCAGCACCACACATTAAGGGTTTTTTTGTTGGTTTTTTTTTTTTTTTCGGTCTTTTTGAGACAGGGTCTCCCTGTAGTCCCAGTTGGCCTGGAGCTCACTTTGTAGACCCAGGCTGGCCTTGAACTCACAGAGATCCGCCTTCCTCTGCCTCCTGAGTGCTGAGACTAAAGGCATGGGCCACCACACTGGGCTAAGATTTAGTAACAACAACAACAAAAAATTAGACCTTGTTTCCCTGAAAATGTCTTCTCTGTTTTTTGTTTTGATTTTGGAGACAGGCTCACTGTGTAGCCTTCCCTGGCCTGAAAGTCACTACCATAGACTAGGCTGGCCTGGAACTCACAGAGATCCTCCTGGTTCTGCCTACCCAGTGCTGGGATTAAAGGCCTGTATTTCCACATAGGAAATTGTTAAACTAATTGTTTTTGTTTTTTTGAGACAGGGTCTCACTACGTAGCACTGGCTGGCCTGGAACCTGCCATGTAGATCAAGCTAGCCTGGAACTAACAGAGGTAATTGGCTCTGCTTCCAGAATGCTGGGATTAATAGTGTATATCACTTACCTGGGCATAGTAGCACACACACCTTTGATCCCAGCACTGGTCTACTTAGTAAGTTCCAGGCCAGCTGGGGCTACAAGAAGATCCTGTCTCAAAAATCAAAACAGAAAAATGTATACCACCATGCCCAGCCTTTATTTATCTTTGAGACAGGGTTCATTGTAGACTGGCTTCAAATTTGCAAATCTGATAAGTGGCCAAAGATGACATTGAACTTCTGACCCTAGTTTATGGGCTGCTGGGACTCAAACCCAGGCCTTCATGTATACTGGGCCTGCACTCTACCAACTGAGCTGCTCCCCATGATCAAGGGTCAGCAATTTTTTTTCTGCACAGCCAGATAAAAAACATGATTTACTAGACACAACTATTCAACTTGGTTGGTACAGTGTAATGTTAAGTGAACGAACCTGGTTGTGTTCTGAGAAACTTTTATTCATACAACTTAAATTTTATTTTATTTTTTATTTATTTATTTATTTATTTGTCTTTTTGAGACAGGGTCTTCCTGTAGCCCCAATTGACCTGGAACTCACTATGTAGACCTAGCTCGCCTTGAACTCAGAGATCCACCTGCCTCTGCCTCCTGAGTGCTGGGATTACAGGCATGCACCACCACACCCAGCTAATTTTTTTTTAACCTGTCAAATGATCTTTTTTTTGCCCCCTCAATCATTTTAAAAAAAGTGAAAACTCTTCTAGTTCATTGGCCTCACCAAAAAGAGGCAGTGGGTAAGATCTGGTTGTAGGTTGTACACCCTGGTTCTAGATGGGTAAACTGACAGTTTAGTGACCCAGCTGCTGCTACCACATCAGATAGAGGCAGGCAGGCTCAGAAGTTCAAATCTGATTCCAAGGAGGCAGGCAGGTGGGGAGCCAAGTTGCCTTCCTCATTCTAGATCCAGTGACACACAGAAATGGCCCCTGGGGTGAAAAGAGCAGGAGAGGCTCAGGGCCAGGAGAGGAGTGGAGGAGGCTGGCAGTGTGGCAGCTGACATCTAGGGAGAACCCACTCCCTCAGGGCAGGTGTGCGTGAAGGGTCTCTGCCCGCTTCAGGTATTCGGCTGCCTTCTTCTTCACACCTTCCCTGCGGGCAGGGGAAGGATCACCTGTGGAGAGAAGATGGCTCAGCTGATGTACCCAGGCCCAATTCCCTTCCTGTGCCTTCTCCCTTGCTCTGGGTCCTAGTATGTCTTTGCCCTATCCCCATTTCTTTCTTTCTTTCTTTTTTTTTTTTTTTCTGTCTTTTTGAGACAGAGTCTCCCTGTAGCCCCACCTGGGCTGGAACTAATTATGTAGGCCAGGCTGACCTTGAACTCACAGTGACCCACCTGCCTCTGCCGCCTGAATGCTGGGACTAAAGGTATACACCACCACACCTGGCTTGCCCCATTTTTATAAGGCCATTAAGAAGTTAAAAAAATCCTGCCCAGCAGACACCTGTAATCCCAGTCCTTGGGAGGCAGAGGCAGGTGGATTTCTGTGAGATTAGTCTAGCTTGGTCTTCATAGAGAGTTCCAGGCCAGCTGGGGCTACAGGGAGAACCTGTCTCAAATAAAACAAAAAAACAAGCAAACAAAAATTTTACCCCAAGTCACACGGTTGACCAGTGAGAAACAAGGATTCCTGGTCTTTTTTTTTTTCTTTAAAAAAGTTTTGGATGTGTGTAGGGCTTCTGTGTGTGTGTGTAGGTCAGAGGACAACCTCAGGTATCACCTGGTCTCACTGTTGTTTTAGCTGCCTATGCCAGACTGGCTGGCCCTCAGCTTCTGAGGGTTCCCCCATTCCTGTCTCCCATCTTGCCATAGGAGCACTGAGGATTCCTGAAGTGTGCCACTGCACCCAGCTTTTGGGGGTTCTGGACACTTGAATCTGGTTCCTCATACTCGCATAGCAAGTACTTTACCCACTGCGCTGTCTCCCCAGTCCCTGGGCCTTCACTTCCCCTTCTTCCTCAATGCACCATCTTCCAGTCCCCACTCACCCGAGACTCCCTGAAGCAGGATATGTACCCCATCTCGGTAGCCTTGGAGCGCAGCAGCATAGGCGCCCGCCTTTTCATCCCGAAGGGCCTGGGTGATGAGTTCTGTGGCCTGACTCAGATAAGCAGGGGCTGGGTCCCCTGCCTCAGTCTCCTCCTCTTCCTGCCCTCCTGGCTCCCAGGGCTCCTGGTCCAGCCTTTTGGACTGCACCTCCACAGCTGCCAGATCACTTGTGTGGGTGGGGCTAGGGCCTGTACTTTCTGCAGTAAGATAAGAAGACTTAGGCCCGAAGGCTCTTTCTTTCCCAGGGCCTGTTGCCAGCCCTCAGGCCTCTCTTGTTCACTTGCTCATCAGGAAACCAAAATGTCTTCACTGGAGGGGAGCAGGGCCTGGGCAATCCTCAATCACTTGAATAGAGCAAACCAGCTATGATCCATTTAGTTTGGTTCACAGGCATTTGTGAAGTCTTATTTATTATTACGGTGTGAGTACAGGCATGCAAGTGTAGAGGTCAGAGGACAAGTTTTGAGAGCCAGTTCTCTCCTCCCACTGTGGTTTCCAGGGATGGAAATCAGGTCATCAGGTTTACAAGGCAGGCTCTTAGACTGCTGAACAACTCTGTTGGTCAGTGACCTTGAACTTCTGATATTCTTTCCTCTGCCTCCCAAGTGCTGTGATTACAGACAGCCATATGCCAATACTTTTTTAAAATTTATTTTTATTTTATGTGTATGAGTTGTCTGGATGTATGTATGTACACCATGTGTATGCAATACCCATAGAGGCCAGAAGAGGGTGTCATATTGCTTGGAACTGGAGTTACTGGCAGTTGTAAGCTGCCAGGTGGATGATGGTAACCATACCTGGGTCCTGTGCAAGAGCAGCAAGTGTTCTTAACTACTGAGCCATCTCTCCAGCCCCACCGTTTTCTTTTTCTTTCTTTTTTTTTTTTTATTGGTGCTGGGAATTGAACCCAGGTCTTCATGCATGTTAGGCAGGCACTCTATCAACTGACCCATGTCCCTAGCCTAATCAGCCACTTTAACACCTGAGTTGCAGTTATAGCATAAACTGGTGAATTTGAGAATGGAAATACCCCTGTGTCTCCTCACTGGAGTCTTCCACATCCGTCAGGTACCTCAGAGCAAGAAGGAGCTCAGAACCCGTATCTGTTGGGGGTGTGGTTGGTAGGGGGGTGTCTACCTGACTCTGCTGGCCTGCAGACCACCACAGGAGTTCCCCTGACTGCTGTTCTTTGAATCCAAACCTCACCCACTGACTGGAAAGCCACTCCTGCCCTCCATCTTACAGTGACCCCTAAACCAACCATGAATCCACTTGGAGGGGCTAAGCCCTCCTACAGCAGTGTGGCCCTGTGATACTGCTCTGCCCAGAGCTTTCCCAGGGAGGAGAGTTGGGCTTCTTCCTCCATGGTGACACACTGGATAGTGCATCCAGCTTGCCAAGCCACCTGCTCTGGTTCAGGCTGCGACAGCTGGGTGGAACCCTCTGTTCCCAGTGGCCATGGAGGCTGCTGTCTGGGTGCAGGGCAGTGCTGCTGAGGCCCCAGGCTTACACAGACATGTGGGCAGGCTAGTGGCCAGGCCTCCCTCCCTGTCCTTCAGCCATTCCTGCCCTTAGCCCTGCTCCTTACCTTCCTTGGAGTACGGATCAAAGAGAGCAAGCTCAGCCTCAGAGAGGAGACCTGGGATAGGGGAGCCAGCTGCCTCCTCAGTGCTGCCACAGCTGAAGAGTAGATCCAGGGCCTCCTGGGCAGGGCTGGATGGTGGGGGGTCCACTGAGGAGAGACCAGGGAGACATGATGCCTGCACTCACTGCTTCTCAGTTTTTAAAAGAGACATACCCTCTCAATCCTTGCAGCAACCATGGGTGTAGACTAGGACATTATTAGGGGCTGGGCCCATTTTACAGATGAGCAAGCTAAAGCCCAGAGAAGGAAAATGATCTGTTCAAAGGTCCTCCTAAAGTGAGTGGGGAAGGCAACGCGCCCCCCCTTTTCACTGAGATCCCTAGGGAGGGAGTGTGGTTTTTGTCTCCCTTCTCTAGACCCCCACCACCTTGATGTACCTGGCACCTCTAACTCCTCCCGGCCCCGTCTTTCTACAGGCAGTGTCTGAGGCAGCCAGGACTCATCAGGAGGTGATGTGGGGATGAGGGGGGGTGGCAGGATGTGCAGGTCCCTGGACACTTCAGAGGGCTGTGTCACCTCCCCACCCTGAAAGAGAGAAAGTCAAGGGAAGGGGGAGGAGGGAAAGTCAGGAGCACAGCTTGTAGGCAGGGAAGCTGCCAGGGACTTTGGGAGGACCGAAGAGTAGCCGCCGTACCCTGAAGAACTCCTTGAGTTGGGGGCTGTTGTTGAGCGCTGGGATGGGCACCGTGAAGCGCAGCAAGTCCTCTGCACCCTTGCGACGCTCCTCTATCACCGAGGCTTCAAACCGGCCTGAAGCCCAGGGAACAAGGGAGCAGGGAGAGGCAGCAGTGACCAGGGGTCTTCCAGCTCCAAGACCCCTGATTCTGATTCTGCTCGGGAGGCAATGAGCAACCTGCTGGCCCCCCATACTCCCACCAATCTTCGCTGGCTCCTCCTGTAGGAATCAGCCTCCCTTCTCCAGGTGTGTCATGTGCTTTGTGCTGCCTTCGGAAGATGAGAGAAACAAGGTCCCTATCGCTAAGGATAGCGGATCACACACTGGGAAGCAAGAAACATCATTTCAGGTAGCTTTGCTATAATGAGGAGGAACATAAGGCTCAGAGAGGGGAAGTGATTTGTCCAAGGTCACACAGCAAGAAGTTGTTTCAGGCTGGGTGTGGTGGCACAGGCCTTCACTCCTAGCATTTTAGTCCCAGGCAGGTGGATAGCGAGATACAAGCCACCCAGGGCTACATAGTGAGACCCTGTCTCATTTCACTGCTGGGCACAGTGGCTCACACACCTATAACCCCAATACTTGGGAGGCTGAGGTAAGAGGATGACCAGGGATTCAATGGCCAGCCTGGGCTACAGTGTCTCAAAAAAAAAAAAAAAAAGGCACATGCAGCATTATCTAACTTAACTCTGCCTTACTATGCTGCAGGCAGAGCCTATACCCCACCCTACTGTGTATTGTGGTTCCCACTGGGTTAATGGGATCCTAGATTCTTTGATATAAAAACTAATTTGGCTCTGTCAGCCAAATCCTCCCCGACTTTCTCCATGTGATGCCCTGTGCCACCTTGAGACTCTTCTAGCAACAGGGCCATCTGCAGATGTGGCCTCTGAGCCTTGGAGCAGAGCTATGTGCTGAAATAAGCCTCTTTTCCATATAACTCATCCAGCTTGTGGTACTGTGTCACTACAACAGAAAACAAATTAAGACTCAGGCCAAGGTACTTGACGTTGCTGAGCCTCATCTTCAAGGGAATGTTAATGACTCAACGTGTACAATAAAGGCTGCTCTGAGGTTCAGTTTCCCCTTTATGTTAAATGAGACCATCTCGGAAGGCCCATCCAGTTCTCCAAAAGCATCTGCTTTGCTGGGAGGTCCAAGCCCCTGTCACCAGCCCACACTGGTCCAGAGTCTTTACCTAACTCTCCCTGCATACTGGGCCCAGGAGCTCAGATGTGCTACTCACCAAACACCTGGGCACGGGGGAAAGCTGGGAACTCCTCCAGGCGCCGGAAGAGGTTGCGGTGAGTGTAGGCCAAGTCCCCATGGAGCTTTCGGAAGTCACTGTAGCGCTTCCAGACCACCACCTACGAGACACGTGAGACTTGACCAGGGCCAGGGAAAGTGGCCTTCCCACACCTAGTGTACCAAGGACAGAGAGTGGCTGTGCACACCCTCTCCAGTGAAGGCCAGGGAAAAGGAAGCTCCTTGAAGTTATGAGCTGTTCCCTGATAGGTGCCAGATCTGTTCACAGGGACAGTCCCCTCTCCCACAGGAGTCTCACCTCTTTGATATCCTCTGGGTCCTTCTTTGAGATGAACTGCAGAAGAAGGCAAGAACCAGGTGAGAACAGAGTCTGACACTGGACACAGCATCATCCTGCAAAGGCTGGAGTCCCAAGGGCCTCCCAGTCCTCTTCAAGGGACAGTGACTGAGCCTTTGAGCAAATTTTTTTATTTTTATTTTTTTGATTTTTGAGGCAGGGTCTCCCTGTAGACCCAGATGGCCTGGAACTTACTATATAGACCAGGCTGGTTTTGATCTCACAGAGATCCATCTGCCTCTGCCTCTGGAGTGCTGGAATTAAAGGTGTGAACACCATGCCCAACTTCTTTGTGGTTTCTTGACACAGGGTTTCATGTACCCAGGCTGGCCTCAAACTGGCTATGTAGCAGAGGATGGCCTTGTATTCCTCATTCTTCTGCTTCTGCCTCCCAAGTGCTGGGATTAGAAGCATGCATCACTGGAATCAGCTATTTATTTATTTGTTTGTTTATTTACTTATTGGTCTTTTTGAAACAGGGTCTCCCTGTAGCCACAGCTGGCCTGGATTTGCTATGGAGACCAGGCTAGCCTGAAACTCACTGAGATCCACCTGCCTCTGCCTCCCAAGTGTTGGGATTAAAGGCATGTGCTACCATGCCTAGCAGCTATTTTATTTTTAAATTATTATTTTGGTTTTTGGTACTGAGGATTGAACTCAGGGTCTCTTGAGAACTGTTAGTACTCTCCCACTGAGCTATATCCTCAGTCCCATGAGCAATTTTTCTTTTCCTTTTTAAAAATATTATTTCAGTCAGGCATGGTGGTGCACGCCTTTAGTCCCAGCACTTGGGAGGCAGAGGCAGGTGGATCTCTGTGAGTTCAAGGCCAGCCTGGTCTACATGAGTTCCAGGCCAGCTGGGGCTACAAGGAAACCCTGTCTCAAAAGACCAAAAAAATTTATTTCTATTTTATGTGTTTGAGGGTATTGCCTGCATGTGTGTATGCAGTACCCGTGTCATTCAATGCTCTCAGAGGTCAGAAGAGGGCATTGGATCCTCTAGAACTGGAGTTACGTTGTTAGCTGCCATGTGAGGAATGATGAGAATTGAACCCAGATCCTCTGCAAGAGCAGCCAGTGCTCTTAACTGCTGAGCCATCTCTCCAGCCCCTTGAGAAATTTTTCTACTGTGCGACTGCTTCTTTGTCAAATGGGAGGATCCTAAAGGTCTGTCTGGATGGCTTAATTTTACTTTCCTTTTTGTTATTTTGTTTTTTTTGAGGCAGGGTCTCCCTCTAGCCCCAGCTGGCCTGGGACTCACTATGTAGATGAGGCTGGCCTCGATCTCACAGAGATCTACCTGTTTGTACTGGAACTAAAGGTGCGCCACCTGCCTGGCCTCAACTTTTATCTGAATTCTCTCACAGGGCCAAGTCCTGGCATTTCTTTCTGAAACCAAAGGAATGAGCGTCTGTTCCAGGATCTGATCCTTAAGGGAGGATTTCCTGGGCTGAAATACCAAGGGACACAGAGGAAGCCACTGCAGGGCGTGGGCATGCTGGAAGGACAGACTGGGTCTGAGCCAGAAAGAACACTGGTTTTCACTGTTATGTTCAGAGGAATGTAGTAAACTTTTACAGTTTGGAGTTCTCAAAAGTTTTCAAAACATCCTTTGCTTCTTCTAAACCTCTGCAAATCAAACGTGACTAAGATGCCTATTTAAAGGACAAGGACAGGGTTGGAGAGATGGCTCAGTGGTGAAGAGTGCTTGCTGCTCTTCCAGAGGATCCCAATTCAGTTCCCAGCACCCAGGTCAGACAGCTCACAACTGCCTGTAATTCTAGCTCCAGGGGATCTGATACCCTCTTCTGGCCTTCATGGGCACTCACACACACATGTGGCATACATTCACAAACATATACACAAATAAAAAGACAAGGACGAGCTGGATATTGTGCACACCTGTAATCCCAGCTCTTGGGAGGTGGAGGCAGAAGAATCAGGAGTTCAAGATCATCCTCAGCTACATAGTGAGCTTGAGATACACACATTACATACACACACAAGCCAGGGGCGGTAGCATATATCTGTAGTCCCAGCACTTGGGAGGCAGATCTGTGAGTTCAAGGCCAGCTGGGACTACAGGTATGTGCTACCTGTATTTATTTATTTATTTAAAAAGACAAAAAAAATACACACTATATAGTACATATTACCTCGCTCTATATATAGTGTGTGTATGTGAGATATATGTAGTGTGTATAAATATATATATATATAGTGTGTGTGTGTGTGTGTGTGTGTGTGTGTGTGTGTGCGCGCGCGCGCGCACCAGTGGTACACTTGCCTAGCTTGTGGGAGACTCTGAATTCAATCCCAGCACTGAAAAAAAGGCAAAAGAAAAAAGGCACGGGTAACGCATGTGACTCGGCCTAAAAAGCCAACGGGAAAACAAGTGAAAAAAGACCATAAACCCTTTCACATCCTTCCCGCCCTCCAGGCCATCTGCCCAGGGACAAGCTTGCTCCTTCCTTCCTTCCTTCCTTCCTTCCTTCCTCTTTCTCTTTCTCCCTCCCCCCCTCTTTTTTTTGGTATGGGAAAAACAAATTATTGGGGCAAAAGCATACTCTTAAAACATCTAGGATTCTGCACTTAGATCACTTTTGAAGTGTCTATGTTTTCCCTTCATTTTAGCAGTGACTGATGTGCAAATTAAATAGTTGCCTAGTTGAAATCATTTATTTTTTGTTTGTTTTGTTTGTCTTTGAGACAGTGTCTCACTATGTAGCCCTGGCTGGCCTGGAACTTGCTTTGTAGACCAGACTGGCCTAGAACTCACAGATCCACCTGCCTCTGTCTCTGAAGTGCTGGGATTAAAGGAGCACACCACCGCACCTGACCCTGGGAAAAATTTTAAGTACAAGAAAATTTGTACACAAATTCTCCCCTCAAGCCCTGTACCCAGCAGTCTGGCTCCTCTCCTGGTTATTGGTCCTTAAATAAAACTCTAAATTAAAATTCTTGTATGCCGCTTTATTTTCCTTATTTTTCTAGTTTCCTGTCTCTCCGCTTTCTCATCATATTATCGTTTCAAACATCAACTTCAATCTGTTTTGACCGAGATGGCCGTGAAGATGAATTCTTGCTCAGTCCTTTTGAACTGCGGGGATTTTTTTAAACCACAGACATGTATTTTCTATTAAAAACGAACACTTTAAAGAATTTTTACCTATCAGGAAAAGCCTATAAATAAAAGTTACTCCAAAGGGTTGGAGAACTAATATTTGAGTTAAGTCAGAGCGTTCCTGTTTAGAGAAAGTGACAGCGCCTTCCAGACACACTGAGGTGGCACACGCCTCGGGGCTCGAGGGCCGGTCCACGCCCTTTTAAGAAAGGCGGAGTCTTCCTTGGCCCCGCCCCCAGGAGGAAGCCGTCGAGGAAGCCCCAGGCTCCCCTTAAAGGGAAAATCCATTTCTGCCGGCCAAAAAGCGACTTTCCCGCAGCTGTTCGCCTTAAGGTACAGTACGAGTCCCCGGCGGCTTAAAAGGGTAAAGCCCCTGCTGGACCCCCACCTCACCTGCGCGGTTACTTTGTATTCCGTGTAGCCCTTGGGGTGGGTCCTGGGGTCCGAGACGGTGTAGTGCCGCAGGAAGTCATCCTTGGTCTGGCGCGACATGACAGCGGAGCTAGAGCCAGCTGGCCACAGGCCTCCTCCCTCTGCTCAGCGCCCCGCCCCTCGGGCTCGGCCTCCGCCTGTCTCGCCTGGCTGGAGCCTGCGCCCTTCCTCCGCAAGCCTAGGGACCGGGTAGCAAGTGACACTGCAGTTCCTGGCCTGGGGGCGTGGCTAAGGGAGTGTCTGAAAGTTCTCTGCGGTAGGCAAAGCGTAGACCCAGGTGGTTGGAGAGTCCCAGAGGAAACCCTGCTCACAGATCTCCGAATGACTTCTCTCCCGCTTCTCTTCTTTACATCTACCCGACTCTGTTCATTTTATTATTTTGAGCTAGGGTCTCCGCTGTGTTGCCTAGGCTGACCTAGGTTCAAGCAATCTTTCTGCTTCAGCCTCCTGAGCAGTTGCAACTACATGTGCGTGCCACCAGGTCCTAACACCCACCCAACTTTTATTGTGTCCAAAATGTGCGGGACAGAGGCAGATAAATTTCCTGCCCCCCTCGGTGGAATTGGCTACTCTATGTTTTCTGAAGGATTGGCAGAGGCAAACCGATGCTGAAGAGGTAGGATGAAGACAGAGGCTCTAAAGTCCCGACACTTATGGCTGTTTGGATCCCCCTTAACTGCTTTTTATTGGGGGGAAGGGAGGGTTGAGACAGTCTCATATAGCTCAGGCTGACTTTGACCCCACTATGTAGCTGAGGCTGGCCTTGAACTTCTGATCCTATGGCCTCCACTTCCCAAGTGCTGGGATTATAGGAGTACACCACTACACTCCCTCAACTGCTTTTCATCTACAGAAAGGGGATGTTTGTAACAGAATCTACTGCAATACAATGTTGGCACAAGGGGCCTCGGTATGTGAAAATGCAACACCAGGTCAAAGCCAGAATGGGAAGGGAAGACATCAACTCGATTGTCACTGAACACATGGATCTGAGCACATTCCTCCACCACCAACAATCCCAAATGGGGACAGGGGAGATAAAAGGTTCCTTGAAAAATCTGAGTAGGCTGCTGAGGTGGAAAAGGACCCGGGGCCTGGATAAGCCGAAAGCTGCCTGTGAGTCTTCTGTCACTGTTGACAGATCCCTGTAGGTCCCTGTGGAAAGTAGAGAGCAGCAAATATCCTGTGCCCCTCTCTGATGCCGGATGCAGAGGTGGTACAGCACCTGCTGTCATGTCTTGGGCTGACTGTGTTGCCTAGACTGTTCTGCTGGTGTCTGTAAATTTGAAGGGTGGGCAGAAGTCTCAGCCCACTGCCTGGCTTAGCATTGGGTGTGAGAAAAAGACTATGGGTGTTCACAGAATGGATCCCACTGAGCCACACTACTGTGGGAACCAAAGAAACCACTGAGGGGCTGGATGGGTGGCTCCACAGGTAAGGTGCTCTTCCAGAGGACCCACATTCAGTTTCTAGCACCTATGTCCAGTAAGTCACAACTGCCTGTAACTCCAGCTCCAGAGGATCCAAAAAAATAAGTTTAGGGGGCTGGAGAGATTGCTCAATGATTAAGAACACTGGCTGCTCTTGCAGAGGACCTGGGTTTGATTCCCAGCACCCACATGGAAGCTAACAAATGTCTGTAACTCCAGTTCCAGGGGATCTGACACCCTCTTCTGACCTCTACTAGCATTGCATGACATGGGTGCACTTATACACATGCAGACAAAACACTCATACACATAAAATAACACAAAAACTTAAAAGGAAATAAATAAAAATTTAGTTTATAAAAAGCTGGGTATGGTGGCTCATGTCATTAATCCCAGCACTTGGGAGGTAGAGGCAAGTGGATCTCTATGTGTTCAAAGCCAGCCTGGTCTACACAGCAAATTCTATGCAGTGAACTCTGCCTCAAAAAGAGTGTCGGGGGGCAAACTAAAAGAGGGAACCAAAAAAAGGGCAGGGCCAGGCATGGTAGCCCATGCCTTTAATCCTAGCACTTGGGAGGCAAAGACAGGCAGATCTCTGTTTGAGGCCAGCCTAGTTTACATAGCAAGTTCCAGGTAAACCATGGGGAGACCCTGTTTCAAAAAAAAAAAAGTAGGTAGTCGGGGAGTCAGGTGTGGTGGCTCATGCCTTTAATCCCAGCACTTGGGAAGCTGAAACCGAAGCCAGCCTGGTCTACATAGTGAGTTTCAGGCCAGCTGGGGCTACAGGGAGACTGTATCAAAAACAAAAGTGTGGGGCGGGGATTGCCAAGGACGTCAGTGCTCTAGGTCAGGAGAACCGGCTACACACCTACACAGTAGAGTTTGTGCGGCATCCTTGGAACAACAGCGAAGCACTGGAGCAGCCGTTACACTGCCCCCAGCTCAAGAGCTGGAAAATCACTTGTGAAGGTGGCGATGCAGGGAGTGTGTGGTAGCTCAGACTTGTAATTCCAGCACCTGGGAGGTTGAGGCAGGAGGATCATTACAAAGCTGAGGCCAACCTGGGCTACATAGTGAGTTCCAGGTTGGCCTGGGCTACAAAGTGAGACACCCCCCCCACCCCATCTCAAAATCAAAGGAAAAACAGAGCAGAGATTGAAGGCTCCCAGCACCTGGGAGATGGTGGCAGGAGGATCAGGGGTTCAAGGTTATACTCAGCTACATAGTAAATTTACAGCCAACCTGAGACAGTCTTGTTTCCAAAAACCCCAACAACAATAAAAAAGCTGGGCACAGCGATGTGTGCCTTTAATCCCAGCACTCAAGAGGCAGAGGCAGGTGGATTTCTGTGAGTTTGAGGACAGCCTGGTTTATATAGTGAGTTCCAGGCCAGCTAGGGCTACATTGTGGGATGCGGTCTCAAAACAAAACCAAAACATAAATACAAATAAATAAGGCCAATGGAATGGCTCAGCAGGTAAAGGTGCTTGCCACCAAGCCTGATGACCTGAATTTGATCCCTAGTGTAGGCCCAGCATCTACGTTTTTCCTGTCCATTTTTTTAATATTATTTTTATTGGGTTGGTGATGTGACTCATTGATATAGTACTTACCTAGCATGCTTAAGGCCCTGAGTTTGTTTGTTTGGTTTTTTTTGAGACATCTCACCACGTAGCCCAGGCTGTCCAGAAACTTGCTATGTAGGGTGGCATGGAACTCAAGAGATCAGCCCTTCTGAGTGCTGAGATTACAGACGTGCACTGCCATGCCTGGCTTCTCTGCCCCCTTCTTTCTTCCTGTTCTCTCCAAGCGTTTTGCTGTTGAGTGATGCAGCTCCTAGCCTCCTCCAGATCTACAGCTGTACCAGCCTGGGCAGGGGAGACGCCAGCAGCAGCAGGGAGAGGTGACCTCTCCTACCAATCTACTATGTGGGGAGTACCTGCTCTCTACCCACAGCCCTGTGATGACCAGAGCCTTGCTGTTTTCTGATCTCTAACCATGCCTAATTCACCATCTCCCTCAAAGGCACTGTTTGCTCAGAGTCCAGGGCAGGGGCTGGCTTACTGGCATGACTCCCTCCTCCCAGTGGCTGACTGAGTTCCCAGTGGCTGAGTGCTTAACTGCCCATTGGTTCAAATCACAACCATAGCTGACACAGTGCTAATGACACACTAGTCACCATCCTCGTCCTGACCTCAGCAGGCAGCGTCCTTGCGTCCCCAGGTAGAAAAACAGGCAGCCAGGTTAGGCAGCACAGTCGGCCTCACTGAGTGTGAGCAGAGCCATGGCCTGTCTTTGGAACTTGGGTGTGTTTGCTCAGGTTGAAAGGACATAGGCCTCAGGTAGTGGAAAGCCCACTCCTGCTCTACCCAAGAAAGCTGAGAGCACAAGAGAGTGAAGGGTGAGATGGTGCAAACTCAACCCAGCACTTGGGGTGAAGGCAGGAAGATGACGTCAACACCAGCCTTGGCTACACAATGAGTTCAAGGCCCAGACTAGGATATGGGAGACCCTGTCTCAAAACGCGCGTACACACACACACACAAACACACACACACACACACACACACACACACACACACACACACACACACACACACAATGGGGGAGGGGAAATTAAGGAGAGAGATACAGCTGTTCATTAAATAATAAGTCAGCTTGGAATATGCTGGCTTATTACCCTTAGTGACCATCTTGTCATCCAACCTGAAACAAGCCTTTTATGAGATCTCTGCAAGGGATGAGATGGAACTTCCAGACAGTGGACACACAGCAGGGTTGTTGAATCATGCCTTGGCTAAGGTCAGTGAGCATCCTCTAACCATGTCAATCTAAAAGAAAACATAAGATGACTGCAACAGGCCTGCTGGCTCAGGCTGGCCATCACTCCAGTTGTGAGCTTCCCAGAAGCCTGAGGCAAGGGTGTGTTCCTAGATGCAATTTAATGAGCAAGAGAGTGAGGGAGGAGAAAAGGAGGAGAGAAAACTTAAGTCTTGGGAGAGAAGTGAACTTGGACTGAGAAGCTTCACTCTAGGGAGTCTCAAGGAGGCCCTGTAGGGGCTCTGAAGGAGTTTTGTGTTCTGACTCTGGCCTCTACCCTGATGAGGTGGCACCCATGGGACAGGAGTCCTGGTGTTAGTCAATGTCCTCACCTTCACTAAAGCAGCCCACTTCCCTTTGGGAAACTGGTCTTCCCCCGGGACACTGTCCATTGGGCTTGATAGCATCAAGACCCTGTGAGGCCAGCAGAGCCCAGGCTAGGCCAGCCAGCTCCGCCCTGGCATTTCAGCTTCAAATGCAATTGAAGATGGCGAGGCTGGGACTTTCACAAGAGGCAGCTGGGGTGTAGGGGTCAGGTAGCTGAGTTCAGGACCCTGCTGGCGGGGGGGGGGGGTTGAGGCAGCTTTGTATCTTCCTGGAGGTTCGCCTTGCCCTGTGGAAGGGATGCTGGCCTACTGTACAGGGGTGTCCTTGCCTGTACCAGGCCATAGGTAGTGCCTGGTAGAGCCAGTAGAGCCAGTCAGGGCTGAGACCCAAGGCAGGTGCACAGAAGCCCTGATCATGCAGCCACCCATCTGTCCCTGCCCTGCACAGCTCCCGCCCTGCACAGCTCCTGGCCCAGAGTCCATGTCCCTCCCATTTCCTAAGCTCTTCATGCTTCTGTGCCTGACCTAGTCTCCTATAGCTGTGCAAACTGTCCACTGTACAATTTTCCTAGTTGCAATGGTGAGTGGGGGCTGAATTTCAACAGGCTTTGAGCCCTAATCTGGAGGCAAGCCCCTTCTAATTCACACCGATGAGGGGAGGTGTCCCCCTAGGACTGCCAATCCCTTCCACTTCTCCTTCATCCCTGGCTTTAGTGTTACCTCCTCCAAGAAGCCTGCCTGGTATCCTGCAGATGGAATTGGCTCAGCCCTATCCTGAGCATCACAGCTCTGCACATTCTGCACAGAACAGCAGTTAGCCCTCGCCCTGCAGGTCCAACCTGGACTGGTGCCCCAAGTGAGCACTCAAGTTGGTGACTCACAAACAGCTCAGGAAGGCTCAGGGCAAGGAGAGGTTTATTCTCACTGCTGGGCAGAGGAGGCACCCAGGACCTCGGTAGCAGCAGGCAGCCCCTCCCAGCCCAGCCCGGTCCTCTTGGCATGGCAGCACAGGAGCCAGGCGACAGTCCTCATCCCGGGGAGCAGCAGTGGCAGCAGGAGCAGCAGATCACGGAGGAGTGTGGAGTGTTAGTCTGGCTGGCTGGTGCCCGTCCCCACCAGCTGGTGTCTGGTGAGGGCAGAGGCCTGGACTGCAAGCTGGGGACATCAAAGCAGCTCAGTCGGCGGTGAAGATTCGACTAGAGATGTCATCGAGGAGCCAGTCAATGCCAGGCAGCAGGTCCTCCCCGGTGACGGCACTGCAGCCCTGGATGCGCCAGTGGTGGGTGCGGATGGAGGCCAGCTCCAGGGCCTGGGGACAGAAGGGACTGGTGGGACCAGCAGGCCTGTCTTTTCTCAGTACTCATGAAGGTGAGCCACTCAACAGGCACCTGGGCTCTTTGTAGCTGCACACCAGGACCACTCCTGGGTCATGTAAAGGCAGCATGGGTTCCTGAAGGTCTGCTAGGCCCAGGCATTGTGCAGGGACCTATGGAAGCCATCTGTCTCTTCGTCCCAAGGCCTCCAAGGATGGCATGTTCCATTTTACCAAGGAGGAAACCCAAACTCAGAGAGCTAGTAACACCACCAAGATTCTAAATCCAGGTGTAAGGTGCATGCCTGTAATCCTAGCACTTGGGAGGTAGAGGCAGGAGGACGGGGAACTCAAGGCCAATCTGGGCTACCTGAGACCCTGTCTCAAACCAACAAACAAGTAGAAAGTAATGAAGACTCTAGCCCTGCTGTTTCTCACTGTGGTATCTGAGCACAATGATAACAGTTAAGATACAGTCTCCATGGCTGGATAACAGTTAAGATAACAGTTAAGATACAGTCTCCATGGGCTAAATCCTGACTTGTTGCCCACTGGCTGTGTGACATTAAACAAGTTACCTAACTTCTCTGTGTCTGCTGCACCCTCTGTAACATGACAGTCTTTCCTGCCATGTGAGAGTGTTGTGATAGTAAAGTAAAAACCGAGGGCTGGAGAGATGCTCAGTGGTTAAGAGCACTGGCCACTCTTGCAGAGGACCTGGATTCGATTCCTAGCACCCACATGGCAGCTAACAACTGTCTGCAACTCCAGCTCCAGGGGAATCTAATAACCCTCTTCTGACCTCTGCGGGCACTGCACGACATGACAGGCAACACATGCATACACATAAATTAAAATAATGAAGTATTTTTTTAAAAAAATGAAAACTTGGCTGGAGAGATAGCCCAGTGGTTAAGAACGCTGACTGTTCTTGCAGAAGACCCGGGTTTGAATCCCAGCACCCACATGGCAGCTAACTGCCCATAATTCCAGTTCCAGGGGATTCAACAGCCTCTTCTGTCCTCCCCAGGCACATTGCACAACACAGATACACTTACCTACATGCAGGCAACACACACATACACATAAAATAAAAATAAAT
>NW_008342925.1:123963-180735 GCF_000622305.1 Nannospalax galili
TGGCATTGCACGACACGGGTGCACTCACATGCAGGCAATACACTCATACACATAAAATAAAAAAATATATTTTAAAAACTTAAAAAAAAAAACTGAAATGAACAGATGTGTGCAAAGAATGCTGCAGAGGAGAGCGTGCTCTGTAGGCTGGCAGCTGGGACCCTGTGGATGATCTGTGTCCAGGTCCGCCTTCTCCCAGGCTGTGGGTCACTCCTTATCAATCACCAATATCCAGTGCCCTGCATAGGTCTTGGCATACTACAGGAGTTACTAAGTGCTTTTAAAATAAATTATAGACAGGGATGGTGATGCCAGCCTGAAACTCCAGCACTTGAGAGGCAAAGACAGAAAGACAGTTGTGAGTCTAAGACCAGGCTGGGCTATGCAGAAAGCCATGAGTCCAATCCCAAGCACTGCATTAACTGGGCATGGTGGTGCAAACCTGTAATCTCAGCACTCAGGAGGCGAAGGCAGGTGAATCAAGAGTTCAAAGTCATCCTCAGCTACACAGTAAGTTTGAGGCCAGCCAGGGCTACCTGAAACCCTGTCTCAAAAAACCAAAAGTATATTAAACAAGCAAACACATAAGTATAAATGAAAACACTAAAGCCCTTCCCTTTCCCTGCCTCACTCACCTCCTGAATGGCACTAGAGGACAGAGCTCCGGGCAGGTCCTGCTTGTTGGCAAAGATGAGGAGCGTCGCTCCTGCTAGGCGCTGGGGAGAGAAGACGATGAGGGGTGGGGTGGGGCTCGGAGGACAGCCTGAACCCATCCTCTACTAGGCAGAGCATCTGGGATCAGTAGGCAGCATGCAGGGCCAAGGCAGGGCCCTGTGGTGGTGGAAGAGGCCCAAGTGGGGATAGGCAGAATGGACAGAGAGTCCCTGATGCTAGCCCCGCCTGGGTTCAGGTTCTAGCTGGCTACCACCCAGTGGGCATCTCTCCCTTCCATGGGTCATTTTCCTCATCCATAATCAGGGAGGTGGTATTAGACAAGATGATCCCTGAGCCCTTTGTAGTTCCAGCCTGCTCAGAGCTCATGCCCTGACATCTGCTGGGGCTGTCTTGGGACCTGCCCGATATGGTTCTTTCCCCTGCTCCAAGTTCACAGAGCCCTTAAATGGTTGCGCTCCCAGCAGGTCGCCTGTTGGCCTCTGCCTCCATTTAATCCTGCAGGGGGTTTGCAACTGAGACTCCTCCACGTGCATAAAGGGATCTAGCAGCCAGCCACCACCCCCAACCTGCTGGGCCTGGGTTTAGCCTCTGCTGACAGTAACTTCTCTAGACTTGCAGTCACACCCATAGCACTTGTCTGCGTGTCTGTGCACAGCACAGTTCCATGTCTGCCAGCGGTTCCTGCTCTCCTTCCTTCAAAGGTGGCCTGATCTTCAGCTAACTACAGTGTGGCAACCTGACTCGCCCTGGAACAGGAAGCACATTAGAAGAGAAACTGGTGAAATCCACATTAACATTTGTAGCTAAAAATATATATATGTAGCTAAGATAATGGTAATTTCTGAGCTGGGGGTAAATAGCACCAAACTGTAATCCCAGCACTCAGGAGGCTGAGGAAGGTGGAGTCAGTTTGAGGCTAACCTGGGTTACACAGGGAAACCTGGTCTAAAAAAAACCCAAATATTTAATGAAGAAGAAGCCAAGTGTGGTGGCACACATCTGTTATCCCAATATTTGAGAAGCAGAGGCAGGAGGATCAGGAGCTCAAGGCCAACCTCAGCTACATACACAGCCAGCCTGAAGACCAGCCTGAGGTAGAGAGACCTTGTCTCAAAAACAACAATAAAGGGTGCTTTGGCCCAGACAACAAATGACAATATTAGTCTACCATCTCATCTCAGGGATGAGGAAGTGGAGGCTCAGCCTATGCAGCACTCATAGCCCTGCACAAGCTCCATGGCCTCCCTGAGCTTTGTCCTTGCCTAGCCTGGACACAGCACCTACAGTGTTGGGAGTGAAACTCAGGGTGGTGACTTGGTAAACCCACTGGACATGAGTCCAGGCCTCAGTCCAAGCTCGCTCCCTGCCCACAGCAATGTGGTCCAGTGAAGGAATGGCCCCTCCCCCAGTGTCTGGCCTGGTGGCAGGTAGAAGCTGGGGCACACCTCCTCCACCAGCAGACTCTGCAGTTCCCGCTGGCAGTCCTGCATGCGCTGGCGGTCGGCGCTGTCCACCACCCAGATGAGGCCATCGGTGCTCTCAAAGTAGTTCCTCCAGTAGGAGCGCAGGGACTTCTGGCCACCCACATCCCAGATGTTCAGTTTAAATCTAGGCAGGAAGGAAGTGATGAGGGTCGTGCTGGCCCTGTGTCCCCAGCCTTCCCCAGCCCTACAGTGCTCCTCAGCCACCCTGCTCACCCTCGGTGCTCCAAGGTCTTGATGTTGAAGCCTAGCGTGGGGGAGATGGTATCTACATCTTCTCCATTGAACTTCTTTAGGATGGTTGTTTTACCGGCATTGTCCAGGCCACTGGGGCACAGAGGTTAAGGAGAAATCCCTGAACTGTTGGAGGTCATGTCACCACAGTGCCACTCTCTTAGGGACTAGTGGTTTCCTACTGTGTACTGAAATGAGTCAAGCACATGCCTAACCATAATTGGCTTGGGATAAACACAGAAGTATCAAATAGAATTTTATCATCTCTGTCAACCAAAGCAACTTTATTTATGCAACAACAAATATTAATTGAATGCCTACTATGTGCCAGGCCTCCTGGAGCTAGTGAACAAAGTCCCTGCCCTTATGAAGCTTACACACTAATAGACTAAATAAAATGTAAAGTTAGGTACCTTGGATCCCAGACCCCAATGAGTGTGTGTGTGTGTGTGTGTGTGTGTGTGTGTCTCTCTCTCTCTCTCACACACACACACACACACACCCCTAGAGGGTCATTGGGGGTGGGAGGAAGGGAGGCGTGGCTTTCAGCTTGTGCCAGAGAAGGTTCTGTGGGGTCTTGAAGCCAGAAATACATGGGCCCAACTTTTTGAAAGACTAAGAGAAGAACAAATTATCTAGAGGTGGCAACTGCATGTTTCTGGAGTGATCCACAGCCTCTGCTGCAGAGAAAATAAACGAGCAGGTAAGAACCACCTCCTCTCCTTCCAATACTTGGGGCAGCCAAATTCTGATGGGGGATGAGAGGAAGAGGCAGGCTCTGCAGTGAAGGCTTCTTCCTGCTCCTGAGCCAGGCACAGTGACTCCTGTCTGTGAGAGGGACCAAAAGTGTCTCTCCTGCAGCCCATCATGTCTTAGGCTCAGAAAGTCGGCTACTGGTTATCCTGTCCCTTCCAACACCATCCATACTTCCTTTCCCCTCGGATCCTCCCTACTAGCTGATAATCAACTCACTGCTGTTCCTCCTACCCAGATGCAGCGATAGATATCATCCTCTCCATCCAAGGCCCCATCTAGTGATACATTCATATCTTCCCTTGACTGCGCCTCCCAGGAACGCGTAGGTGTTCACTCTCAACTGCACCAACGTCATCTTCCTGCATTTACTGTGTGTGTGTGTGTGTGTGTGTGTGTGTGTGAGAGAGAGAGAGAGAGAGAGAGAGAGAGAACCTCACTGTCTGGTGTGGAACTGTCCATGTGGACCAGGCTGGCCTCTTCCTCCTGCTGCTTCCCGACTCCTGGGATTAAAGGCATGCACCACCACGCCCCGCTTTCCTGCTCTGTCTTAACCCACTCATCAGCCTGGAGCTCCTGATGCTTCCCAAGCCTGCTCTTGCTAGGTGGGTCCCCAAAGGCCTTCCCACTGCTCTCCCATGGCCAGTGGCACTGCCACACTTACTCGGTCCTCTCCCCGTTCCCTGTATTCCTCATCTGACTTCACACAAGTTTCTGGACACCTGGGTCTCACCACCCCCGAGGTGGGTCATCCCAGGATCATTTCTATGCTGATGGCAGCCACTCACCTGCCCCTCACTTGGCCAAGGAGTTCAGGGTCAGTGTCTTTCAGGAATTTGGTCATCCCCTAGACCAGCCTCCTCTACCTTAGCAAGTGGCTAATACTTCTGAATACTCTGGTAGAAACCCAGGAGTCAGGCTTGGCTTTGCCTCTTCCCTCACACTCACTCCACTTCACAGCAATTCCCTCAACCACCACAGTAACAATGCCCCCCTACTTAATGACCTCACTACTTCCAACCTGTTCCACACCACCGTCTTGTCTCACTACTTCCAACCTGTTCCACACCACCGTCTTGTCTCCTTCCATTAATTCAACTGCCTAACTGCACCCAGCTCACGGGCTCTCCTCCCTCCCTCCAGCCCCTCTGCACTCCTAAACTTTCCAGTGAACACCCCAGTTATGTCCTCCCCCGGGGCCTTCGCCTATGTTCCCCGAAGACATCTACTGGGTTCCTCCCTACCTTTCAAAAGTCTTAACCTAACAGATACTTTCTTAACATGTCCTTCATTAACCACCCTGAACTGCATTCTTCTCCACCCACACTATTTTACTTATTTACTTTCTCATTTTTCTCTCCTTAACATATCCATAATACAGCCTTTTTCCTTTTGCTGTTTTACTTCTGCCCCCTAACATATAATAGGTGTTCAATAAATACTTATCGAATGAATTGCTCTTCCTCGGGACTTTTTTTTTTTTTTTTTTTTTTTTTGTCGAAGCAGGGTCTCCCTGTAGCCCCAGCTGTCCTGGAACTCACTATGTGGACCAGGCTGGCCTTGAACTCACAGAGATCCGCCTGCCGCTGCCTCCCAAATGCTGGGACTACAGGCGTGCGCCACCACGCCAGGCTTCAGGACTTTTCTTAGAGAAAGACATGAGTTTTAAGTGCACATTAATGTCCCCTACTCGTCCTTGCCGGTTCCAGGATGACAGAAGTTCAGGGGGCCCGGCACAATGCAAATGGGGGTGGGGGATGGGGGTGGGAGAGCAGGTGCCAATAAACATTCGGGCGGGTCGGTGGGGAGGGGCCGAGGGGGCTGTGTGAGAGTTGGACCCGTGGCCAACAGAGTCCACGCCCACCCGGCGGGCCGAACCCAAGGGTGCAGCCGGGGCCCAGGTCAGAGCCGGGGAGGAGCGGGGTGGGCCTGGCCCAGCCCGACGGACGGTGACGCGCGTCCCGCCTCCCCGTAACACTGGACACCCGGCCAGGCGTGGGCCTAGAGGCCCACTGAGCACCAGCATCCCCCGCCTGGGGCTGCTCCGGGAGTGGTACAGCCCTCTCTGGCCCCGGCGCGGAGGAGTGGCAGGGCCGCGTGCGTGACGCCCCGCGGGCAGAGGGTACGGGCCGCGCCCCCATGCCCGGCTCCGCCCACCCGGCTGAGCCCCACTACCCTCGACACCGTCCGGAAGGATACAGCATGAGCAGCCGCAGCTCCCGCTCTTTCTGCTTCATCTTCTTCAGAATGGTCAGAAGCCCCATGGTCCCGGAGACCCCTCCCGGCCTCCGTTTCTTCTAGTCCCGGGACTCCACTCCTTGTTCCTATTGGTCAGTCTGGCGCTAAGTCCCGCCCCTCCAGTCACGTGATCTCCAGGAGGTGGGTCGGCGGCGCCCCCTAGCGGTGCGGGCGGCAGGTGCGCAGCCCACGGTGTTAACCCTTCGCTTCCCGCCGGCTGAGGGTTCGGAGATGGAGATAAAGTATTCCTTCCTCCCGACACCCAAGGCTCTGATCCCGGACCGTAAGCTGAAGTTCGGGATCTGTATCCTGTCTGGGTAGGGAGTACTCGCGAAAGGGCTCTGATCGAGCAGTTGGAACCAAGATGCCCATTGGGGCTGATGAATCATCCGGAAGCCGGAATTATGGCCCTGCTCTTGGGCATCGTGAGCCTTGCATCACCGCATCTGCCAGGAATGGAGAATGGGTTGACACCCCCCCCACACTCCTGTTGGAAATGTGCCAGAGCCTCTCCTCGAGGGCGATAATGCTCCCCTAGGGGCTGGTTCGAAATATGCGGGCGGTGTGTGTGAGTGTTGGAGGGAGGGGCGTGGGAGGTGTGGGTGTGGATGTGAGGCGGGGGGGGGGGGTCCTTTAGGTCGGTCCAATGACACCCTAGTCTCTTAGAGGTCCGAACACCCCGCAATGCAGGGAAACAGATTTGCACAAAGGATTGCCTCATCTTAGATGCTATGGTCTCAGGTTAAGAAGCACAGTTCCAACTGTTGTGGGAGATAGAACTGAAGCTTAGTCCCATGTAGTAAATGGTGCTTAGTCCCATATAGTAAATGTTCAGTAAGTGCTGAATAAATGACTTGGCCCAAGAGTTAATTTCTTTTAAAAATATTTTATTATTACTATTATATATGGGGGCGCCTCCAGTGGTCTGGAGGTCAGAGGACAGCTTTGTGGAGTTGGTTTTCTCTTTCTACCATTAGGTGGATCTCAGATCCTTAGGTTTTCACAGCAAGTGCTTTTACCCACTGAGCCTTCTCACGGGCCAGAATTAGTCTCTTCTCTCCCTCCCCCTTTTCTTTTAGATTTGTTGAAACAATCTAATGAAGATAAGGCTGGTCTCAAACTGTCTGTGTATCTGAAGATGACCTTGAACTCCTGATCCTCCTGCTTCCACCTCCCAAGTACCACCATGCCCATGCGCTGTCCTTTCTTTTTGTTTTTGAGACAGGATCTCATGTAGCTGAGGCTGGCCTCAGACTCCTGATTCTCCTGCCTTCACTTCCCCAATGTGGGGGTACAAGTGTGCATCACCACATGTGTGTTACATGCTACTGTGGATCGAACCCAGGGTCTCATGCATGCTAAGCAAGTGCTCCACCACTGAGTGCTTCCCCAGCCCTGAAGTGGGTTTGAAAGACCTGGTGAGCATACACCATATTCATGTATGAAACTACAAAAGAATAATGAAAAAAAAAAAAAGACCAGGGTAAGAGTCTGTCCCGGGCTACCTTTTCCTTTGCTTCATGGAAAAGAAAAAAAGGAGTTCTCATAGCTTCGGGGAAATACCCTAGAGAACCAGAAATGACCTATATAGAACTGTACTTATATTTAACTGTGACTGTGTGTATGTGTGTGTGTGTGTGTGTGTGTGTGTGTATTCCACAAGAAAAATCATGAAATTAAAATACCCAGATTCTGACAGCGAAGTCAGTAGTAGCACACACCTCTAATCCCAGCACTCTGGATAAAGAGATGGAATCTGGAGTTCAAGATCATCCTCAGGTACATAGTGAGTTCAAAGCTACCCTAGGTATTTAAAACTTTGTCTCAAAACACAAAACAGGGATTGGAGTGATGGTTTAGTAGTTAAGAGCTCTTGCCTCTTCAGGAGCCGAGTTTGGTTCCCAAAAATCATGTTAGGAGGCTCACAACTGCCTACCACTCTAGCTCCAGGGGATCCAACGCCTTTCTCTAACATCAGGTCACTCACACATAAATATTTATTTTTAAGCTCACTCTAGACAAATTTTCTATTTGATTCTTTGTAAAACTGCAATGTTCATATTAGGTGGTTTAAAGTTACAAGGTCTAGGGGCTGGAGAGATAGCTTAGTGGTTAAGAACACTGTTCTTGCAGAAGACCCAGGTTTGAATCCCAGCACCCACATGGCAGCTAACAACTGTCTGTAACTCTAGTTCCAGGGGATCCGACAGCCTCTTCTGTCCTCCGAGGGCATTGCACGACACGGGTGTACTTACCTACATGCAGGCATAACACTCATACACATAAAATAAAAATAATAAAATATTTTTTAAAAAATAGTTACAGGGTCTAGAAATAGGCTAGCACAGTGGCAGAGTCCTGACAATCAGGCTGTGTTCAATCACCAGCACTGCCCAATCCAGTAATAAATTAGAAACAATTTTAATGAGAAGAGAGAAAACCTGTTTCTCTCTCTAGTAAGACATGATGCAGGTGTTATTTTTTTGGATCACATGTCCATAACAAAGGCATCAACCAGCACTTGGTGGCAGCATACTCAAAAATGTAGGGTTTATCCTACTAAGTAGCAAAGAATCAGAAGGTTGAATGTGCATCCTTCCTAAATATCAAAATGGTAACTGCATACAGACTACAGGTCTGCCCTAGCCTGCTTGAAGACTCTCCTCTCAACTCCCTAGGGGTCTCCACTGTCCAAGAGCAGCCCTGTCCCCAGTCTTGGTCCCTGGCTGTTCAGGGATGTGTATGTACAGCACACAGGCGCAGCCAATGCCTCAGATGACAAATCCAAGTGGCGTGCAAGCTTCTTCATTATGGGTCTCAGCCCAGCTGCCTCGTGTGGGCGGCACAGCTCCTGTCCAACTTGCAGATGAGTGGTTACTGACTCCTGGCTAGTCACTGGAAGCCACACATCATCCTCAGTCCTCACCAGGCCCCTCGGAGTCGGGAAGAAAGTGAAGCTCCAGCATGAGCAGCAGGTTCCCACTTCATCTCTTGCTTGTGACTTCCTCAAAACTGTGGCTTCAGGCCTGTGATACCAGTACACAGGAGGCTGAGGCAGGATGGACACAAATTTGGGGCCAGCCTGCACCACATAGCGAGTTTCAGGCCAGCCTGGAACAAAACAAAACAAAAAACCATTGAAAAGAAAAAAAAAAAAAAAAAGCCAGGCATGGGGGCACAAAAAAGCCAGGCATGGTGGCACACACTTTTAATCCCCGCATTTGGGAGGCAGAGGTGAGCAGATCTCTGTGAGATTGAGGACAACCTGTTCTCCAAATCGAGTTCCAGGCCAGCTATGGCTACAGGGAGACTCTGTCTCAAACAGACCAAGAAAAGCAAACAAAACAAAAAACCCAGCAGTAATACCAACAGCAAACCAGGGCTATCCCGGTGTCCCAGTTGCCTCTGGCCCCTAAGGGTCAGTTGATGACTGAGAGTGGGAGTTGCCATGTGTTTCCAAGTGTCCCTGCCCTGCTGGGCCTCACTTGGCAACCTTAGAGGCCCCATGCACAACTGCCTTTGTTCACCTGGATAGCTACAACAGCCTCAGACTGGTTTCTCTGCTCCCTGCTGGTTTTTGATCTTGCATGTGAAGCCCCAGCTGTCCCCAAACTCAAGGCAGCCCTAGTGCCAGGATTATGGGTGCCTCATGCAGCTCCACAGGATCCTTTTGACCTTGTCAGCCTGTATCTCAAAACTGCCTAAGGATGTCTGCGCCCTGGAAGAACTGGAGTGAATGGCCCCATAGGTTCTCTAGCGAAATCTCCTACTACCATCCTTAACCAGCCCCCCAGCCCCCAAGGACTCTACCCTCCGCTGCCCTCCACCCACCGACTCTCCTTCTTTGCTCAAATGTCCAGTGTCTTGAAAAATATACTCTTGTGCAGATATTAGTTGGGGATCTAGCTCAGTGGTAGAGTGCTTGCCTGGCATTCAGACAGTCCTGGGTTCAATCTCCAGTAAATAAATAAATAAATAAATAAATAAATAAATAAATAAATAAATATAGCTGGGTGTGATGGTACATACCTGTACTCCTAGCACTTGGGAAGTGGAGGCAGGAAGATTAGGAGTTCAAGAGTTCAAGGGTTTAAGATCATCAAGGCCCAAGGCCTGTCCAGTCCACAAGAGACTCTGTCTCAACCAAAACAAACAAACAAAGAAAAAACCAAAACAAAACAAAGAAAGAAAGAAGAGGGAGGACGTAGGGACACACTCCTTTAATCCCAGCACTTGCATTCTGGAAGCAGAGGCAGGTGGAACTCTTTAAATTTGAGGCCAGCCTAGTCTGCGTAGTGAAGTCCAGAAAAAGGAAAACCAGCATCTCAGGCCAAGCTTGAAGTCAGTACTGAAATGTGAATCCATCACTGTTTTTTGTTTTTTGACAATATCTCCCTGTGTAGCCCTGGCTAGCCTGGAACTTACTATGTAGACCAGGCTGGCCTGGAACTCACAGAAATCTGCCTGCCTCTCCCTTCCCAATGCTGGGATTAAAGCTGTGTGCCATCATACCTGGCTGTTTATTTTTTGAGGCAGGGTTTCATGTAGCCCAGGTTGGCCTCAAACTCACTATGTAACCAAGAATCCTGATCCTCTGACCTCAGCCTCCCAGCTGTGTTTTGTTCTGTTTTGTTTTGTTTGAGGCAGGGTCTCACTATGTAGCCTTATCTGGTCTGAAACTCACGCTGTGGACTAGGCTGGCTTCAAACTCACAGATTAAAGACGTGTCCCAGCACACTTAGCTCCCAGTTTTGTGTTTTTGGATAGGAATTTGTATAGCCCAGGTTGGCCTCAATTCACCATGTAGCTAAGGATGACCTTGGATCTTTCTTAACAGGTGTCTCCCAGCACCTAAGACAGGACCTACCCAGTAGCTGTTGGAGTCTTTGTTGAGTAATAAGGGTAGATCAGAGGGTTTCTATGCTAGTCATGAAGACAGGAGATAGAATGGACAAGCAGTTTAGGGATAGAGGCCTTGATTGTGTCCTAGGCCCTAAGCTTAAAATGTCCTTGGCCCTGTCCTGGTGGAACACTAGAAATGCCAGATGTATTTGGGCCTGCTGATCCTTGGTCTAGCTTCTAGACTGGTTTTAAGGGTACCTCTCCAGAGGAGGGATATTACAGTAGCCTTGATCAGGGCTCTGTGGACACCCATCTAGACAGATCTGTTTCTTTGGCCTGGGTAGAGGCCTAGCATTTCAAGTTAGCCAAAACATGAGTTAATCCAGTTAGGTCAGTCACCTGGCATAGGGACCACCCTCAAGAAGGTGGGCGATCATTAGCCCTTTGATGAGATAATATTCTCCTTCCCAGAGTTCTCACCCCCTAGTGCTGTCCCGAGGCACTACCATGAGGTTCTGTTGGGTCTGCCTGCTTTTCTGAGCCCTGACCTGGAAAAACACAGCTTTTCCTTCTCTTTTTTAAAAAAATATTTTATTTATTATTTTTATGTGTATCTGTGTATTGTCTGCGTGTAGGTAAGTGCGCCCATGTCATGCAATGCCCACGGAGGACAGAAGAGGCTGTCGGATCCCCTGGAACTGGAGTCACGACAGTTGTTAGCTGCCATGTGGGTTCTGGGATTCGAACCTGGATCTTCTGCAAGAACAACCAGTGTTCTTAACCGCTGAGCCATCTCTCCAGCCCCACTTCTTCTTTTCTTTTAAATAGACTTTTTCTGGAACTCTGGGCTTCCTTGCTCTTTCTCGGAAACCCACCCCACCTTTTGCCCTGCAATAGCTTTTCTGTCAAATGGTTGGCTTGATTCACTCCCTCTTTTTTTTTTTTTTTTTTTTTTTTTTTGAGACAGGGTCTCCCTGTAGTCTGATTGGCTTGAACTCACAGAGATCCACCTGCCTCTGTCTCCCAATTGCTGGCATGTGCTCAGCTTTTCTCTCCCTCTTAAATGTCCATCCATGAAGCTATAATAAACTTCTCTCTGAAACTCACCCTCTGTGGCCTGTGAATTTCATTGAAATTCGAGTGATAAGAACCTGAGAGCCACTGACTTGGGAGGTTTGGATAGCCATCGATTTTCTGGAACCCTAGCTTCATTCTCAGAGAAACCCCAATGTTCCATATCACTAGGAAGGTACTCTACCAGTGACCTCCATCCCCTCTCCTGGGTTTGTTAACTTAGCCCTGCATCCTCTGTTCTTCCTGCTCCATCTCACTAAGATGGTTACTGGGTCAGTGAGGGATAAGGTAGGACCATGCTGAGGACTGGAGAGACGACTCAGTTGATAAAGGACTTGAGTTGGATTCCCCAGAACATATGGTGGTTAAAAAAAAAAAAAAGCCTTGGGGCTGGAGAGATGGCTCAAAAGTTAAGAACACTGGTTGTTCTTGCAGAAGACCCAGGTTCAAATCCCAGCACCCACATGGCAGCTAACAACTGTCCGTAACTCCAGTCCCAGGGAATCCGACAGCCTCCTCTGACCTCTGAGGGCATTGCACGACATGGGTGCACTTACCTACATGCAGGCAATACGCGCATACACATAAAATAAAAATAATAAAATTTTTTAAAGAGCCAAGTGTGGTGGCGCATGCCTTTAATCCCAGTACTTGGGGGGCAGAGGCAGGCAGATCTTTGTGAGTTTGAGGCCAGCCTGGTCTACATAGTGAGTTCCAGGACAGCTGGTGCTACAGGAGACACTGTCTCAAAAAGACAAAAAAAAAAAGAAAAAAAAAAGAAGAAAAGTGGCTGGAGAGGTAGCTCAGTGGTTAAGAGCACTGGCTGCTCTTGCAGAGGACCCAGGTTCAATTCCCAGCACCCACATGGCAACTAACAACCAGTTCCAAGGGATCTGACACCCTCTTCTGGCCTTCATGGGCACTGCACACATGTAGTGCAAATATATACATACATGCCCGCAAAACACTCATACACATTTTAAAAATCTTAAAAAAACAAAAACAAGGTAGAGAGGACTAAGAAAGATACCCAGGGTTGACCTCTGACCTCTGCCTGTATGCACCTCTGCGTGCACGCGCAGACACACAAGAAAGAAGAGCATGCCAAGCTTGGTGTGGTGCACACCTTTAATCCCAGCACTCGGGAGGCAGAGGCAGGCGGATCTCTGTGAGTTCGAGGCCAGCTGGAGCTACAGCTGGGACCCTGTCTCAAAAAGACCAAAACAACAACAACAACAAAAACCCCAAAGACAAAACAAAACAAAACAAAACAAAAAAACCCAAAGTTAAAAAGAAGGAAGGAAGGAAGGAGCGTGCTGACCGTGGCAGAAACCGATCTCCTTGGCAGTGCATTTGGCTGCATCCTCTCTTCTTACTGAGCCTCAGTTTTCCCCAGTTGTAAAACCAGGAAACTGAATAGACAGTGCCCAATTGTCCACTTGCCTAGCCCTAATGCCCTCTCCCACCCCCACCCCCCGACACGGCCCAAGGTGCTGGGTTGGCCAAGGGCAGCCTTTTGTGTAGGGACCTAAGAGTCCTTAGTCTCACTGGATTGGGCCGTCTTCATCTTTTTTTTTTTTTTCCTGTGAAAGATTCATCTATTTATGTATTTATTTATTTTAAATAAATAATTGATTGAGAATTTCATACATGCATATAAGGTGTTTTGATCAAATCCATGCCCACTCCCTCCCCTCCAACTCCTCCCATATCTCCCCATCACTTTTTTCTGACAACTTCATGTGCTCTTTCTTCTTCTTTGGGCAATCTTCATCTTGCTGCAACTCAATTGGGCCTCTGGGCCCTTGTTCCCAGCTGGCCACTCTCCAAGGACAAGAAGACTAGCATAGCTTCAGTCATGTTAACAGCCCTGGCGAAGGGGATTTTCATTTTACAGACAAGGAAACCCAGGCCCACAGAAACAAGGCCTTGGCCAAGGCTTTGGGAAAGCCAGGGGCTGTGGTTGCAACTGCTACATTCCACAAAGCCCTGCATGCTCGTGACTCTTCAGAGCTCCAATGTTTATTATTTATACTTCCTGCCCTCCTCTGAAAGTTCCAGTGAGCCTCCGGGGAAATAAGCTCCAGTTAAAGGAATAGCAAAGCACGAAGCTTCTGTGGCAGCAAAGGGCTCCGAAGGGAGCCGAATGCTGGAATGGTGTCATCTCCCACTTCCTGTCACCTGGTACCACCCGCCACCAAGGAAGGACTGACGACAGGGATGACTTCATAGAACCCCAAGTGCACATTCTTCCAGCAATGAACAAATCCATTCTTCAAAAGCAAATAAAGGTTAAAGAAATGAAAGAGCAGGAATGGTTTGGCTTCCACCACAAACACAAGCAGCCAGTGTTGGTAAGTGGCTTTGGAGGAGTGCACTTGAAGCACTATGCCAAAAACACAACGGACAGATCAGACCAGTGAGGCCTATACCCGACACCAGAATAGAGCAGCCTTCCCAGGACAAGATCTCCCCAGTGAACACAAATCACTTAGATTTCTTTTACTCATAGAATGTTCTATACCATTTCATTTAGCAGACTTAAGTTTTACAAGTATTAAAAAAAGAGACGATGCTGCTGTTTAAAATGGTCATTAGGAAACAGCTGCAGACAGTTACTGGGCACTCAAGCAGAGGTTGGTAGCAGACACTACTGAAAGTGAAAGTGGTCTTTTCTGGGTTATGCCCCCCATGAGCTGCCACCCCAGTCCCTGCCCAGCAATTAGTTGCCTGGAATCATCTCGTTCCCCTCTGCAAGCCCTTGCCTTCCCGCATGCCACTGACTCTTAGGACCTTGCTCCCCAAGGAGGCTGCTGGGAAGGAATGGAAAGATAGGTAGGCATAAGAGTCTTTGCTGGGACATGGTAACACATGCCTATCATCCCAGCACTTTGGAGGTAGAGGCAGGTGGATCAAGAACTCAAGGTCCGGACTGAAGAGATGGCTTAGTAGTTAAAGCACTTATTGCTCTCAAAATAGTAAAAAACAAAACAAAAAAACCTGTTTTAAAGATTTGTATGTGTGCCCTGATATGTATGTAGGTACACACTCCTAGCACATGGTGCATATGCATGGTGTGGCATGGCTTTGTGAAGTCGAGTCTCTCCTTCCACTATGTGAGTCCTGGGGATGGAACTCAGGTTGCCAGCTTGGCAGCAAGTGCCTTTACCCATTTATGTGTATATGTGTTTTGCCTGTATGTAAGTGCACCACATGTGTGCAGTGCCCATGGAGGTCAGAAGAGGGCATCAAATCCCCTGGAACTGGAGTTATGGATGGTGATTAGCTGTCATGTGGGTGCTGGGAACCAAACCAGGGTCCTCTAGAAGAGCATCCTGTTGGGGAACCCTGCTGCTAGGGTTGTAGTCCTCCATGCCCGGATAGCTCTAAGGGGCTCGGCGCTATATGGAAGGACTCCCCTTCTCAGCAGGGGGCCTCCTGCTCTCTGCCTGACTTACCTGGAAAGTGCCACCAAACACGGATGCCTGAACTTATTTGGAACATGACCTTTGGCATAGTTGCCTGGAGTAAAAACTACCCCCAGGTTTTTTCTATATGCTATATAGGCATTGCCTGGTAGTCAGGTAGTCGGATGATAGGAGCCTACTGCCACATGTAAATAAAGCATACTATGAGCACCTATCAGCTGAAGCATTGGCTACTGCCTCCACACTATATTTTCCCTAACCCCCACTGAATAAACGGAGCTGTTTCACTGAGTCTGGAGCTGTTTCACTGAGTCTGAAGCTGTTTGTATCACTGAACCTGCCTCCCCAGAAGGGCTTTCTTCTGTCAGTGCTCACTGACCATCCCTAACCCCATTCGTCGCTTCTGCCTTCTGCTCCCTTTGTCCTCGTGGACCAGTGGTCAACGACCCATGAGGGAAGGGAGAGACCCCACACATCCAATGCTTTTTTTTTTGGTCTTTTTGAGACAGGGTCTCCCTGTAGCCCCAGCTGGCCTGGAACTCACAGAGATCCGCCTGCCTCTGCGTCCTGAGTACTGGGATTAAAGATGTGTGCCACCACACCCAACATGCCAGTGCTCTCACATTTGAACCATCTCTCTGCAAGACCCCACAAATGAGCTTTAATTAATCTTAACTCTGTTTCATAGTGGAGTCCTGAGACTTTTTTTTCTGTGTCAAAGCCAGGGATCTGGTTTTACCTGACTGGAAGTTCCTAAAAGATTAAAGGAACCCTTTTAGACTTCCAGTGTTGTGCCTCATCCACTGGACTCCAAATGACCACCGAGGACCCAACACACCAAAATGCAAAAGCAAAGGTTTATGGTTTATTTGGGCTTAAGCTCAGGCTCTCAGACCTCACCAACTCAACGGATCCGTGCTGAGAACCCAGAGTAAGGGAGAGTGGAGCCTTTTATAGGTTTTAGACAAAGAGAGGAGGGGGATACCGAAGATACATTTTGGTTGGTTCAAGGAGCCCGCATGCGCCAACATAATTTTAAACCGATTGGATGTATAAGATGCAGCCCTGGAAGTTTCTTATTGGTAGGTGCTATTCTCAGGGCTGTGGAATGTGCTGACTGTTATATCTGTGGGGCCAGGAGTCTCCATTTTTATAGTTTCCTGGAAGGGGGGTGGGGAATAGCAGGCGGGGGTCAGGGCATGCCAGGGTATGTCTAGGCATGTCTAAAGCAGTAGCCAAGCATTTTACAGAAGCTGAGAGCAATTAGTGGGGGTCTGGAGGGATTGGGGGGTAGCGGGTGAATGAAGAGGGTCTCAGGGTCTTACACCAGGACAACGTGGAGTTGTGTCTTTGCACTATTACCACTGCCTCAGCCTCCTGAGTATTAGGGTTGTAGGTGTGAGCTACCACACTTGGCTTTTTTCTTTTCTTTCTGAGACAGGGTCTCACTGTGTAGCCCAGGCTGACCTGAAACTCACTATGTAGACCAAACTGACCTCAAACTCACAGAGATCCATCTGCCTCTGCCTCCTGAGTGCTGGAATTCAATGTGTGTGCCACCACATCCAGCACACTTAACTATTTTTTAAAATTTATTTTTATGTGTATGTGTGCTTTTCCTGCATGTATGTGCACTGTGTGTGCAGTACCCACAGAAGCCAGAAGAAGGCATCAGACCCCCTTGAATTGGAGTTGTTAGCAGCCGGGTGTGGTGGCACAGGCCTTTAATCCCAGCACTCAGGAGGCAGAAGGCAGGTAGATCTCTGTGAGATCAAGGGCCAGCCTTGTCTACATATTGAATTCCAGGCCAGGTGAGGTTACAGGGAGACCCCATCTCAAAAACAAAAAGCAAACAAAATCACCTTCAAACAAATTTAATCAAAAATAAATCTTAGGAAAAAAAAAAGCTAGGTGAGGCTGGTGATGTGACTCTGGGTTCAGTGGCAGCAAGCATGTATAAAGTTCTGGGTTTTGTCCCTGGCAACACATCAGCTGGGCATGGTGACACAGCCTGTACTCCCAGCACTCAGGAGACAAAGGCAGGAGGCTCACTCATGAATTTTACTTAGTGAGTTCCAGGCCAGAGAGGGCAATACAGTGAGAGTCTCAGAAACACACATGAAAGAAAGAGGAAGGGAAGGGAAGGGAAGGGAGGGGAGGGGAAGGGAAGGGAAGGGAGACAGCACTTGGTTGAAGGGAAGGGAAGGGAAGGGAAGGGAAGGGAAGGGAAGGGAAGGGAAGGGAATTCATGGCATAATGGCGGATTGGGTAGGTGTACTCAGGCCAAACAGTGGAGATCCCGACATAGGATCAGTAGCCCAAAAAGATTGCTGAAGTTTTTCCAGCATATGTTTAAAAATGCAGAGTCATGTGGAACTTGAGCACTTCCCTGGTGAAAAGGCACTACTGCACTTACAGAGTCCATGATCAGATTAGTCCTTACATAATCTCTCTCTGCCACACTGACATGATCCTCACTGAAAAGGAACAAATTGTTCCTTGACCAAGAGGCAGTTGCAAAGAAGAAAAATGTATACCAGAAGAAACCAAACAAATAAAAACTCACGACACAGAAATAAGTTCATCATAAGTCCGTGTTAATAAGGGTAACATGTGGGGGCTGGAGAGATGGCTCAGTAGTTAAGAGCACTGGCTGCTCTTGCAGAGGACTTGAGTTTGATTCCCAGCACCCACATGGCAGCTAACAACCATCTGTAACTCCAGTTCCAGGGGAACTGACGCCCTCTTCTGGCGTCTGTGGGCAAAGCACGACACAGGTGCACTTACATCCATGCAGGCAATGCACTCTTAAACAAAAAATAAAAATAATAAATATAGAAGCCGGAGAGATGGCTCAGCGGTTAAGAGCACAGACTGCTCTTGCAGAGGACCTGGGTTTGATTCCCAGCACCCACATGGCAGCTACAAACCATCCTAAACTCCAGTTCCAGGAGAATCTGAAACCCACTTCTGACCTCCATGGCATTGCATGACACAGGTGCACTTACTTACATGCAAGCAATAAACTCATACACATTAGAAAAAATAATTAAATTTTTTTTTGGTCTTTTTGAAGCAGGGTCTCCCTGTAAGCCCCAGCTGTCCTGGAACTCACTACGTAGACCAGGCTGGCCTTGAACTCACAGAGATTCGCCTGCCTCTGCCTCCCAAGTGCTGGGACTACAGGTGTGTGCCACCACGCCCAGCCAATAAAATATTTTAAAAAATAAATATATATTAAAAATAAAAATAAAACAGGGCTAGGGCTGGCAAGGTGGCTCAGTTTGTAGAGTGCTCGCCTACATGCACTGAGTCCTGGGTTCAAGTCTCAGCACCACATAAAACCCGGTATGGTGGTATATACTTATAATCCTAGCACTTGGGAGGTGGAGGTGGGAAGATCAAGTTCAAGGTCATCATCTGGTACATATTGAATTGAGGCTAGCCTGGGTTACCAGAGAGACTCTGTCTCAAAAAAAAAAACAAAGAAACAAAAAAAACCAAAAAACAAATATAAAACATAAAACTCCAGGCCAGAGTTGGGCGTGGTGGTACATGCCTTTAATATCAGCACTCAGGAGGCACAGGCAGGCAAGAGATAGCACTCAGTGAAGACCAGCTGGGGCTACAGGATGACCCTGTTTCAAAAAAAAAACAAAAAAAAAACCCAAGTACAAGATGATTCTGTGGGAGGGTACCTGTTACCAAGCCTGATGACCTAAATTCAATCCATAGGACCAATGTGGTGGACAGAGAGCAGAACAGAGTTCTACAGTACATCTTCGGATTATCATAAACAAATGAAGAAATAAATAACCCGGGCGTGGTGGTACACGCCTTTAATCCCAGCACTCAGGAGACAGAAGCAGGCGGATCTCTGTGAGTTCAAGGCCAGCCTGGTCTACATAGTGAGTTCCAGGCCAGCTGGGGCTATAGGGAGACCCTGTCTCAAAAAGACCAAAGAATAAATAATAAAAAAATAAATAAATGTAATTAAAAAAACAAAAAAGTAAAAGATTCTTGGTGATTAAAAAAATCAAAAAATGGAAACCAGCTAGAGAGATGGCTCAATGGTTAAGAGCACTGGCTGCTCTTGCAGAGGACCTGGGTTCAAGTCTCAGCTCCCATGCTGGGCAGCTCCAAGATCTGACACCTCCAGCCTCAGCAGCATCAGCACTCACATGCACATGCCCACACACAAACCCACACGTGTACACATAATTTAAAAAAAAAAAAAGCAAAAACCAAAAAAGTTCCACAGATGTTTGTGCGATAGGCACCACTCTAAACCTTTTACATTTACTACTTGATCAAATCCTTATTTTATTAGCCCATTTTTACAGAGGAGACACAAAGCTGGACGCGGTGGCGCACGCCTTTAATCCTAGTGCTGGGGAGGCAGAGGCAGGCCGATCTCTGTGACTTCAAGGCCAGCCTGGTCTACAAAACAAGTTCCAGACCAGCTGAGGCTACAGGGAGACCCTGTTTTAAAACAAAAACAAAAACAGGCACTGGAGAGATGGTTTAGTGGTTCAAAGCACTGGCAGAGGACCCGGGTTTGGTTCCCAGCACCCACATGGTGGCTAACCACTGTCTGTAACTTCAGTTCCAGGGGAATCTGATGCCCCCTCTGAGGCAGGAGAAACATAAATTAAAAATAATAAAATATTAAATAAATCAATAAAAAATAAAATAAATTAAAAAAACAAAACAAAACAGAGGTTACACAGAGCTTAGTTCAGCGACCAGTATACAACAAGTTCCAGGCCTGGATACAGAGCCTGCTGGTCCTTTAACATACTCCCCAAAAGCCTTCCCAGACCTCCCAACAGGAAATGACCTTTTCCAAGAGGAAATGACCTCTCCAACAGGAAGTGACCTCTCCAACAGGATGTGACCTCCCCAACTCTAGTGTCCCACACCCCTTTGAGTTATAAACTCCCACCAGCTGAGGCTTAGCTCTTAGCCAGCCCTTAGTTCTACATGGGATGCCAGTAGTCAACAAGCTTCAACATCTTTTTCATCATTTATAGCTTCCTCAAGGGTGCTGAGGAGGCCAAGTCCAAAACAAGGGATGAGCCTAATAGAAAGATTGAACCCAAGAGGTCCTCATCCCTGCAGAGCTCAAGACCTGAACATCTATTCCAGCCTCAGGGGTGTGAGGAGGCACTGGAACAAGGCGTCAACACATCATGCCTTCTACCAAACAATCCCTTCCCCGTGCCTCAGTTTCCTTGCTGGCATATTGAGGTTGCCTAGGAGAGTCCCCCAGGCATCTAGGGTAGCTCCTACAGGAGTGGGATCTGCTGAAATTCTTTACTCGAGAGAATTTGGGGGAACCTGGATATGCAGAGTCCCCACATTAAAGCTGCCCAGGCTTTAATTCATTTATCTGTTGAGCATTTCTGTGGGGCCACTTTGAAAAGTCCTGCCACTCAGGAACTCCTTTGTACCACAGGCATTTAGGGAGCCTCCAACCAGGACTGCTGGATTAAAGGACAGGTCCCTCCAAGCCTGGTGGGGACAACTGAGGACTCGGAAGAGAGAGATTCTGTTCTCCCTCCAACTCTGACTCCTGGGAGGGGTGACCTTACTCTGGGATATTAAGTTCCTCCTCTTCAGTAATGTACTGAATGTGCGTCCTCCCACCCCCAAACTCATACATTTAAACACCAACCCTCACGTATGATGTCACATACCTTTAATTCTAGTACTCAGGGAGCTGAGGCAGGAGAACTGCTACAAATTTGAGGTCAGCTTGGGCTACACTCCAATAATCCCACTGCTCAGGAGGCTAACACAAGAGGATCATTGTGAGCTTGAGGCTAGCCTGAGCTACAAACCAGACTCTGCCAAACTTTACCAGGGGCCGAATCTTCTGGTACCTTGATCTTCTGCTTCCCAGCCTTCAGAACTATGAGAAATTAACATTTAAGCTTTGCAGCCTGCAGTATGATTTTAGTGTGAGCAGACTAGGACACCATTGAGTGATGGGTCAGGGTACATGGCCCCACTAGCCTGGGAGCCCATCCTCCTCAGGGGGAAGCCTTGCAGGGCCACTTGAGGTTAAACATTACCCCAGCTCCTTCTTCCCTACCATTCTCTCTCCCCACAGAGATCAAACCATAAACATGGTTCCCTTTTCTCTTCCTCCAGGACTATGGCCTCTGGGGAGAAGTCGCATCTCCTGGCTGTCCACCATATTCTGGAAGTCATCCATCTAGGATGTCCAAGGAGGGTCCCCAGTGGGGAACCCTAGCTTTCCCCACTGATGTTTTCAGGGGTTTCATCATGTCCAGGTCTCCTCTAGGTCATTCCTCATGGAGTTCACAGGCTGACTTAATGAGCCCCTTAGGTGTCTGCTTCCAGTAAGTGGTCCCTGTCCTCCTGGTGTCTGGGAAACAAAAATAATTCCAAGAAATGGGCAGCCTTGCTGCTTGAGGTTACCCCACTTCAGCCTCTGTCTCCAGGCCCTTCAGAAGCTAGATGGCAAGCCTAGCTGTCATGTCCAGTCTCACCCACACAGGCATTATGACCATACATCAGTGATCCTGGACTCCAGACTGTCACCGAAAATCTCAGTACTTTATAATCTGGGAAGGACTTTCTCCTCCTTCTCCGTTCTTCCCCCACTTCAAACAACTCTATAAAATAGGAATGATTTCATCATTTCCAAAAAATGGATGAGCATACTAAATCTTTGGTCCATAAACCTGGTTGGCAGAGTGCCAGGGCTTAGAGTCAAGTCTTCCACCTCTTAAACACAGACTGGCTTGAGGCCTAGTTTTAGAGGGCCAAGAACTGTCATATTCAGTGCTGATCATGGCAGACATCACTAATCAATCATGGCATGGCAGAAACTGCTAATTGTAGCACTTTCATTTATTTTGATTAATTAATTTTTATTTTATGTGTATGAGTCCTTTGCCTGCATGCATGTACTATGTCCACGGAGGCCAGAGGAATGCATCAGATCCCGTGTCAGTTACAGGTAGTTGTTAGTCACTATGTGGGTGCAGAGGACGAAACCCAGGTCCTCTCCAAGAGCAGCAGCAAATGCTCTTAACTTCTGAGCCATCTCTCTAGCCTACTTGTTTATTTATTTAGAGACAGGGTCTCCTGTAGCCCAGGCTGGCCTCCAACTCTCTATGTAGCTGTAGATGGCCCTGAACCCCTGATCCTTTGGCTGCTATTTCCCAAGTGCTGGGGTTACAGGTCTGTGACACTACACCCAGCTTTAGTACTTTATTTTTTTTAAATATTTTATTTATTTTTATTTTATGTGTACAAGTGTATTGTCTGCATGTATGTGAGTGCACCTGTGTCATGCAATGCCGCAGAGGTCAGAAGAGGGGTCTGTAAGAGCAGTCAGTGCTCTTAACCTTTGAGCCATCTCTCTAACCCCAGCTTTAGTACTTAAAAAAAAAAAAAAAAACTTGGACATGAGGATTAATTTAAATATGTTTTCACATTTATTCACTTACGTGTCTGTGGATGTGGAGGTCAGAGGCCAACCTGTAGCAGTCAGTTTTCTCCTCCCACCATGTGGGTCCTGGGGGTCAAACTCAGGTCTTAGAACTCAATGGCAAATGCCTTTATCAGCTGAGCCATCTCACCAGGCCATGAACACGCCTTTTCAATCCTCTCAGAGGTAGTTGTGACTTTCTTAACACCCCAGGCCACCGACAGAAGATCCTATCCACAGTTTCTGCCATCCTTGTAATGCCACATCATCAGCCTGAGCCCTTGAGAGCCCAGCCCAACCCCAAGACACTTTCTTTTTCTTTTTTTTTTCTTTTGGTGTTTTTGAGACAGGGTCTCCCTGTAGCCCCAGCTGTCCTGGAACTCACTATGTAGACCAGGCTGGCCTCGAACTCACAGAAATCCACCTGCCTCTGCCTCCTGAGTGCTAACCCAAGTCATTGCTTATTTTTGCAGACATGCCTCTTCATTGGTCTCAGAGAGTTTGGGGTGATAATATTGTCTGAATTTCTATGTCAAGCCTGGAAGCTTTTTTATTTTTAGGTTTTTTGAGACAGAGTCCCTACTTTGTAGCCCAGGCTGGCTGTAAGCTCATGGATGATCCTCCTGCCTTCCTGCCTCTTCAGGGCTGGGATGGTTGCAAAGCATGCACCACCACACCCTGCCCCAAGCCTGGCATTTGTACCATCCAGCCCACATCTTTTATAGATGAGGAAACTATAAAGTTCAGAGGGGAGTGAGTCACATTCTCAGAGCTGCACAGCTCCAAGGTGAACTGTGAACTTGCCCCCCGCCCCACGCGCGGGCCCAGAAACCACAGGGCTCCTCCATGCTCCCCCTGAACTCTGGGGGCCCATTAGTTTCTCCTCTGGACTCAGGATACCATCCCCACACCTGACCTTCACTCTTCCTCCTTTCCACCCTCCACCATCTTCCTTTTGCGATAGGGCGCAACCGGAAGGCCAGTTCATGTTAGGAAGTTCCAGCCACGTGAGCAAGCTGGAGCCAGGGATTCTGGGCAGCCGCTGGCTTTAGGAGAAACTGAAACTGGGCTTGCTGGGGGCGGAGTGGTCACTGGGGATTTAAAGAGCCACCACTTCCTTGGGCCCCCAGAGGGTACTGGGAGGTCACAGCTGCTGAGGGACACCCAGGACTGGTTTGAGCCTCTTCCCCCCGTCTAAGCCATGCACTTACGCGGGGGTGGTGCACATCTGACTGGGACAGTGAGTACAGGGGACCAGGATTCGGGGGGTGAGGAAACAATGTGGCTAAGGGTCCTGGGGACCAGCAGGGAGGGAAGCAGTAGAGACCTCTGGTCCCAGCTCTGCATCATGGGTTGTGCGACCCCCTGGGACAAAGCTCCTCATTCCGGAACCTTCAACCGGGTTCAGTTCCTCCTGGGGATTGGACTGAAGCCTTCCTAGCTCTCACGTTACAGATAAGCCTCCAGCTTTGAACATGGCTGTGTGTACTAGCTCACTCTTGATTCGTTTGCCCTGATGCCGTCACTAGAGCTTTCTCTTCCCTCCTCTATCTACAAGCCCCCACCCCCCAGGCTCCCCAGCTGACTTCCTTTTCTCACTGGTTCTTTCCCCAGCCTCTAGCCTTCAGGTCCTCCAGGGTCTGAAGAGAGCCTTGAATAGGGTACAGACACTGGGAAGCCAAGCCACAAACCAAGGAGTGTGCAGAGTCCTCAGCCAGGGTGGCCAGGGTCTTGCCTGAGGTAGAGTGACAGGGCAGTATTGAGCTGGCCTTCTTGCCCTGACTTTCCAGAGCCTTGGTGTTTGAGCTCACACTTTCATTTAAGTGTCATGGTCACCAGGGTTGGAAGGCTCACAACTGTCAGTCACACATCAGCTCCTCTGTCATATGGACTCCCCATTCATTCTGTCTAGGGTTCTTTCTAGGAAGCTGCCTCACTTTCTCTCTCTCTCTCTCTCTCTCTCTCTCTCTCTCTCTCTCTTGTTCCCAATGCTGGACCTCCTTTTTAAAATATTTTATTTATTATTTTTATTTTGTGTATAGGTGTGTATTGCCTGCATGTACGTTGTGTACTTGGTTTGTGCAGTACCTACAGAGGTCAGAAGAGGGCATCAGATCCCTGGAACCAGAGTTTTGGACAGTTAACCTATCGTGTGGGTGCTGGGAATCGAACCCAGGTCCTCTGCAAGAGCAGCCAGTGCCCCTAACCTCTGAACCCTCTCTCCAGCCCCCTGGGGGCTCATCTAAGCTAGGCAAATACTCCACTACATTCCTGGACTCTCTTTTTATTTTTTAAGATTTTATGCAACTTTAAAAAAAATTTTTTTGTCTTTTTGAGATAGGGTCTCCCTGTAACCCCAGCTGGCCTGGTCACCATGTAGACCAGGCTGGCCTTGAACTCACAGAGATCCACCTGCCTCTGCCTCCCAAGTGCTGGGACTACAGGCATGTGCCACCACGCCCAGCTTATTATTTTTATTTTATGTGTATGCATGTATTGCCTGCATGTAGATATGTGCGCCCGTGTCATGCAATGCCCAAGGAGGTCAAAAGAAGCTGTGAGATCCCCTGGAAGTGGAGTTACAGACAGTTGTTAGCTGCCAAATGGGTGCTGGGATTCCAACCTGGGTCTTCTGCAAGAACAACCAGTGTTCTTACCGCTGAGCCATCTCTCCAGCCCTTCTTTTTTGTTTTTTTAAGACAAGATCTCATGTAGACCATGCTGGCCTCAAACTCCCAATAAGGATGAAGGGATGAAGATGGCCTCAAACTTCTTTTTCCTTCCTTCCTTCCTTTCCTTCTTTCTCTCTTTCTCCCCCACCCCCCGCCCCTGACATATAGCTCTGGCTAGCCTGGAACTTACTACGCAGACCAGGCTGGCCTTAAACTCACAGAGATCTGCCTGCCTCTGCCTCCCAAGTACTCAGATTAAAGGCACGTGCCACCACATTTGACTGCCTTGAACTTCTGATCCTCTGCTTCCACCTCCCAAGTGTTGGTTTACAGGCACACACTTTTTTTTTTTTTTTTTTCACTGCTGTGTCCTGGCTTAATGGCTAGCACATACTAAGTGTTTAATAGAAGTTTGTTGAGGGGCTGGGGAGGTGTAGTTCAGTTAATAAAATGCTTGCCTTGCAAGCATGAAGATCTGAGTTCGATCCCTAACACCCACTTAAAAAGCCTGGTGTGATGGCAAACAGATTACAGTCTAGTGCTGGGGAGGTGGAGGCAAACATCTTTAGGGCTTGGAGGCCTGCCAGCCTTGAGAAACCAAGGGAGGGGCTGGAGAGACGGCTCAGAGAGTAAGAACTGAATTCAGTACCCAGCACCCATGTCAGGCAGTTGTAGCCCACAATCTCCTGAAACTCCAGTTTCTGGGGATCCATTGCTCTCTTCTGGCCTCCTTTGATACCTGTAGTCATGTGCACATACTCATGCACAGACTTATACATATATACATGATTAAAAATAATAAAAATATTTTTAAAATAAGGTAGACGACTCCTGAGAATAATACTTGAGGTCATCCTCTGGCCTTTACACAGATGAGCACATGTGCACCTGCACACACAAAATATGCATGTACACACACAGCAAAAAGTTTGAGCAGGGTGTGGTGGCGCATGCCTTTAATCCTAGAACTCAGGAGGCAGAGCAGGTGGATCTCTGTGATTTCGAAGACAGCCTGGTCTACATAGTGAGTTCCAGGCCAGCTGGGACTACAGGGAGACGCTGTCTCAAAAAAATGAATTACTTAAAAATTTTATTTTAACTTATGTGTATGTGTGTGTGCACACATGTGGGGTACTTGTGAAGGCCAGTAGATTGCATTGGATCTGCTAGAGCTGGAGTTACAGGGTGTTGTGGGCTGCCTGACATGGGTGTTGGGAACTAAACTCAGGTCCTCTCAAAACAGCACAAGTTCTTAACCACTGAGCAATCTCTCTAGTTCCCACATAAATTAAAAAAAATTGGGGGGGGTCATTTTTTTGAGACAAGGTCTCCCTATAGCCCCAGCTGACCTGGAATTCGCTATGTAGACAAGGCTAGACTCAATCTCACAGAGATCCATCTGCCTCTGCCACCTGCCTCTCTGCCTCCCAAGTGCTGGGATTAAGGGCGTACCACCACACCTGGTTCCAAATAAACGGTTTTTTTTTATTTGTTTGTTTTGGGGGGGGATTCTTTTTCCTTTTTGGTCTTTTAGAGACAGGGTCTCCCTGTAGCCCCAGCTGTCCTACAACTAACTCACTATGTAGACCAGGCTGGCCTTGAACTCACTGAGATCTGCCTGCCTCTGCCTCCCAAGTGCTGAGACTACAGGCGTGCACCACCACACCTGGCTTTTTTGTTTTTTAATTTTTATTTCTTATTTTTATTTTATGTGTATGCGTGTATTGCCTACATGTAGGTAAGTGCACCCGTGTCGTGCAATGCCTGAGGAGGTCAGAAGAAGCTTTCAGGTCCCCTGGGACTGGAGTTTTGTTAGCTGCCATGTGGGTGCTGGGATTCGAACCCAGGTCTTCTGCAAGAACAACCAGTGTTCTTAACCACTGAGCCATCTCTCCAGCCCCAAAATAAATTTTTTTTTTTGGTCTTTTGAAACAGGGTCTCTTTGTAGCCCCAGCTGTCCTGGAACTCACTATGTAGAGGGCTGGCCTTGAACTCACAGAGATCCACCTGCCTCTGCTTCTTGAGTGCTGGGACTAAAGGTGTGTGCCACCACGCCTGGCAAAATAAATGTTTTTTAAGTGAGCATCAGCTTTGGGCCTGAGTTGAATGTGAGCACATGGAATGGCGTAAGGCCCTGGCCTAGCCTTTGCAGAGCTCTTGTGTAGGAAAATCTGCCTTTGGCAGGTAAAATGGCAGCCAGTCACTCTAAAGTGCCAGCTCCCTCCTTCTCACCTCTACCCTCCCTGTGGCCAGTTGGAAAAGCACTATGTGACTCTGTGTACCAATGAGGTGACTGAACTCAGAGAAGTGACTGCTGGCTTGGGAGAATGTGAGGTTTGAGGTTGATATAGTCTGGTTTAGAATCCCAGCCTCTGCTCTTGCCCTCGAACCCACGTGAGCTGTGAGCAGGGTACTGGCTAGGGCTGGCTTTGCAGTGAGGTGTGCAGTGTCTGCCAAGAGTTGTGGACACCGATGGAGGAGACAGGCTTTGGGAGAGTAAAGATTCTCAAAGCCTGAGCTTGGGAAGGACAACTTTCCAAATAGCCAATCAGGGTAGAGGGTGTAAGCCCCTGCCAGGACCCCAGAACCCTCTGTCTCCTGCCTCACAGGATCCTGAGGAGTGTCAGAAGCAGCTGAAGAAGAAGCAGAAGAACCGGCTGGCTGCCCAGCGCAGCCGACAGAAGCACATGGACAAGGCAGATGCCCTGCACCAGGTGGGAATGTCCTCTGGCTTGGTTCGTTTTCTGTTGCTGTAACTGAACACCACTACTGGGTTACTTATAAAGAAAAGAGTTCTATTTAGCTCATAGTTCTGGGGCCTGGGAAGTCCAGGAACATGGTCCAGCATCTGCCCAGAACCTAGTGAGGAATTCATGGTGCATCATGGACAAGTGAGGGCTTGTCACAGGGAAAGGGAAGAAGTGTGTCAGGGATATAACCCAATAACCCATGAATCCATTAGCCCATGAGTAGATCAGTCCATCCATTCTTCACAGTGATCTTCTTTTCCATACTCCATCCACACTGTTCATTTGAATCCATTAACTTATGTGTAGATTAGTCATCCTTCACAGTGACCTTACCATGCGTTTCTCCCTGGCTAGACTCCAAGTGCCATGAGGTCAGGGAACCATCCCCTTCCCTTCTGCTTGCTCTCACCCACAACAGGGTCTGGCAGAAAAAAACAAAACAAAACAAAAAAACGAGACCCCACAATTTTCTGTAGAGTAAATGACAGCATCAGGATGGAGAGCTCTGGAAACAATCGGTAGGGAGGACACATTCGTCTCTCTGGGCTGCCACACCAAACACCACAGACTGGTTTAAACCACAGCATCTATCTGGTGCTCTGGAGGCTAGGAAACTGAACTCCAAGATCAAGGTCCTGGTGCTGGAGCTGGAACTTAGGTGTTTGTTGGACAAGTACTCTATTTCTGAGCTACATCCCAACCCTTTACAATAAAAAAAAATGACTATTAATGCATGTGCATGTGCCACAGCATGGCATGTGGAGGTTTGAGGACAACTTTGTTGAGTCTTTTCTCTCCTCCTACTTTTAGATGGGTCCTGGGGATTGAACTTGGGCTGTCAAGCTTGTGCTGCAAGTGCCTTTTCCCACTGAATCATCTCACTGGCCTGACCTTGTTTTCAGACAAGAGTCTCACTGTATAGTCCAGGCCAGCCTGGAACTTGCAATCCTCCTGCCTCAGCCTCCTGTGCTGGGATTACGACTATGTACTGCCATATACATTTCTTGCTCTTTTCCTGTTCTTTGTTTTCTTTTTGTTTTGTTTGTCAGTTAGCATTTCATATAGACCAGGCTGGCCTTGAACTGGACTGAGGATGGCCTTGAATTCCTAATCTTCCTGCTTCCACCTCCTGAGTGCTCTGATTACAGGTAGGCACCACCATGCTCTGATCTACTCTTCCTCTTCTTAGAAGACCACCAATCTGATTGGCTCAGAACCTCACCGTTGTGACTTTATTCAACTTAAAAGACCTCCTGAAAACCATATCTATAAATACCAATACATTAGGGCTTCTGTGTATGACTTTTGAACAAGCACAATTCATTCCACAGTATTCAGGTAACAGCCTCAGGGAATATAAAAAGAGGTGAGTCCCAGGATGTGGCTCAGTGGTAGGGTCCTTGCCTAGTGTCTAATCTGAAGTAGCCCTCCCCACTACCCCCAAAAGAGGAAATCAAGTCTGAGGTGGTTTTGAAGGACCAATAGGGGTTTTTCAAGTGGATGTGGATAGGACAGTGCACTGGGGGCAAATGAAACCTCGCTGGTATGAATTTGGAAAGAGCATCACCCTGCAGACCCGCACCAGTGAAGACTGCTGCTTAAGGTGGTGTTTGTGAGACTGTGCTCATTTATTTGTTCCTTCTAGAACAGTCTGTTTAGTCTCTTGTGCTCATTCGAGGTCTCTCTCTCTTTGGTTTTTTGATACAAGGTCTCACTATGTAGCCCTTGCTGGCCTGGAACTCACTGTGTAGTCCAGGCTGACCTCAAACTCACAGAGATCCAATTGCCTCTGCTTTCCAAGTGGTAGGATTGAAGGCCCGCACAGATAAAAGCCCCACTTGCCCCAGCTCATATTCTTACGCAGAGACCAGACACAGTAAATGATCCATAAAGTATTTGGGATGGGCCAGCAAGATGGCTCAGTGGGTTAAGGCACTTGCCACCAAGGTTGAGAATCTCAGTTCCATTCCCAGGACTCACACAGTGAAAGGAGAGAACCAACTCACACAAGTTTTCCTCCAACCTCCTTACATATGCCATGACACACGTACATACACACAAATAAATAAATGTAATTTTAAAAAGTACTTAGGATATCAGATGGCAATAAGTCCTGGAGGAAAAATAAAGCCGGAAAGGAGTGAGTGGGTGACATAGACGTAACGAGGAAATCTGCACTAGCTGTGACATTGGAAAAGGCAGAAGGTGGTAAAAGGATGACTAGGTCAAAGAGTCCCTGAGTTCCAGGAAGTGAATTGAAGACTTCAGAGGATTAGGTGAAGGGTGATCTAATGGTGTGTTTTATTTTCATTTGGGTTTGGTGTGTGTGTATATGTTGTTCATTTGTTTGTTTGTCAGCATCTCATGTAGCCCAGGCTGGCCTCAAATTCCCTATGTAGCTGAAACTGGCTGTGAGCCTCTGATCCTCTTGCCTCCACCTGCCTAGTGCTGAGATTACAGGCATGTACCACCATGCCCAGCTCATGTGGTGCTAAGGATCGACCCCAGGACTTGATGCACCTGAGGCAAACAGTCTACCAATTGAGCCACATCCCTAGCTAAGATGGTTTCAAAATATCCTTTCTGGGGGTTGGGGAGATGGTTTAGTGGTTAAGACCACTGGCTGCTCTTACAGAAGACTCGGGTTCAGTTCCCAGCACTTACATGGCCTCTAACCATCCTAACTCCAGTTCCAGGGGAACTCTTCTGACCTCCGTGGGCATTGCATGAAATGGGTGCACTTATACACTCATACACATAAAATAAAAATAATAAATTAAATACTTCAAAAATATGTCCTTTCTGGAGATGTGGAGATGGCTCAGTGGGTAAGAGCACTTGCTGCCAAGTCTGAGGACCTGAGTTCCATCGCCAGGATCCATATTGTAGAAGAGAACCGATACCCACAAGTTGTCCTTTGATCACATTTGCACTATGCCATGTGACAGAGAGAGAGAGAGAGAGAGAGAGAGAATGACCTAAATAAAAAATTTAAATATCTTTTGCATATGCAGAAGTCAGTGTGCAAATGGGGCCACTGGTGGTTCTGAGGGCTCTGAACCCTGAGTGCCTATACCACATTTTATGTAGAATGCCTTTGCAACTTCTCCTTTTAAAGTGACCCACAAAGGGGACTGAAGGAAGTTGTTCAAGTTATTCAGCCTTATGAGATGTGGAAATAAAATTCTTTCTGTATTTTCATCATTATTATCATAAAAAAATAGCCATTTAAAAGTGCCGGGTTGGGGGCAAGATGGCTCTGCGGGTAAAAGCATTTGCCAGAGCCCACATGGTGGAAGGAGACAACCAACTCCCACTAGTTAACCTCTAACCACATGTGTGCCATGGCACATGCCCCCACCAAAAAAGCATTACAAAGAATAGAGACCCAAGCCTGGCATGGTGGCACTTGCCCAAGTGGGGTTCTAATCCAATAGAACTGGGTAGCCTTAGAAGGACAAGAAGGACAGAAGGGTGGAGTTGGGCTTGCTGTAATTCTAGTACTTGAGAGCTGGATGCAAGTGGATCTCTATCTCTGTGAGATTGAGACCAACCTGGTCTACATAGCAAGTTCCAGGCCAACTGGGGCTACAGGGAGACCTTGTCTCAAAAAACCCCAAAATATTTAATTAATAATAATAATAGCTGGGGTGGTGGCACACACCTTTAGTCCCAGCACTTGGGAGGCAGAGGCAGGCAGATCTTTGCAAGTTCAAAGCCAGCCTGGTCTACATAGTGAGTTCCAGGCCAGCCGAGGCTACAGGGAGACCCTGTCTCAAAATAACCAAACTAATAATAATAATAATAATAATTGCATATTGCTGATTGTCCCTGAAGATTCTCAGAACTTGATGATCAGCTGAACAGAATTTAGTAAATGCTGACCCCGGGGTACCCAACAGAATGCATCCACATTGCAAATCTGTGCAACCATATCCTGAATCCCCCACAGGGTCTCTGTTGGTGCCTTCTGGGCACCAGGGAGGCTGAGCAGTGACAGACCCAATGTGTCCAGGACAGAATGACATTGGCTTTGCCCCATGAAGGCCGTATCAAGAGTAGCATGGAGACAGAGTTCAAAGCATCCAGGCAGAGCAGAGAGGCAATCGTGTGGAGGAAACAGCTCCCAGCTGAGGAACAGGATGTGAGAAAGCAGGGCAGTCAAAACTGGTTGGTGGTCTGAGCTGGGGCCACCATACTGGCCTGGAGCCCAGAACAGAGAGTTTGGATCCTGGGAGTCTTGGGAAGCCTTTAGATGGTTGCAGTCTATGATTAATGACACAACCAGGCATGGTAGTATGTGCCTGTAACCCCAGTGTTTGGGAGGCTGACAGAAGGGAGGACTGCAGCGAATTTAAGGCTAGCCTGGATCATGTAAGACTCTGTCCCCCCAAAATAAGGGACTGGGGAGATGGATCAGCCGGTAAGTGCACTGTGCAAGTGTGAGGACCTGAGTTCGAGTCCAAAGCACCCGTGTTTTAAAAAGCCAGATGTGGCTGGCTGCATGTGCCTGAAGCCCCAGTGTTAAGGAGCAGGAACAGTTCCATCCTGGGAACTTACTGGCCAGCCACCCTAGCCAAAATGGCAAGCTCTAGGTTCATTGAGAGACCCAGCCTCAAGGGAATATAAGGTGGAGAGTGATAGAGACATCCAAAGTTCTCCCTGAGCCTCCTCATGCACTCCCATGCCCTAAACACACTCTTACACACGTGTACACACAAACCAATCAAACAAGACACACTCACTGAATGGGGCCAATGAAGTGATGTGGGGAGGAGGCAGTGGTTAGGAGGCCAGGTAGAGATCCTGGGTGAGAAGTGGTGCTGCTCAGGGGACAGTGGGCAGAGGGCTGGGCAGGTCCCAGCCCTGTAAAGATGTGAGGAGCATAGAGGGCTAGCCAGAAAGCAGCCAAGGGCTTCCATCTTGAAGTTCATATCCCATAGCAGTGAGGACTCTGGTTAGGGTTCTGATGCTGATGTGCCCCATGCTGCCTGTTCCCCAGCAGCATGAGTCCCTGGAGAAACACAACCATGCCCTGCGGAAGGAGATCCAGACCTTGCAAGCGGAGCTGGCATGGTGGGGCCGGACACTGCACCTGCATGAACACCTGTGCCACATGGACCGTGGCCCCTCCCTGGCTCTGCTGCCTTCTGCCTGCCCAGCCCAGGATGAGCTGCCACGAGAACCTGCCCCACATGGACACCGTGGCTGCCAGGAACAGCTGGACCTGTTCCGGACCCCTAACTCCCCACCCACAGCCCAGCAACTTGGTCCAAGCCCACACTGTCATGAGTCTCCTGGCCTTCTCCCTTCCCTGCTGCCCTCGCTGTCCTTTGACTCTTCGGTGGTGACGGTACCTCTGGTCCAGCAGTCCCCCAAACCTGTCCTGTCTGCCTCACCTCCTGGCTCCAGTCTACCAGGGTCTTTCTCTAAGCTCAGCATTCTTGTGCCCAGCCCTCCAGCCCAGCTAGTCCTTCCATATCCCCTTGGGCTAGAGCAACCCACTAAAGGGAAGCTGGCGTCCTCCCCCTCAGGCCTTCCAGCTGCTCTGGGACCTATGTGTCCACAGAGTGGGGAACACAGGCCTGAGTTCTCTGGTTCCTCAGCAGATTGGCAGAAGCTGGCCATGGATCCCGGTTCTCTGCCTTTCCTGAACTTCCCGCTGCTCTCTTCTGCAAAAGTCCACTTCTAGCTTGGAGCTGGAGGTGGGCTACCTTTCCTGGGTTCCCAAGGCAGCCTCAGCACCCAGGTAGCCCCTTCATCGCTGCTGGACACTGCCCTTCTTGGGTGACCAACTGGCATAAGATTTCACTGGGGAAAAGGCACCGAGTGCCACCACTGTGGCCAGCCCATCACTGCCACTAGCTGTCAACTTCACCGTTGCTCTATGGAGTGGAGACTAATATTCTGCTTTTTCAGATAAGGAAACGCTCAGAGAAGCCAAATGACATTTCCAAAACAACACAGCCTTTCTTTTGTTGTTGTTATTATTTATTTCTTTGGCATTGGGTCTTTTTGTTGGGGTCCAAAATACCTACATCTGCTCCTCTGGATGCGACTCTAGTTCAGGTGCCTGAGGTACTGGAGCATATGACTGTCTGAAGGCGTGGGGCGGGGTTGGAGGCGTGGAGGAGTGGGGTGGTGGTGTGAGGAGGCTGTTTCTGCAAGGTTAGCTTTCCAGGCTAATTCTTAGTTCCCTGCCTCCCTTCTCCCAAGCCTGGAGAGTGGACCATGCAGAGTTATCCTCTCCTTCACCAAATGAAGCAGGAAAGGATGGGGGGAGGGCCAGGTGCCATAGCTGGACTTGAACCTGGCTAGAGGCAATGGCAGCTAGGAGAACAGTGGGGTCTGAGGGACAGTTAGAGGGGTCTCACGTGCACTCCAGCACTCCAAGGTGGCTTGAGATAAGCAGGCTTTCGTACACAGAACTGAGACGCTATGTCAGAATTGGACTCACTCCTGGATGTAGAACACAGATCTCTGCACATAGGATGATGAATAAAGTATTTCCCAGGCTTTTTTGCTGTGGTGAGTTGTTGAAAACTCTTGTGTTGAAACCACAGGATCTTTGAAAAAAGAAATAGGGCTGGCAGAATGGCTCAATGGGTAAAGTGGTGGTAAAGCCTGGTGACATGAGTTAGGTCTCTGGAACCTATAGGGTGGAAGGATAGAATCAATTCCACAAAATTGTCCTCCCACCTCCATACATGTGTCGTAGTACATGTGCCACCCACCCCTCACTTAAAAAAAAAAAAATCCAGGCATGACGGTGCACATGTTTAATCCTAGCACTCAGGAGGCAGATTTCTGGGTGTTCAAGGCCAACATGGTCTACACAGTGAGGTCCAGGCGAACAAGGGCTACACAATGTGACTCTGTCTGAAAGAAAAAAAAGAGTTCCAGATTTTAGAGGGGCAACTGTTCATAGACTTTAAAATCCAATCTCTGTCCCATAGTAGCAAGTGACCAAACAAGCCCAGAAATGAGCTGGGGGGATGGGGTGATAGCTCAATAGATAAAGCAGTTGCCACACGTGCATGAGGACCTGAGTTCAAATCCCTAGAACCCAGGTAAAGCCAGGCCCAGGAGTGTAACCCTACAATCCCATCATCAGCTCAAGATGGGAGTCAGAGACAGAATTCCTGGATGCTCAGAGTACCAGCTAGCCTGGTGTGTGCAGGGGAGAACAAGAGATGCTGCCTCAAGGTGAAAAGAGATGACACCCAAGTTTGTCTTCTGACCTCTACATGTGCTGCGGTACACCTGAACCCGTACTCACACATATTACAGACACACACACACACACACACACACACGTGTGCACACACAGAGTTTGAAAACAAAACAAATAGATTTGCCCAGGCAAATTTTTAAACTTTTTTTTTCTAGTATTTTTGAGACAAGGTCTCCCTGTAGCAGTAGCTGGCCTGGAATTCACTTTATAGACCACGGTGGCCTTGAACTCACAGAGATCCGCCTGCCTCTGCCCCCCCGAGTGCTGGGATTACAGGCATGCACCACCATGCCCAGCTTAAACTTTATTTTTACTATATGTATATTGTATTTTTGCCTACATGTATGTATTGCTCCATAAGAGGGTGCTGGATCTCCCAGAACTATAGTTACAGTTGTGAGCCACATGATGTGGGTGCTAGCAACCAAAACTGAGTCCTCTGGAAAAGCAGCAATTGCTCTTAACCCCTGTGGCATCTCTCCAGCATATTACAATATACCCAGGCATAGTAGTCTGGGTTCTCACTCTGTAGCCCAGACTGGCCTGGGAACTTACTGTGTAGCCCAGGTTAGTCCTGAACTTGCATCAATCCTCCTGCCTCAGGCTCCTAAATGCTAGGATTACAGACACGAGCCATCATGCCTGCTTCTTCCCTGTGCTCTAATCATAAACCCTTAGCCGAAGAGTAGATATGAGTTGATAGACGTGAGCCAAGAGGGGAACAAATAGAAAGGGGCATGGTTAAGTTACTACTGGTCAGCTCACCCGACAACTGAAGATCTGCTTTGGAGGGCCAGTGAGATGGCTCAGCTGGTAAAGGTGCTTGCCATGTAAGTCTAGTGACCTGAGTCCCAAGAAAAGAAGGAGGGAACTGACTACAATGTTGTCCTCTGGCCTCCACATGGGTGCTATGGCACACACATCACACACACTCATGCACACATGCACATTGCTTTGGAGATTATGTAATGAGGTGAGAAGATGCAACCTATTAAGCATAAAAAAAAAAAAAAAGAATCTGGAATGGGAACTGTCACTATGGCTTAATCTTGTATTTGCTCAAAAACCAACAGAATAAATGGAGTGGGAGGAAATGTTGTGGGTTTCTGAGAGCAGCAAGTGTTCTGTGAATCTCCAGATTTGTAAACACAGCTAGCTGAATGGCATAAGCCTTCCATGAGGCTTGATATAGCCCGGAAGCCTCTGGGCCTCTCAGTGATCTGTTGCTATGTAACAAATTATTCCAAAACTTAGTGGCTTAGGCAACAAACATCTCTTTCTTTTCTTTTTTCTTCTTTTTTTTTTTTTCAGATAGAGTTCCTGCTTGGCCTGGAACTTGCTATATAGACCAGGCCAGCCTGGAACTCACAGAGATCTGCCTGTTTCTGCTTCCTGAGTGCAGAGATTACAACCATGCTTGACTTCAAAAGAAAATGTTTTTTCCACCTAGAAAGAGAGCATTGGCTGCTCTTGCACAGGACCTGGGTTCAGTTCCCAGGACCCACGTGGTGGCTCACAGCCATCTGTAACTCTAGTTCCAGGGGATCAAATGCCCTCTTCTGACCTTCACAGGCACTGCATTTACATTCATGCAGGTAAAACACTCATACACATAAAATAAAAATAAATGATTTTTGGGGGGTTTTTTTTTGAGACATCGTCTCCCTGTAGCCCCAGCTGGCCTGGAATTTGCCATGTGGACCAGGCTGGCCTTGAACTCAGAGATCCACCTGCCCCTGCCTCCCAAGTGCTGGGATTAAAGATGTGCACCACCATGCTGGGTTTATAAATAATATTTTTTAAAGCTAAATTGTTAAATGTTTTATTATTTTTATTTTATGTGTATGTGTATATTGCCTGCATGTGTGTAAGTGCACTCATGTCATGCAATGCCCATGGAGGTCAGAAGAGGGAGTTGGATCCCCTGGAACTGGAGTTATGGACAGTTGTTAGCTGCCATGTGGGTGCTGGGATTCAAAGCTGGGTCTTCTGCAAGAGCATTCAGTGTTCTTAACTGCTGAGCCATCTCTCCAGCCCCAAAGCTAAAATTTTTTAAAGGGTTAAGGATATGGTTTAATAATACAGTGCTTACTTAGCATATATAAAGACCTAGATTTACTCCCTAGCATTACAAAACAAATAAATATGGTGGCTAGGGATATAGATTGATTGGTAAAACGCTTGCTTAGCAAGCATGAGTGCCTGAGTTTGATCCCCAGATTCAATGTTAAGAAAAAAAACTGAGCTAGGCATGGTGGCACACGCCTTTAATCCCAGCACAAAGAAGCAGAGGCATGCTGATATCTGTGAGTTCGAGGCCAGCCTGGTCTATATAGAGACTTCCAGGCCAACTGGTGCTACAGGGAGACTGTGTCTCAAAAGACAAAATAAACAAAAACCTAAAACCAAAAAGCTGGGTGTCATGACATGTGCTTGTAATCTCAGTGCTGGCGAACAGCACCGGAGGTTGTCTTCTGGCCTTCACAAGCATGTGCTCATATGTATGTGCACATGTAAACACACATATACAAAGAAACTGTGGAGTGAGCTGGGGACATAGCTCAGTGGTAGAGTTCCTGCATGCATGTGAGTCCCTGGGTTCAGTCCCCAGCACCACATACACATAAAATGCAGACAGTTAAATATACTATAAAGAAAAGCACTGCTGTCGTGCATGGAGCACTCGGGAGGTTGAGGCAGAAGGATCTTGCTGGCTACCTAGACTATATAGTAAAACTCTGTCTCTGGAAAGTTCAGGGAAGGAATCTCCAGGGCATTGTCATTCGCAGTCAAGACCTGAATGGTCACAGAAGGAGCCATGCAAAAATCTGGGGCAGGAATGTCCCCGGCAGACGACAAGGAATGAAGATTCTGGGGTTAGAACAAGCTAAATGTGTTTGAGGAAGGGATAGAAGACAGATGTGGCCAGAGCTCCATCAATGGGAGGAAAGAGAAAGATGAAGTTGGAGCACAGGCCAGGAAATCATGTGACCACAGGAAGCCAACGGGATGAGTGAGCAGCACATTGTAAAGTCCCATGGATACTTGTCAACAGTCTTTGTCTTGGGAGGCAGAACAACTCAGTCATTAGAGAGCTCAGTTCCCATGCCAGACAGGAGTCTTGGCTTGATTGTTTTCTGACTCATTCGTGTGTGTGTGTGTGTGTGTGTGTGTGTGTGTGTGTGTATACATATATACTATGAATTTGCATAAGCAACATGTGCATATGCATAGATAGATAAATAGACATAGATATGTACAATGGTGAAACGTGCTCAGCCAAAGAACAAGAATGGAGCTAGGTTGGTGGTGTACATCTGTAATCCCCAGCACTCAGAAGGCAGAGGCAGGAGGACCAGAGTTCAAAGCCAGACTCAACTATATAGGCAGTAAAGGGAGTTTGAGAGCAGCCTGGGATAGTGAGATCCTGTTTCTTAAAAAAAAAAAAAAAAAAAAAAAAAAAATTGTGGTACATATCTTTAATCCCAGCATTTGGGAGGCATAGGCAGATTGGATCTCTGTGAGATTGAAGCCAGCCTGGTCTGCATAGAGAGTTCCAGGCCAGTCAGAGCTATATAGTGATCCCCTGTCTCAAAAACCAAAACAAAAAGTGCTTATTTTAGCAATATTCATAATGGGAGGAAACAACCCAAATGCCCATCAAATGGAGAACAGATAAATTGCAGAATATTTTACAGAGGCTACACAGCAACAAGAACAAACACATTATACAGTTGTCTGGGACTGTCTGGGTAAACCTGACAGATGTCAACCTGGACAGGAGCAGAGATCACAGCTCCAGGTCTCCACCTAACAGCCTGAGGAGGTCCTTTCTGTATGAGTGACCTCGACGCAGTTAAACTAGATCCTTGGCTCCTATGTAGAAAAGAATTTCAGGATGAGCCAGTATGAAGGAGAATCAAGGTTTGTTAAAGATATTTTAATATAGACTTCAAGCATGTGGCTGAAGAGAAAGAGAGGTGTTTGGAAAGAAAGCAAGGCATACCCCAGAGTGAAGGTACTAGGTCTCAAGACCAGCTGCAGTTCATTGCTTTTACAATAGTCATATGTGTGGCTGGAGAGATGGCTCCATGGTTAAGAGCACTGGCTGTTCTTCCAGAGGAACTGGGTTTGGTTCCCAGCATCCACATGGTGCCTCACAACTGTCCACAACTCCAGTTCCAGGGGATCCAACACCTTCTTCTGGCCTCTGTGGGCATTGCGTGCACATGGTGCACTTACATATATGCAGGTAAAACACTCATATACATAATAAAAATTTCTTAAATAGCCCCATATACTATTTGGATGGGGTAAAGCTGCTATCTTCAGAGAGTTGCTAAATGAAACCACAGGGTGGTCCTAAGGGATACCTAACAGAATTACATTGGGTAAAGTGAACCTCTAGATCCCAGGGGTAACAGGAAGGCAGGGTGTCTTCACCATAAACAAAGTTAGTAGTGTTAGGGTTCCAAACAGCAGCAGCTTCCCCCCTCCCCAACAGGGACCTACAGACTTTGGAGCCCAAAAAAGGGAACTGAGCTGATAAGCACCTTGACCTTTGAAGTCAAGGGAAACAAACTCTGCTGAGAAGCAGCCTGCCTTTCCTCTGATCTCCAAAGATAGGATAAGCAGATTCTACCTGTTAACCAGAGATTTTAGAAGCTGTTTATCACAACAAGCTTTTCTCTTATCTTAAGAGGGAAAAAGTAAACACTTCCAGACCCTAATCCTACCTGCTTTTCCTGCTTCCCCCTCCCTGATTTCTCCCCCAAACATGCCCCTCTTCTACACCCTAAGGCCCCCATATATAAAGTCCCAGCTCACAGCCCATGGGCTGACATCTTTCCCTTCCCTGCCATCTTTCCCTTCCCTGACATCTTTCCCTTCCCTGACAAGTAGGTTTGTTTGAGATCCTCAGAAAATGTCTGGGAAAAGAAATGAGGCCTTACCCAAGATTCTATACATGCAGGCCTTAAGCTTGGTTCTTTGCTATTTTAACATAAAATATCTATATACAAAGGAATATTATCTCCATGTCAGCAAATGTTAATTGTGCTGGAACCTTTGCAAGATCAGCAAGTGCTCTTTACTGAGCTGTTGCTCCAGCCCCTGACATCTGCATCCTAATCTCGACTGTGGTTACATAAATGTGTTTGCTGTATGAGAATTCACAGAGCCTTATATCTGTGATCTGGGCTCTTTTCTGCTATGTCTAATAAGCTTTAGCAAAAATGGGTTTGCACACAAAGGGGTAAATCAACCCCTGGTACATCGGGGTTGTTCCATGAATGTTAGTGCCCCCCAGCCCATTTTTGAGAAAAGGTCTCCTCTGTAACCTAGACTGAGCTTGATCTTCTGGAAACTCCTCTCCCCTCCTCCTAGCTTCATAAATGTAGAAACTGTACATGCGTTTCATCATGTCAAGCTCAAATGCTAGTTCTTAAGGAAAATGAAGCCAGGCATGGTGGCTTATGCCTGTAATCCTAGCACTTGGGAGACAGAGGTAGGAGGGTTGCTACAGATTTCAGGCTAGTCCAGTCTATACAGTGAGACTCTGTCTGTACTTTCAAGCTGCCCTCACCAAAAGCTGGACATGGTGGTGCATGCCTATAGGCCCAGGATTCAGGAGGTTGAGGCAAGATGGTCAGGAGTTCTAAGCCAGCTTCAGCTATCTAGTGAATTTGAGGCCAGCCTGGGTAACGTGAGACCTTGTCTTCAAAAAAACCACACAACAAGCTGGGTGTTGTGGCTCATACCTTTAATTCAAGCACTCAGGAGGCAGAGACAGGTGGATCTCTGTGAGACTATGGTCTACATAATGAGTTCCAAGCCATCTGGGGCTACAGAGAGACTCTGTCTCAAAAAAAAAAAAAAAGCAAAACAACAAAAAATGAAACAAAAAATATATAAACCAAACAAAAAAGGAAGGAAGGGACTGGGTGTGTTGGTGTCTGGCAGTAATCCTAGCTTTTGGGAGGTAGAGGTAGACGGCCTGAGCTATAGAGCAAGACGTTGTCTCAAATCAAACATACAAAGGGCTAGGGATGTAGTGGCAGAGTACTTGCCTAGTGAGCATACTATAAAAGAAAGAAAGAAAAAAAGAGGGGAGAGGAGGGGGAGGGAAAGGAAAGAGAACAAAAAAGAAACAAAAAAGGCATGTGTAGCCCCCAGTGGAAGCCAGGATCAGTCAGGACCATGGACAGATCAGAGTGGCCCCATGGGATCCCAGGCCTAGTGATCCTCTATTGCTTTCCCTCCTGGATCTTCCACTTTGCTTTCTCACCTCAGGAAGGCTTCAGACCTTTAGGGGAGGGCTTATCAGTGCCCTCGGGGCACATCCTCTTGTAGACAGGAGAGGGCTCCCTGGGGGTGTTCATGCGGAATTTCATTCCATTTTGAAAGTCCTTTGTCTTTCTAAACCAGTGGATGCTGAAGTCTCTCTAGAGAGGCCTTCCCTCTCTACCTTATCCAATGGCTGTTCCCACCCTTCTCCCTGTCTCTCTTGGACTTGTGTTTATCTGGTGAGGAAGGACAGGGCAGAGATCCCTAAATTACCTTAGACAATCTTAGACATGGCCAGACTCCTGAATCTCATTCCTGGGCCCCCTGGACACATCTGAGCCTCAGGGGAGTTAGCTCTGCAAGGACCGCTCCTCTGAGGGGGTCTCTCTAGGTGGGGAGAGGGGTTCCAGGCCACTGGCTCACCTCAGCTCATTTTTAGGACTCTCACCCCCTGCCTGGGATTTCTCTGCCTTTTTTATATGCAGCCACCATTAGCAGGAATCAGCTACACCACTAAGCATCCAGGACCTGGAGGGAGCCTGGGAGGAGCTGAAGGCCATTTTGAGCAACCATATCCCACCCCATCCCCTTTCTACTCTACAGCTTACACCTGGGTGATCAGCAGGTTTTACTCACTTACATCCAATACAGAGAAGATATGGACCAACTGAATGACAGACTCCACACTTGGAGACCCCCTGCCTCACTCCCTGGGCTGCCTTTCTGAGTCAGCCAGCTTTATTCCCAGTGGTCCTACCAGGCCACAATCTGGCCTGCTGGCTTCCCTAAACTGAGGGCTGTTGCCTGGCAAGTAATTAGCCCTGGAAAGCCCAAAGGGAGGTGGGGGTGGGGCTGGGGAGGAGCCCCAAGTGTGGTAGGAAGTAGAGCTATTAAGTGACTCCTCCCTCAGCCCTAGGGACAGAGAGCTATGTAGGAAGCAGCATTCTTAAAGGAGACATGATCTATTCTGACCCTTTCCTCTCTTGGGAATAACCCAAGTCTTCAGGGGGGTGAAGGGGCCTCTGATCTAGCAGTCCATTCCTCCTTCCCATATGTCCAGCTTTTTATAAGGACAGAATTTGTCCTGTCCTCTGTCCTGGGAGTCCCTGGGAGAAAAGGACCAAGGTTAGGCTTAGGTTTAGGCTTAAAGGAGATGGGACAGCCACGACCAAGGAAATTCCCTTGTAATGTACAATTTGACAAATTGTCGTGTATTGTTTGAGCTCACAGAGAAGCTAACTCTGGAAACAGGGTTGCTTGCCCCTCCCCTTCAGACCCAAGCATGTTTGTCTCTAAGTGTCCTCCAAGGCCCCTTGTCTGGAGATGAGCTGCTCTTGTCCCCAGCTCTGTGAGCTGAAAGAAGAGAAATGTGAAACAGCCCAAGAGTAAAACAGCTGGAAGGGCAACTATTTCCTGCAGATGTTACTATTGTTTATGCCATGATATTAAAGCACCAGCAGTGGGAAAGAGAAGCCAGAAGTTCTGTCATGAGACACTCAGCCTTGGAGAGAACTCAGTTGGGAACACTAGCTAACTGCCTTGGCTTCCTCAGCCATCTGGATGTTTTCTTGTTTTTAAAATATTTTATTTATTATTTTTATTTTATGTGCATGAGTGTATTGCCCGCATGCGTGTAAGTGCACCCATGTTGTGCGATGCCTGCAGAGATCAGAAGGCATGGATTTCCTGGAACTAGAGACAGTTGTTAGCCACCATGTGGGTGCTGGGAATCAAACCTGGGTCCTCTGCAAGAGAGCAGTCAGTGCTCTTAACTACTGAGCCATCCCTCCAACCCCTCTGCTGGATGTAGTAAACACATGATTTAATGATGTATCTATCATCTATCTATCTATCTGTTGCTATTTATTCTTTTACTTGGGCTTACTATATACTTAATAAGCTTACTCATTCAAAAACCAAAGGTATGACTTTTATAAAGCACTCTCCATCCTATACAAAAAAACCCTGAAAGTCAGGTGGCCATTTTTTTCTTCCACCTCCATTTCCACCCCCACCCCCACCCTTGAAGAGGAGCACTGAACCCAGGGCTAAATTCCCAATCCCAAGGTCAGGTGGTCAGATGGTCATCATAACCCAACAGCCAAGTGTGAACAGTCACCGCAGCCACACACAGGCATCAACTAACTGCTCATCAAATTCTTGCTACTCAAAGCTGGGAACTTACTTTGACATGTCAGTTCTTAGGCACCCCCAAAACTACTGAACCACACACACCCAGTGCTGAGTCCAGCAATTCACAGCCTTTGGTGATTCTAACACACTCAAGTTTGAGAACTATTGGCACACTAATGACAGGGCTTAATAGCTGTATGGCCCAGTGAACAGGAGTTATTTGCAAATTCATTGGCAATTCACCAAACATTTATCAACACCTTTTGTGTGCCAGACCTTAGCTCAAGCTCTGCTGAATGATAGCTGCCACTCTCTGGACAACTGATTAGTACACAGAAAGGAAGGCAAAGAAAACTCTGAGAACACGTCTGAAGAAAAAAATAGAGAAGAGTTGGGTATGGTGGTATATACTACAAACTCATAGGGTTTCCCTGTAGCCCCAGCTGCCCTGGAATTTGCTATGTAGACCAGGCTGGAACTCACAGAGACCCACCTGCCTCTGCCTCCCAAGTGTTGGGAGTAAAAGCATGTGCCACCATGCTGGGCTTAAAATTTTTTTAATTAAGAAAAATAAGGGACTGGAGAGATGGCTCAGTGGTTAAGAACACCCACTGCTCTTGCAGAGGACCATGGTTTGATTCCAGCATCCACATGGTGGCTAACAACTGCCTATAACTCCAGTTCAAGGGGACCCAATGCCCTCTTCTGACACCTGCCAGCATTGCATGACGTGGGTTGCACTTACACACATGCAGGCAATACACTTATACACATAAAGTAAAAACAGTAAAATAAAAAATATTAAATAAAGAAAAGAAAAATATGCTTTTTTTTTTTTTGTCTTTTTGAGACAGGGTCTCCCTGTAGCCCCAGCTGCCCTGGAACTCACTATACAGACCAGGCTGGCCTCAAACTCACAAAGATCTGCCTGCCTCTGCCTCTGCCTCCCAAGTACTGGGATTAAAGGCGTGCACCACCACGCCTGGCAGAAAAATATATTTTTAACCAAAAGAGCTTTTTTCGCAACAAGTTTGCAGTCAGAACACAGGTGAAATGAAAACTGTTACTAACTTCAAGCCAAAATGGGAAAGGAAAAGGTGTACATCAACATCATGGTCATTAGACACGTAGATTCAGACAAGTCCACCATTACTGGTTATCTGATCTACAAATGTGTTGGGATCAACAGATGAACCGTTGAAAATTTTGAGCAGGAGGCTGCTGAGATGGGAAAAGCCTCATTCAAGTATGCCTGGGTCTTGGACAAACTCAAAGCTGAGCGTGAGTGCAGTATCACTATTGACAGCTCCCTGTGGAAATTTGAGACCAGCAAATATTATGTGACTATCCTTGATGCCTCAGGACACAGAGACTTTATCAAAAACATGATTACAAGCCGGGCGCGGTGGCGCACGCCTGTAGTCCCAGCACTTGGGAGGCAGAGGCAGGCGGATCTCTGTGAGTTCAAGGCCAGCCTGGTCTACATAGTGAGTTCCAGGACAGCTGGGGCTACAGGGAGACCCTGCTTCAAACCAGGACACTGAGACTTTATCAAAAACATGATTACAGGCACATCTCAGGCTGACTGTGCTGTCCTGATGGGTGCTGCTGGTGTTGGTGAATTTGAAGCAGACCCACGAGAATGCCCTTCTGGCTTACACACTGGGTGTGAAACAGCTAATTGTTGGTGTCAACAAAGTGAATTCCACCAAGCCACCCTACAGCCAGAAGAGATATGAGGAAGTTGTTAAGGAAGTCAGTATCTATGTAAAGAAAATTGGCTACAACCTGACACAGCAGCATTTGTGCCAATTTCTGGCTGGAATGGTGAGAATGTGCTGGAGCCAAGTGCCAATATGTCTTGGTTCAAGGGATGGAAAGTCACTAGTAAGGATGGCAGTGCCAGTGGGACCACACTGCTGGGAGCTTTGGACTGCATCCTACTACCAAGTCGTCCAACTGAAAAACCTCTGTGACTGCCCCTCCAGGACGTCTACAAAATTGGTGGTATTATTAGGGTTCCAAACAGCAGCAGCTTCCCCCCTCCCCAACAGGGACCTATGGACTTTTGGAGCCCGAAAAAGGGAACTGAGCTGATAAGAACCTTGGCCTTTGAAGTCAAGGGAAACAAACTCTGCTGAGAAGCAGCCTGCCTTTCCTCTGATCTCCAAAGACAAGATAAGCAGATTCTACCCGTTAACCAGAGATTTTAGAAGCTGTTTATCACAACAGCTTTTCCCTTATCTTAAGAGGGAAAAAGTAAACACTTCCAGACCCAGATCCTGCCTGGCAGACTGAAGGAGCCAGGTTTACAAGCCCTGCTTTTCCTGCTTCCCCCTGGCCCTGCTTTCCCTTCTTCCCCCTGCTTGATTTTTCCCCCAAACCCCCCCCCCTTCTGCACCCTAAAGCCCCCGTATGTAAGTCCCAGCTCACAACCCATGGGCTGACATCTTTCCCTTCCCTGAGGGAAACGTGTCCTCTGCGAAATAAAGCTGTATCCTGCTAAGAGTTCTATCTGTGCCTCGGTGCCTCCTCTATCTGCTCGCTCTCCACCTCCCCAACTTTTTACCTATCAGGTATTGGTACTGTCCCTGTGGGCTGAAGGGAGACTGGTGTTCTCAAACCTGTCATGGTGGTTACTTTTGCTCCAGTCAATGTCACAACCGAAGTAAGTCTGTTGAAATGCACAGAGGCTTTGAGTCAAGGTCTTCCTTTGGGACAACATAGGCTTCAATGTAAAGAATGTGTCTGTCAAAGATGTTTCATGTGACAGTGTTCTGGTGACAGCAAAAATGACCCACCAATGGAAACAGCTGGCTTCATTGCTTAGTTGATTAAAGTATACCATCCAGGCCAAATTAGTGCTGGCTAAGCTCCTGTGCTGGATTGTCATACAATTTATATAGCTTGCAAGTTCTCTGTGTTTAACGAAAAAATTGGCTGGGCGTGGTGGCACACGCCTGTAGTCCCAGATCTTGGGAGACAGAGGCAGGCGGATCTCTGTGAGTTCAAGGCCAGCCTGATCTATATAGTGAGTTCCAGAACAGAAAAAAAAGAAAACAGAAAAGATTGCCATTCTGGTAAGAAGCTGGAAGACGGCCCTAAATTCTTGAAATCTAGTGATGCAGCCATTGTTGACATGGTTCCAGGCATGTCTCTGATTATCTTCCTCTGGGTCGTTTTGCTGTTTCTGGTATGAGGCAGATCATTGCTATGTGTGTCATCAATGTCATGGACTAGAAGGCTGCTGGAGCTGCAAGGTCACCAGGTCTGCCTAGAAAGCTCAGACGGTGATATGAATATTATCCCTAATACCTGACACCCTAGTCTTAATCAGTGGAGGAAGAACAGTCTCAGAACTGTTTGTCCCAATTGGTCATTTAAGTTTAATAGTAAAAGACTGGTTAATGGGCTGGAGAGATGGCTCAGCGGTTAAGAACGCTGGTCGTTCTTGGAGAAGACCCAGGTTCAAATCCCAGCACCCACATGGCAGCTAACAACTGTCCAGGGGATCTGACAGCCTCCAGTTCCAGGGGATCCGACAGCCTCTTCTGTCCTCCGTGGGCATTGCACAACACGGGTGCACTTACCTACATGCAGGCAATATACATATACACATAAAAATAATAAAATATTTTTTTAAAAAAGACTGAGCTGGGCGTGGTGGCGCATGACTTTAATCACAGCACTCGGGAGACAGAGGCAGATGGATCGTTGTGAGTTCAAGGCCATCCTGGTCTACATAGTGAGTTCAGGTCAGCTGGGACTATAGTGAGACCCTATCTCAAAAAAGACAAAAAAAAAAAAAAAGACTGGTTAATGATAACAGCACATCATAAAAACTTCGAAAGGAAAGGAGAATGATTTATGGACTTTCTGTATGTGTGTGTGTGTGTGTGTGTGTGTGTGTGTGACAGTTTTAAGTTATTAGTTTTTAAAATAAGTACTTTAAAATTTTTATTTATTATCTATTTTATGTGTATGAGTGTATTGCTTGCATATATGTGAATGCATCTGTTCCATGCAATGCCTACGGAGGTCAGAAGAGGGTGTCGGATTCCCCTGGAACTGGAGTTATGGACAGTTGTTAGCTGTCAGGTAGATGCTGGGAATTGAACCTGGGACTTCTGAAAGAGCAGCCAGTGCTCCTAACCCCTGAGTCATCTCTCCAGCCCCAAATCAATGCTTTTTAATGGACACACTTGACTAAAAATTTGTCACAGAATTTTGTGACCCACTGAAACCAGTTTAATGAGAAAAAAAAAAAAAAAGAACGAAAGAGAGGAAAGTGGGTGGGGAGTGTTTTTGAGGTGGGACTTAAAGGGTAAATAAGAATCAATAGGCAGAAAATGAAACTGAGGGAGAGTTCCAGGAATATTTTTATTTTAATTTAATTTTATTATTTTTTATTTTATATGTATGAGTGTGTTGCCTGCATGTATGTAAGTGTACCCATGTCATGCAGTGTCCATGGAGGTCAGAAGAGGGCATCAGATTCCCTGGAACTGGAGTTATGGGATGGTTGTTAGCCACCATGTGGGTGCTGGGAATCAAACTCAGGTCCTCTGCAAGAGCAGTCAGTGCTTTTAACCACTGAGCCATCTCTCCAGCCTTCCAGGAATATTTTTTAGAAGCTAATATCTACCTTTGTTTTTTGTTTGTTTCTTTAAAAAAATTTTGGCTTATTTATATTTATTCTATGTGTATGAGTGTTTTGCCTGCATGTATGTAAGTGTACCACATACATTCAGTGGCTTCAGAGGTCAGAAGAGGGCATTGGAATCCCTGGTCCTGGAGTTATGAATGGTTGTTAGCTGCCATGTGACTGCAAGGAACTGAACCCAGGTCCTCTGCTAGAGTAGCCAGTGCTCTGAGGCATCTCTTCAGTCCCTGTTTGTTTGTTTGTTTTCTGAGACAGGGTCTTTCTATGTAAACCAGGTTGACCTTCAATTCACTATGTTATCCAGACTGGCTTCAAACTCATGATCCTCTTGTCTCAACCTCCAGTATGCTGGGATTGCAGGCATACACCACTTCACCCAGAACCCAATCTCACTATTTTGTTTGCTTTTATTGTTGTTGTTTGTATTTTGAGACAGGGTTTCCCTGTAGCCCCAGCTAGTCTGTAACATCCTATGTAGACCGGGATAGCCTCCATCTCACAGAGACCCACCTGCCCCTGCCTCCTGAGTGCTGGGATTAAAGACATGTGCCACCATGCCCAGTTTGCTTTTTTCTGTAATTCTTTTGTTTTGTGGTACAGAGTTCAAGGCCAGCCTGGTCTACATAGTGAGTTCCAGGACAGCTGGGGCTACAGGGAGACCCTGTCACAAAAAGACCAAAAAGAAAAAAAAAGAAAAAAGAATCCCAAAGGACCAAGCAATCCTTGGACCCAGAAGGGATAGTCCTTCCCATTGCCCTGTTTTTATGGCCCATGTCTATCCCACCTATAAAGTTTTGTTTGTTTCGTGTATCCCATCCTGTCCTCAAGCTCACAGTGTAGACAAGAATAACTGAACTTTTGATCCTCCTGACTGCTAGGATTGCAGGTGCACGCGCGCGCGCGCACACACACACACACACACACACACACACACAGCTGCCCCCCAGTTTATGCAGTGGGAGAATAGCAGCCAAGACTTAACAAAAAAGATTTGATTTTATGTGTATGAGTGTTTTGCCTGCATGTATGTATGTGTACTGCATGCATGCCTGGTGCCCATGGAAGAGGGCACAATAGAAGAGGGCATGAGATCCCCTGGAACTGGAGTTACAGGCAGTTGTGAGCTGCCATGTGGGTGCTGGGAATGGAACTTGGGTCCTCTGCAAGAACATTCAGTGCTGTTAACCACTCAGCCATCTCTCCAGCCTCCCACCTTCAACTCTTAAGCAGGGCCAATCTGTTGCGGCCACATTACCAGTCTAGGGGTCTTGGATGGTCACTGTCTAGGGGTCGGGTGTTTTTTTCTCAGCTAGTTAAAGAATTAAAAGGCAGTCGGGCTTGGTGGCGTGCACCTTTAGTCCCAGCACTCAGGAGGCAGAAGCAGGCAGATCTCTGTGAGTTCGAGGCCAGCCTGGTCTACAAAGTGAGTTCTAGGCCAGTGTGCTGGATAGCTTTAGTGTCAAACTTGACACACCTGGGCTGAGGGAGCCTCAATTGGGGAATTTCCTCTATTGGACTGGCCTGTGGCCATGTCTGAGGGGCATCTTCTTGACTGTTGAGTGATGTGAGAGGGCCCAGCCCACTGTGGGTGGTGCCACCCCTGGGCAGGTCGGCCTGTGTTGCATAAGAAAGCAGGCTGAGCCAGGACCAGGGGAGCAAGCCAGTAAGCAGTGTTCCTCCATGGCCTGTGCTCCAGCTCCTGCCTCTAGGTTCCTGCCCTGAGTTCCTACCTTGGGCTCCCTGATGAACTCTGACCTGGGAGATGTAAGCTGAATAAACCCTTTCCTCCCCAAGTTGGTAGTGGTCAGAGTGTTTTGTCACAGCAATGGAGAAACAAACCAGGACAGCCAGCTTGGGCTACAAGGAGACCCTGTCTCAAAAAGACCAAAAAAAAAAAAAAGCAGCAAAAATTTCAGACCAGCAGACAAGAAGCAAACAAACTTTTATTGTAAGATAAAGAATGATACATCCATACACACATCCACACAGAGAGGAAGAGAGGAAGAAAAGGAGGGGGGTGGAAAGGGGAGAGAGAGAAAGAGAGAGAGAGAGAGAGAGAGAGAGATCTCCACAAGTCGGGAAGGGAATTCGGAAACCAAAATCTGAATCCCTCAGGAAGACTTGAATCTTTTAAGAGTTCCTGCTGGTTTGGGGAAAGCCTAATTTTGGATTGGTCAGCTTAAACAAAGAAGAGAAGGCTGGTAAGTTTATGGCTTTAAATGAAGAGGTGCTCAGGTCCAGCCTAGGACTTATCTGAACTGGTTTGAACTAGTCAGCTGGAAAGAGAACCCTGCTGGCTAGAGAGGGAGCCCCTGTCTCAGATCAGAAGATAAGACAGTGGAAATATGCCATCTTTATTGCTAGCCAATGACCCTGATTGTTATCAGAGATTTGATCCTTTACAAATTAACCCATGTGCCCTTCCCAAGTGTACCCACAAATCAAGGTACAAGTGTAACTGACATCATAGGTGATGTCACACTCCACCAAACAGTAGTTTGACCTGGGTGTCCTCTCCAGGATGGCAGCTAACTTTGTCTTGTTCACCCTGTTATCTCCAAGAGCCTAGGTGAGCACTTGGTAAATACCAGCAACTCAATAATTTTTAGTTCAGCAAATGTTTGTTATTCACGTATTTCACTGACTCCGAATTCCAGAATACACTCTTTTATATATTCACCTCATTGTCAGGTGTGGAGGCTCATGCCTGTAATCCCAGTACTCAGGAGGCCAAGGCAGGAGGATGAACAGTTTGAGGGCAGCCTGGATTAAATATAGAGAATTTGTCTCAAAACAAACACTCAGAACTTACCTGTGATGATTAACCTTGGCTGTCAACTTGATTGATCTGGAGAGACCCACTTCTGAGCAGGTATGAGAGTTTTCCCTGAAAAGATTATGTCCCAGTTTGCTTTTCTGTTGCTGTGATAAACACCATGACCAAAAGCAATTTAGGAAGAATTGGGTTTATTTCATCTTCAGGTTACAGCCCGTCACTGAGGGAAGCCAAAGCAGGAACTCCAGCTGGTAAACCCTGACTTTCTCAGCTATGGTCTTTGCACAGCCCGGTCCCACCTGCCTAGGAATAACACTGCCCACAGTGGCCCTCCTACATCAATTAGACAATTAAGAAAACAAAAGCCAGGCAAGTGCCTTTAATCCCAGCACTCAGGAGGCAGAGGCAAGCTGATCTCTGTGAGATCTGCAGTCAGAGCCTACCTGTTCTACATAGTGAGTTCCAAGTCTGCCAGGGCTACTAGAAAGACCCTGTCTCAAAAAACAAACAACAATAGGAAAACCCTCACAGACATGGCCACGGGCTAGTCCCATAGAGGAAATTCCTCAGTTGAGGTTCCCTCTTCCCAGGTGTGTCAAGTTGACAACTGAAGCTAACTATGACAGAGTAACTGAGGGGGAAAGACCCTCCCTCAGAGTGGACAGCACCTTCCGTTGGCATCCCAGCTATCCAGAGGCCTGAGGGAAAAGCAGTGCTACTTTTGCCAGCCCATCTTCACTCTTTGCTGGTGAAGATAGAGCATCTATCCTGTCACTGTCATGGCTGCTACCACCCTTGTCTGACACAAGAACCAGGCTTCATTCATCCTTCCCATGTGCTCTGGGTCTAGCAGCTCTCCAGGAGACTTCCAGGCCTTCAGCATCAGCCTTATGTACTGAGCAGCTGGTGGTCCTTCCTCTCCAATGTGAAGACAGCCATTGCTACCCCATTGGTGTCTTGTAGTCCCACCTAATACATCATCTTTGTAATACATATTCACTCTATTGGTTCTGTTCTCTGAGAGAACCTGACTGATACATAACCTTGGCACTCTCTTCTCTAATTGCCCCTGTTGCTCTCCCTTAAAAAAGAAAACTCTAAGGCTGTCACATCCCTAGACAAATGTAATATGGATCCTTAAATCTATAGACAAGTATCCCAGTCACCACCCATCAAAGAAGTTTTGTTTTTCAAGAGACAGAGATAGTTACAGAGTTCTACAACTGGTCACACAGAGAGATTATGAACTGCCCAAGTCTAAGTGGCACATCTAGGATGCAACCTCTACATCTAAGGATCATGGAACATAGAACAAGGGATGAAGAGAAGACCAATGCATCTTTCAGTTCTCATCAATTAAGCCCCTTCATGCAACAGAGGGCCAGGAATGCAACAGGTCACAAATGGCCAAAACACAGAGAATAAGAGTCTTCAGAATGCGGGTCCTTGGACAGGACTCCTATACTAAAATCCACCCACCCAGGGCTCAGGGAACATTTTGGAAGAGGGCGCGGAAAGATTGTAAGAGCCAGGGAGAAGGTGCCTGACTATATGGAAATAGAGTCCTACAAGCTCCTGGCACTCTTCTCATATGTACCTACAGCAATGGTGTCAGCATGCACAAGACCCATGCAAATTTAAGCAGACAAAAACCCAGCACAAAATAAATAGCAAGCTCCAATCTTAGTTGAAGAACTATTGGCAGCTGATTACTGCTGGGTGAGGAAGAGCTGATTTTCTTAAAGGGAGAGACTCTAGATAGGCTGACTAGATCCCATTGGATGAACTTGCACTGAGAGGCATCTGGGGACACTAACTTTACATGGTAGACCTTAACACAAATGACATAAGTTATGAACTCCAGTGGCAGGAGTATGGGAGGGTGCCAAAGGGGAAGGGGTTATAAAGATAATTTTCTGTATGAAATACACAAAAATTCAATAAAAAATTTTAAAAAAGAAAGTGAAAGCCATTTATATCTAAGCAGTGATCATTTCTTTTGTCTTTCACACGTTGCCAAGGGCACTCCTCCACAGGAGCCATGCACATCACACAGGCGGCCATTTAAGATACATGAAGCTTGGGGCTGAAGAGATGGCTCAGCAATTAAGCACAATTGTTGCTCTTGCAGAGGGCCAGAGTTTCGTGCCCAGCACTCATGTTGGGTGACCAACGTCTTCCTGTAACTCCAGTTCCAGTGTGCCTGACACCCTCTTCTGGCCTCTGGGGATAGCTGCATGCACACGCACGCACACACACACACACACACACACACACACACATAATAAAATAATTTTTATCATTTTTCTAGTTTATGTGTATGAGTGTTTTGTCTGCATGTATGTAAGTGCACCCATGTCCTACAGAGGCCAGAAAAGGGTGTCAAATTCCCTGGAACTGGAGTTACAGATGGTTGTTAGCCACTATGTGGGTGTTGGGAATCAAACCTGGGTCTTCTGCAAGAGCAGCTAGTGCTTTTAACTGCTGAGCCATATCTCCCGTTCCACAAATGCCCTTTTTATTTTATTCTATTCTTTTTGAGTGGGGTCGTTTTGAGACAGGGTCTCCCTGTAGCCACAGCTGGCCTGGAACTCACTATGTAGACCAGGCTGGCCTCGATCTTACAGAGATCTGCTTGTCTCCACCTCCTGAGTGCTGGGATTAAAGGTGTGCACCACCATGCCCAGCTTCTATTCTATTTCTTAAAATTTGTTATTCTTTCGTGTATGTCTCTGTGCGGATGCCCTCATGCCATGGCATGTGTGTGTATGGTCAGAGTAGCAGAGTAACTTTCAGTCTTCAACTCCACCTGCCTCTATCTCCTGAGTGCTGAGATTAAAGGTGTGCACCATCACACCTAGCCTTCTATTTTTTTGTGGCAGGTTCTCATGCATCCCAAGCTGGCCTTGAACTTACATGTATTCAAGGATAGCCTTGAACTTCTGATCCTCAACTCCTGACTGCCAGGATTACAGGGTGCTCCACGGTATGCTCAGTCTATGCATTGCTGGAGATGGAGATGGAATCCAGGGTTTCATGCATGCTAGGCAAGCACTCTGCCAACGAACTTCACCCAGCCCATGATGCCTCTTTGATGGAGTAGGCCCACTCCTAAAATCTAGTTTCAGTTCCCTCAGCCCTTCTCCTTTTCTTCTGCCTTGCCTATACTCCAGGCTGGGAGGTGCTTAATTGTTCTGAATATGAAAAGATGAGGCATGTGGAGTAAGTGGGGTAGGGGAGGCAGTTCCTGAGGAGGGACCATCATGTGAGCAGAGATCTGCAGGGCTTAGACATGAGACCATAGATCATCTCTCATGTGGGCAGCCCGTCATATATATGGATACTGAATTACTTGATAATTCGAAACACAGAACTTGATCAACAGAACAGGAAAGGACAGGTGTTCAGCCTTTGGGAACACAAATTAATTAAAAGTTAGAAAAAACAGTTAAGGGGGATAGAGAAGTGGCTCAAGGGATAAGAGCACTTGCTGTTCTTCCAAAGGACCTGGGTTGACTCCCAGAACCCACATGGCAACTCTGGCTCTGTCATCACCTTCTGGCCTTCAAGGGTACTACACACACACACACACACACACACACACACACCAATAAACATACTGGAAATCCTCCAACACTTGTACAAACAAGAAAAGTTATTGAAGGGTAAGAAAAATCTCAGATGCAGCAAAGAGCAACAGGCAACAGACTATTAAAAGACACAGAACCACTATGCCATCTTGCCAGGTGTTATACTGACTTTTATTTCTATTTCTTCACATTTGAAAAGGACTTATAAACTGGGCACAAACCTTCAGTCCCAGAAATAATAGGGATTAAAGCAAATCTCTGTGACATTCAGGCCAGCTTGGTCTACACAGTGAATTAAAGACCAGCTGAGGCTACAGGGAGATGAAGAAGAAGAAAAAGAGGAGGAGGAGAAGGAGGAAGAGGAGGATGGGGACAAAGAGGAGCAGGGGGAGGAAGGGGAGGAGGAGGAGAAGAAGGCAGGGCATGGTGGCACACACCTTTAATCCCAGTACTCAGGAGGCAGAGGCAGGTGGATCTCTGTGAGCTTGAGGCCAGCCTGGTCTACATAGTGAGTTCCAGGCCAGCTGGAGCTACACAGAGACCCTGTCTCAAAAAGACCAAAAAAAAAAAAAAAAGAAGAAGAATTACACTCACACTGAGAAAAGACTTCCCAAAAGGGGATTAGGAAATTTAAATCCAAGTCCACCTAGGAGGATTTTTAGTTTTAGTCCCCTCCCCTAATTTTGCATTGGTCAACAAAGAAAGCTGATAGGTTTATGACTTCAAATGAGGAGGTATCAAGGTCACCAGAAAGGTGCCCTATTGGCTAAAGGAGGGACCTCCCCTGGGACAGCCCCCCTTTGTCTCAAACCAAGAAGATGTAATTACACCATCTTTTTTATTTTTTTAATTTTTTGTCTTTTTGAGACAGGGTCTCCTTGTAGCCCCAGCTGTCCTTGAACTCACAAAGATCCACCTGCCTCTGCCTCCCAAGTGCTGGCATTAAAGGCCTGCACCACCATGCCGGGCTATACCATCTTTTTTAAAAAATATTTTATTTTAATTTTTAAAAAAAGACTGTTGGGAGCTGTTAGTCTATTATGTACATTGAGCTGTGGCAGGCTTGTTTACTGAGTTTGTGTTATGCACACCAGTACCTAATCTGCCTAATCAGGAGGAATGTGTTTACCTAATCTGCCTAATCAGGAGGACTGTGTTTATATGGAGAGCCTCACAATATCTGACCTGGAGGCAATAGTGGTAAACAAAAAGATCAAAGAAGGCTTTGAAGTATTTGACCACTCCTTGACCCTCAGATACAGGTGGGAAAAACAGCTGTTGACACGAATTGAGTCTTCTGTATAAAAAGGCAGAGCTGAAATAAACCGGGCTACAGGCACTACTGTCAGCCCTCCCAAGCATCTTTCCTGTCTCTTATTTTTTCTTTCAATCCTCACTCCATTTTCAGGTACTGTCCGTCTTGGCCGGCTGGCACGGGCAAGTGGCGCCCGGAACAGGGACCTGAAAAGTAGGGGAAAAAATGAAGGACACCGCTGGAGAAATTAAGTGAGTGCACTCAGTACAATTGGGGAGCGGTGAGTATTTATCTTGGTCTCGAGAAGATGGGGCAAGGAAACAGACACTCAGTTTTTGTAAGGAATATGCTTGGGGCCTGAGGAGCAAAGGCTGAAACTAAAGAGGAGAATCAGATAAGCCACTGCTGGGATAAAAGTGAAACCAAACCTTCTGCTCCACCAGAGCCAGCTCCATTAGCCTTGCCACCCTTTTATGAGGACCCCCGTCTGGGGCTAGAAGAGGGATCTCTTGACCCTGAGGATGAGTCTGCCCTAGGAGAGGAGACGGTTGAGTATGATCAGGAGAAGTGTCCACCTATAATTGCTTTGCCTGATCACTGGGAAATTAAGCAATTAAGGGCAGAGAGTTAGAGGCTGTGAAGAAGGAAATGTTAAAGAACAAAGAGAAAAGAATTAGGACCACCCCAACACCCTCGATCATGGTAGGATTAGAGCCTCCTCCTCCGAGGCCACCAAAGGCTGTTGTACCTCCCATGATTGCCATGGCTCAGGAGCCTTCGGCAGGAATCTGGTACCCGCTTAGAACCTTGCAATCTCCACTACAACAGGCCATTGGGGCCATGGTAGAGCAAGGAGAGTCAGTGCATGGATTTCAGGTCTTCCCAGTTTCTGAGCAAGTTGATCAGCAGGGCAACAGGGTGCGGTCTCATGCACCTGTGCCTTTTAAGCAGCTTAAGGAACTAAAAACTGCTTGTGCTCAGTATGGTCCCACTGCCCCTTTTACTCAGCCTTTGTTAGAATCCCTGTCCATGGATGTGCTTCCTCCTGGAGATTGGAAACACATGGCACGTGCTTGCCTTTCAGGGGGAGATTATCTGTTGTGGAAATCTGAGTATGAGGAACAGTGCCAGGTGACAGCAAATGCTAATAGAGCACAGAATATTGCCATAGATTTTGATATGTTAGCTGGTGAAGGACAATATAGGGATATTGTTCAGCAGTTG
>NW_008342925.1:181154-182181 GCF_000622305.1 Nannospalax galili
CAGTCATGGGTCCCAGTGTTTCTGCTTGCAATTGGGCATTGAGCATAGAACTGGGATACCATATAACCCACAAGGACAAGGTATAGTGGAAAGAGCTCATGGTGCTTTAAAAACACAATTACAAAAAATAAGAAAAGGGGAGTTATATCCCCAGACACCAAGTAATCTTTTACATCATGCTCTTTTCATTTTAAACTTTTTGAATTTGGATAAAAATGACTGCTCTGCAGCAGACAGAATGTGGCATCCTCAGTCACAGGATACCTATGCCCAAGTCAGGTGGAAGGATCCTTTAACTGGACAATGGAATGGCCCCGACCCTGTATTGATTTGGGGAAGAGGGCATGTTTGTGTTTTTCCACAGGATGCAGATGGAGCCAGGTGGCTGCCAGAAAGGCTGGTGAGGTTCGCCGGATGGGCGCCAAAGAAAAAGTAGAAAAGAATGAGGCGACAAACATGGCTGATGATGATCCTGCAAGTGATCTTGGCTGAGTTATACTGGACTTATGTTCCTGATCCACAGTATTGCACCCTGCGATATGGGAGGAAAAAGAGATAGTAGTGACTGTGAATGACTCTTGGTTAATTGCTCAGCCTGCTTTAAAATGCCTGATGATGCAAGTGGCAATGAATTTTATTATTTTGGATTGGGAAGCGGGTTGCCTAATTGTTTTGTTAAAAATGATAAGTCCAGATGTGTACAAGTAGATGACTGTGTGCTTGTGGGACAAAGTGGATATTGAACCAATGTCAAAGTGTTACTGCCAAGAGATAATAGAAAAAATAATTTCTCCGCATTTCTACCCTGTAAGCAGTGGCAGATATTCTAAAATGGTTGAGAGCCACCTTACCATCGTGGTCCTCTATCACTTCCATTGTGTATGGTTTAGTGGGACTTGGCATGCTTTTCCTCCTGTCTTTGTTTTCATCTGGTGGCAGTAAAGCTATTTATGAAATTCTGTGGCAAGTCAAGGCAGCTGTGCATGATATGAGATTGCACTCCCTCCACTAACAGAGGCTGGTAGAC
>NW_008342925.1:182230-191616 GCF_000622305.1 Nannospalax galili
CCCATGTTGGGAGCTGCTAGTCTATTATGTGCATTGAGCTGTGGCAGGCTTGTTTACTGAGTTTGTGTTATGCACACCAGTACCTAATCTGCCTATTCAGGAGGAATGTGTTTATATGGAGAGCCTCACAATACCTGACCTGGAGGCAATAGTGGTAAACAAAAAGATCAAAGAAGGCTTTGAAGTATTTGACCGCTCCTTGACCCTCAGATACAGGTGGGAAAAACAGCTGTTGATAAGAATTGAGTCTTCTGTATAAAAAGGCAGAGCTGAAATAAACTGGGGCTGCAGACACTACTGTCAGCCCTCCCCAGTATCTTTTCTGTCTCTTGTTTTTTCTTTCAATCCTCACTCCCCCTTTCAGGTACTGTCTGTCTTGGCTGGTTGGCACCGGCCAAAGACCAAAAATATTTTATTATTTCATGTGTACACTACTGTCAGCCCTCCCCAGTATCTTTTCTGTCTCTTGTTTTTTCTTTCAATCCTCACTCCCCCTTTCAGGTACTGTCTGTCTTGGCTGGTTGGCACCGGCAAAAGACCAAAAATATTTTATTATTTCATGTGTATGAGTGTTATGCCTGCATATAGGTAAGTGCACCCAAGTCGTGCAATGCTCTCAGAAGACTGGAATTGGAGTTGTTTGCTGCCATGTGAGTGCTGGGATTCAAACCCGGGTCTTCTGCAAGAACAACCAGTGTTCTTAACCGCTGAGCCATCTTTCTAGACCCTTAATTACACCATCTTTTACACAGGTAGAGTGGCCCTCACTCTATCTACCTGTCCCAAAAGATATGGCTAGCTCCTAGTCCCTCACTTCCTTTTCCAGGTTGCCTTAAAAATCAGAACATGCAGCAAGCCTGGTGGCACACACCTTTAATCCCAGCACTTGGGGAGGCAGAGGCAGGCGGATCTCTGTGAGTTCGAGGCCAGCCTGGTCTACATAGGGAGTTTCAGGACAGCTGGGGCTACAGAAGACAAAAAAAAAAAAAAAAAAAAAAAAAAAAAATCAGAACATGGCGGGGCATGGTGGCATATGCCTTTAATCCCAGCACTCGGGAGGCAGAGGCAGGCGACTCTGTGAATTCAAGGCCAGCCTGGTCTACAAAGTGAGTTCCAGAACATGGGGATACTTTTTTTGGTTCATAACTGTGATGACTGGGTGTTCATGTACATGTGTAACATGTGCCACCCTCAAACCTTGTTATGCACCGGGACATTACCCATCTGACGTGAACTTGGAAAAAAATAAAAAATCAGAACATGGGGGCTGCAGAGATGGCTCAGTAATTAAGAGCACTGACTGCTCGTGCAAAAGACCCAGGTTCAATTCCCAGCACCCATACGATAGCTAACAACCAGGGGATCTGACGCCCTCTTCTGACATCCGTGAGCACTGAATGACACGGGTGTACTTACATATATGAAGGCAATACACTCATAGACATAAAAATAATATTTTTAAAAACCGAAACATGGAAGACCTGCCTTAGGATTAATGTACAATGCCTGGCACACAGTAGGGGGCCCAAAGTGCCTCATACCTGACTGGAGCACACTCACAGACACACAGACACAGGTAGACACAGACACACACACAGACAGATACACACAGAAGCATACACAGACACAGACACAGACAGACACACAGAAGCATACACAGACACAGACACAGACACAGACAGACAGACAGACAGACAGACACACACACACACACACACACACACACACACACACACACACACCCTGCTGCGTGAGGTACCGCGCATGCGCAGGTCTGACGCAGCCCTGATACTGCGCATGCGCAGAGGCTGCCCGAGGTCACGTGGCAGCGCACGCACAGGCGATCTGGTGGGAGGTCGTCGCCTGTGCTCGTGTGGGGGGAGGGGGGTGCTAGTCTGAACTCCACAGCCTTTCAGGATCTGAGTCTGCCTTGTCAGAGCTTCCTAGGCGGGCTCCGGTGGCCTCCTCCAAGGTCCGTGCGGCGGGGCGAGGAAACAGGTACCGGCCTCGGGCCTGGGGTCTCAGGTCTCGAATCTCAGGCTTCGTGTCTGGGGTCACGGGTTTTGGGCCTCAGGCCCGGCTCTTGGGGCCTGAGGACTCGGGTCTCAGGTCTCCGGCCTCCAATGTCGGGCCTGGGGCGGCAGCGCCGGTGCAGTGAGGACTGTGCCCGGTTCTTTCCCTAGGCCTGCAGCCTCCACCCAACTCCCTCACCCCTCCTGCACAGAAACGGCACAGAAACGTCTATGGAAGGGCTGGTTGTGGTTGGTCTATTGAGACAGGGTGACGCCATGTAGCGGTGGTGACCTGGAGCTCGCAGTGTAGACCAGGTTGGCCTAGACCTCACAGAGATCTGCCCGCCTCTGCCTCCTGAGTGCTGGGACTAAAGGCGTGGGCCACCAAGCCCTGACCATGTTTTCTGTTTTTCTTTTTCTTTCTTTTTTTTTTTTTTTGAGTCAGGATCTTCAGGAGCTCAGGCTGGCCTAAAATTCAGCATGCAGCTAAGGTTGACCTGGGACTCTGGATCCTCCTGCCTCTGCCTCGCGAGTGCTGGAATTACAGGGCTGTGTAACTGACTTCAAAAACTTACTTTCCAAGACTCCTTGCTTTTCCCAGGAGTGTATGTGAGTGCACCAGTGTCGTGCAGTGCCGTGGAGGTCAGAAGAGGGCTTCAGATTCCCTTGGAACTGGAGTTAAGGACAGTTCGTAGCTGCCATGTGGGTGCTGGGAATCGAACCCGGGTCCTCTGCAAGAGCAGTCAGTGCTCTTAATCGCTGATCCATCTCTTCAGTCCCAGGAAGAGCTATTTGTATGTCTTCAGTCAGTTCATCCACTGGGACTCAAGCTAGCTGGTTGGCTTTTTCCCCCTTTTTTATTTAAGCATCTATTTTTCTTTTTCCATTTTCATATGTGTGGGGTGTGTGTGCATATACACATTTGCACATGTATGGGCACATATGTGCATAAACATGTAGAAGCCTAAGGTTGATGTGAATCATTGGCCACTCTTCTACCTTGTTCATTGAACAAGGTCTCTCCATCAAACCCAGGTAGATAGCTTGCTCTGAGGATGGCCTATCTCCACCATCCAAGGCTGGAATGGCAGGCCACGTAGCCTTTATGCAGATTCTGGAGATGAGAACTGTGGTCCTCGCCCTTGCATGGCAAGTGGTTTAATGACTGAACCATCTCCTCAGCCCTCTTCTTTGAGACAGTGTTACTCTTCCAACTTGTGGGAATTCTCTTCCCTTGACCTTCTGAGTGTTAGAGTCATGAGCCAGGATGCTTGGGAATCCTCCTTGACTTTACCCTATCAATTACCAAACCATGAGTAGGAATAATTAGTAGGAATCTCTGTCTCTGTCTCTGTCTCTCTCTCTCTCTGTCTCTCTCTCTGTCTCTCTCTGTCTCTCTCTCTCTGTCTCTCTCTCTCTCTCTCTCTCTCTCTCTCTCTCTCTCTCTGTCTCTGCCCTCCCCCAGACCGTGTCTCCATGTAGCCCCCAGCTGGCCTGCTATATAGAGGGGGCTGGCCTCAGTCTCACAGAGATCTGCCTGCCTCTATGCTGCCCAAGTGCTGGGACTAAAGGCATCCATCACCACACCCAGCTCAGTCTCTATTTTTTACACTTGATCTTAGCCAAAAGGGGAGAAACAATCAGTCTCTATTTTTTTTTTTTAAAAATATTTATTTTTATTTAATGTATATGAGTGTATTGCCTGCATGTATGTGAGTGTACTTATGTCATGCAGTGACCTCAGAGATCAGAAGAGATGGGATCCCCTGGAACTGCAGTTATGAACAGTTGTTAGCCGCCACATGGGTGCCAGGATTCAAACCTGAGTCGTCTGCAAGAGCAGCCAGTGCTCTTAACCACTGAGCCATCTCTCCAGCCCTCGATCTCTATTTTTAATCTTTGAAAATTATGCTACTCTCAGCTTCTGTCTGGAAGACAGGAGTCCCCTAACCTGGTCCTTTCCATCTGCTCTTCTTCCAGATTGTTTCCCACTTTACAACCAGTGAGCTGGGCAAAGTGGTGCACAGCTAAATCCCAGCACTTGGGAGGTGAAATCAGGAAGATCAGGAGTTCAAGGTCATCCTCAGCTACATACCACATTAGAGGCCAGCCTGGCCTACTTGAGACCCTATACCAGAAAAAAAAAACTCAGCCATCTAGTTTTGGAGGAGGGAGGGAGAGAGAAAGAGAGAGAGTATTCATGTGGGTGAGTGCACACATGGATGCAATATGCGAAGTTTTATTATACCCTTCAGGGCCTTAGGATAGGCTGTACCATCCATAGCCTGCCTTGTGGGCAGGGAAAGGGAAGGCTTCATCCCTTCTCTGTACTTCCTCCCTAGATGATCTCATCCATTCTAACAGCTTCAAATACCATTGAAACACCAATGACTCAAGTTTATATTTCCATCCTGATTTCCATCCCTTGCACATAATAGGGCACTGCCTCCTCAGCATAACCACTTAATGCCTAAGTCCTCTCAGACTTCACCAAAAGAACTATTGATTCCATCTCCCAGCATGCTTTTCCTAGAATCCATCTCTTTAGAGTGTGTGCTGCTGTCTACCTAACTGCCAAAGCCACCCTTGATTACACGTATAACCCATCATTCAATGTAAAATGTATCACAAGCCAGATATTAAAGATTGCTCAAGCAGGACCAGTGAGATGACTCAGTGGGTAACAGTGCCTACTGCAAACCTTGACTACCTGAGTTGGATGCTGGGATCCCAGTGGTAGAAGGAGAGAACCAACTCCCACAAGTTGTCCTCTAACCTCCACACATATGCACATACAACATACATTTCTAAAGCCTAATTTGCATTTTAGAAAATATTTAGCATAAAGTGTGGTATCATTCCAACACCCACGATTTCCCATCTCACGCTCTGACTTCACCTTCTGTTTTGTCTCCCTGTTTTGCAGTCCTTTGCCTAAGATTTGTCTTCATTCTCAGTCGTCCAGCCACTCTGCCCTTTCGGTGTATTACAGCGTCCATCCTGCAGAATATGTGCCTGCTTGCTCTGGTTTTGGAATGTTTTTCCCTTGATCTTTGCATGATGGTTTCCTTTCCATCAAGGCCTCAGCTCAGTTGCAATCTTTTCCTGAAAATCCTTTACTGCCTTTACCACCTAAAGGAGCTTTCTAGTTACTCTTTTTTCGTTTGTTTGATTGGTTGGGGTTTTTTGTTTGTTTGTTTTTGGTCTTTTTGAGACAGGGTCTCCTTGTAGCCCCAGCTGGCCTGGATCTCCCTATATAGACAGGGCTGGCATCCATGTCACATAGATCCTCCTGCCTCTGCCTCTCAGGTGCTGGTATTAAAGGCATGCCTGGCCTTTTTTTTTTTTTTTTTTTTGGAGACAGGGTTTTATGTATCCCAGGCTAGCCTAGAACTCCTTATGTAGCCAAGGATGCCCTTGAACTTCTGATCATCTTACCTCCACTTCTCAAGTTCTGGGTTTGCAGGCATGCACCACAATACCTGGCATTTTCTTTCTTTTCATTATACTCTCTAGTCTAAAAACTTTCTTTTATTTTCTTTACACTACTTAGAATATCTTTAATTATATTTAATGATTTATGTGCTTACTGTTGCTCACTAACCTTAAAGACAAGGAGTCATGTCTCTCTTGATGCCTATGTATCAGTGTCTAGAACAGCACACTTCAGGATCTCAGGTACATGCTGATCAACTCACTATCTACAGTCGAAGCACTGTTTTGCCTACTGTGTTCCAAACACTACTCTCTTGAAAGTAGCAACTTAATGAGCTGGAGAGATAACTCAGCAGTTAAGAACCCTGGCTGTTCTTGCAGGGGCTGGGGTTCAATTCCCAGCACCCACATGGTGGCTAGCAACTGTCCAATATTTCAGGTATCTGATATTCTCTTTTGACCTCCAAGAGCACTTCATGACACGGGTACAGGTGCACCTACCTACATGCAGGCACATAAAATAAAAATATTTTTTTAAAGTTCCAACTTTGGGGCAGGAGAGATGGCTCAGCAGTTAAGAGCACTGACTGCTCTTGCAGAGAACCCAGGTTCGATTCCCAGCACCCACATGGCAGCTATGAATGTCCTTAACTCCAATTCCAGGGGAATCCAACGTGCTCTTCTGACCTCTGTGGCATTGGACTGACACAGGTGCACTCACATATATGCAGGCAATATACTCGACACATAAAACAAAAATAATAATTTTTTAAAAAGTAATCACTGGCCGGGCGTGGTGGCACACACCATTAATCCCAGCACCCGGGAGGCAGAGGCAGGCGGATCTCTGTGAGTTCAAGGCCAGCCTGGTCTACATAGTGAGTTCCAGGACAGCTGGAGCTACAGGGAGACCCTGTCTCAAAAAGACCAAAAAAAAAAAAAAAAAGTAACCACTATCTTGAGGACTCTGTTCCTGCTGTTTTCTGTCCCCACCCTAAACTCATACCTAGTCCACATTATGCCTCCCTGGTATCTCTTCATTGCTCAGAAACAAGTCATTTACTCAGAGTAGGCTTCCCGATGCCGGTCTAGGCTAGGCTTCTCTGTAACATGTTCTCATTTCACTTCGTTGTTGTTTTTGTCTTTTTTCGAGACAGGGTCTCCCTGTAGCCCCAGCTGTCCTGGAACTCACTATGTAGACCAGGTTGGCCTTGAACTCACAGAGATCTGCCTATCTCTGCCTCCCTAAGTGCTGGGATTAAAGGTGTGTGCCACCATGCCCTGCTAGAGTTTTTTTAAAGATATTTTCATTTTATGTGTATGAGTGTATTACCTGCATGTATGTAAGTGCACCTGTATCATGCAGTGCCCATGGAGGTCAGAAGAGGGCATCAGATCCCCTGGGACTGGAATTATGGACAGTTGTTAGCCGCCATGTGAGTGCTGGGAATTGAATCCAGGTGCTCTTCAAGAGCAGCTAATGCTCTTAACTGCTGAGCCATCTCTCCAGCCCCAGAGGTTTGTTTTTTTTTTTTAAGGGTTTTTATTTTTTTATTTTTTTATTTTTTGGTCTTTTTGAGACAGGGTTTCCCTGTAGCCCCGCTGTCCTGGAACTCACCATGTAGACCAAGGCTGGCCTTGAACTCACAGAGATCCACTTGCCTCTGCCTCCTGAGTGCTGGGATTAAAGGCGTGCACCACCACGCCCGGCTCTATTTGTATTTTTATTTTATGTGTATGAGTGTATTGCTTGCATGTAGGTAGATGCATCCATGTTGCAATGCCCTAGAAAGTCAGAAGAGGGCACTGGAACCCCTGGAACTGGAGTTACAGTTGTTAGCTGCCAGGAGGTGGTGGGAATTGAACACAGGTCCTCTGAAAGGGCAGTCAGTGCTCTTAACCACTAAGCCATGTCTCCAGCCCCAAAGGGTATTGTTCTTGATACCCTTCAATCAACTGGTCTATCTGGCTTTAGCAATACATCAATGTTTTAGTCTTAACTTTAAAGGAAATGGTAACATTTATTACAGGTGTATGTCTGTGTGTGTGTAGTTGTGCGTGTGCCATAGTGAGTGTGTGGAGGTTAGAGGAACAACTTGTGAAAGTTGGTTCTCTCCACTCTGTGAGTCCTGGGGATTGAACTCAGGTCATCAGACTTGATGACAAGCAACTTCATCCATTGAGCCATCTCATCTTTCCCCCCACATACACAATTTTTTTAAAAATATATTTTATTATTTTTATTTTATGTGTATGAGTGTATTGTCTGCATGTATGTGAGTGCACCCATGTCGTGCAATGCCACGGAGGTCAGAAGAGGGCTTCAGATTCCCCTGGAACTGGAGTTAAGGATGGTTCACAGCCGTCATGTGGGTGCTGGGAATCAAACCCAGTCCTCTGCAAGAGCAGTCAGTGCTCTTAACTGCTGAGCCATCTCTCCAGCCCCACATACTTTTTTTGTTTATTGACAGGGTCTCCCTTTAGCCCCAGCTGGTCTAGAACTCCCTATGTAGACAACAGAGATCCACCTGCCTCTGCCTCCTAAGTGCTGGGATTAAAGACATGTGCCACCACACCTGGTCCCCTCTTTTATAAAAAAAAAATTTTAATTTTTTTTGTTATTTTATTTTATGTGTACAATTGTATTGCATGCATGGAAGTGCACTTGTATTGTGCAATGCCCAGGGGATCAGAAGAGGGCATCTGATCCCCTAGAACTGGAGTTATGGACAGTTGTTATCATCCATGTGGATGCTGGGAACCAAACTCAGGTCCTTTACAAGTGCAGCCAGTGCACTTAACCGCTGAGCCATCTCCAGCCCCCATAAAATTTTTAACAGAACTTTTGCAAATTTCATACAATATATTTTTATTGTATTTAGATACCCTCCCCTATTTGCACCGCCTTACTGCCCCCCACCCACTTCATGCACTCTAATATATTTAGGGCCTATAGAGTGAAATTTGTGTCCCAAATACCCTTCAGTGTGGGTTCATCCACTGGAGCTTGGTCAAACTACTGAGTCTCACCCTTAAGCAAGACTGGTTCTCCTCTTCCCAGCAGCCATTGGTTGCCAATACTTCCACGGGTTTCTTGCCCACTTTCCCATGTCTATGCTGGGATTTTTGTCTGATTTTAGCTTACATCGGACTTGTGCATGCTGTCACCATTGCTGTGAGTTCATAGGCATAACTGACCACCTGTCTGGAAAACTCTGTTTCCTGTGGTCATCTACCACCTCTGGCTCTTACAGTCTTTCTATCCTCTCATTCAAAATGATCCCTGGGTTTTGGAGGCTCACACACACAGACCTTTTTAAAATTTATTTATTGTTTTTATTTTATGCATGTGAGCATATTGCCTGCATGTGTGTAAGTGCACCCGTGTCATGCAGTGCCCACAGAAGTCAGAAGAAGGTGTCTGACCCCTTGGAACTGGAGTTATAGACAGTTGTTAGTCACCATGTGGGTGCTGGGAATTGAACCCAGGACCCTGCAAGAGCAGTCAGTGCTCTTAACCACTGAACCATCTCTCCAGCCCCACAGACCTTTCTTTTAAAAAGAGTTGTTTGTTTAGACACTGCAGGGGCTACTTGCCTTGTCTTACCCTTGATTTATATAACCTTGGCCAAATCAGATTGACCTCATGGCAGGCTTGTCCTTTGAGTGTATGTCACTTTGAGTACAGTCACAGGGATTGAACCCAGGACTTCATGCATGCTAGGCAAGTATTCTACAACAGAGCTAGATACCCAACCTTTGTTTTTTACTTTTTAAAAATATGAGTCTGAGTGGGGTGTGGTGGCGCACACCTTTAATCCCAGCACTTGGGAGGCAGAGGCAGACAGATCTCTGTGAGTTCAAGGTCAGCCTGGTCTACATAATGAGTTCCAGGATAGCTGGGGCTACAGGGAGATCCTGTCTCAAAAAGACCAAAAA
>NW_008342925.1:191632-214872 GCF_000622305.1 Nannospalax galili
AAAATGAGTCCGTGTCTCACTGAATTGCCTAGTTTGACCTTGAATTCGGTCTGTATCTCAGGCAGGTCTTGAACTTGGAATTCTCTTGCCTCAGCCTCCAGAGTAGCTAGGATTAGTCTGTGTCTCCAGGCCTTGGCAAGTGTATCTTCATAACCTAATGAGTACAATTTTTTTTTGAGGCATAGTTTTGCTATGTAGCTTGGTCTTGAATTCCCAGAGATCTTCCTGCCTCTGCTTCCTGAGTGTTGGCATTAAAGGTGTGTGCTACCATGCCCAGCTGTGAGTATAAGTTTTGTATTCCCAATATCTCACTAAAAAATTGAACTGAACTAAGTACAGATTTCCTGAGTGGAATTTTCTTTCCATAATATAAAAATTCTTTAAGTTCTCCCTTTGTATTTTTGAGGGGTCTTTTTGAGACAGGGTTTTCCTACAGCCTCAACTAGCCTGGAGCTTAATATGTAGACCAGGCTGGCCTTGATTTCAACAGAGATCTACCTGCCTCTGCCTCCCTAGTGTTTGGATTAAAGGCATGTACCACCACACTAGGCTTCCTTTGGATATTTTTTAATTGTTTATTATTTTGTGTGTATGAGTGTATTTCCTGGATGTATGTAAATGCATCTGTGTTGTGCAGTGCCCACAGAAGTCAGAAGGTGTCAGATCCCCTGGAACTGGGAGTTAGAATGGTGGTTAGCTACCAAGTAGGTGCTGGGATTCAAACCCAGGTCCTCTGCAAGAGCAGCCAGTGCTCTTGACCATTGAGCCATCTCTCTAGCCCCATCCTTTGGATGTTTTGAAACAGTGTTTTACTATGTATCCCATGCTGGCTTTGAACTCACTTTTGTAGCCTAAGCTGACCTCCGACTTCAGCAATCCTCCTAAGCCTCTGAGTGCAGGGATTACAGGTGTGCACCACTGCACCCAGCCTTGGCCTTCCTATTAACTTAATTTTCTCAGAATCTGCTGTTTCATGCCAGAACAAAGCTGTATGTTGTGAATACTTTCTTCTCATACTTCCCTGGATCCTTCTTCTGCCACTATAGCCCTTGAGATATGGATCTCAGAGACTTGGGGTTTATAGCTCAACACTGTAAAAATTCTTTCTTTCTCCAGCTGACAATGTTCTTTGTACCATTTGCCTTTCTGAAACTGTTGATTCTGCTTGCCTCCCTTTCCTTAATATACATGTACTGCTTTAGGCGGCACACCTAACGGTGTAACGAAAAAATTAAAAGTATCTTATTGCCTTCAGTTTTACATCCAAATGGATTTTAGGTTCCTGGGTTGGTAGGATTTTTAGAGTGCTGCAGTAAAGTCAGTGTGATGTGAATGCTAATAGACAGGTTAGTCATCATGTAACAAGCCACAAATACTGTACAGGGTGGTGAGATGAGAAAACATTCCTTTTCTACCATAAGGAGCACGATCCTGGGCCCAGGGACCAGAGGTAGTTCTCAATCCTTCAGGGTAGCTAAGAAGCAGCATTCAGGTGCAAAGAGTAAGAGCTTAGTTTGGATTCCTTTCTGGTTTACTGAGGTGTCCAATAAGGACTTTTCATTTCATTTCAGGGCCTCTTCCTAACTATTAAGTTCACCCTTCTCCACCAAACAAAACGAAACCTGACTCAGTTCTAAAGGTAAATATAATCTTAACAAAGGCCAATTTTAACAGTTATGTCTCACCAGAAAGTGGGGAGAATTGAGAACGGCGAAATCTTCTCAATGAAGATATCTCTCAAGAAGAGAGATCTTCCCATGCCAGATCTTAGCACTTTCTAAATTTATTTTTATTTCAGCTGTGAGTTTTGCCTGCATGTATGTAAGTGCACCGTGTATGTACAGTGCCTGCAGAGGCCAGAAGAGGGCATCAGATCCCCTGGAACTGAAGTTATAGACAGTTGTTAGCCACCATGTGGGTGCTGGGGACCAAATCCGGGTCCTCTGCGAGAGCAGCCAGTGCTCTTAACCATTGAGCCATCTCTCCAGCCCTTTGAGTCTTAAAAATTTTTTTTATTTATTTCTGTTGTATGTGTATGAGTGTTATGCCTGTAAGTATGTTGTGCAGTGCCCAAGGAGGACAAAAGAGGGCAGCAGATCCCCTGGGACTGGAGTTATAGATGGTTGTTAGCTGCCATGTGGTTGCTGGGATTCGAACCCAGGTCTTGTGCAAGAACAGCCAGTGCTCTTAACCACTAGGCCACAGCACTTTTTTAAAAAGAGATTCTTGTTTGGTATGGTGTGCATACCTTTAATCCCAGCACTTGGGAGGCAAACAGAACTCTATGAGTTGTAGGCCAGCCTGATCTGCCTAGCAAGTTCCGAGGCTTCTTTATTGGATACCCATGTGCTAAGCACAACCGTAAGCATTTATATATACTTTATTTTGTTAGTCATTCATCCCAGTTATACTACAAGGTGAAGAAACAATTTCTTATGAAAACAGAACTTGGAAACAAATGTGCTTTAACTCTTTATACCCTAAATTATAATAACCCCTAATCAGAAAAACTTCTATTTTGAATCCAGAATGAGTTTGCCCAGAATCATCTGGGTTATAAGCATGTCCAGGGATATAGTTTAATAAAATGACTGAAAGATAATAGACTATAGTGAAAAGTATATGAGCCTAAGGAAGCTCTTAGCAGCCAGGGCTAAACCTGCTTCCATACTGGATTATGGACTGAAAGTCAGAGTTCCCTTCTTTGGTGAAGTTGCTGCCTTTTGATACTGTCTGCAATGAAGCACTTTGAATTGCAGATATCCTGTCCAAGAATCTCTAGTGGAAAACACAGGTCTTCAGAGGTTTTAAATCTATATTAGCAACAATGGGCAAGTTTCTTGAGACCACCAAAGACTTTCAAAAGAAAGTGATCATCTGTCCTTGATCTCAGTCATGAAACCTGGGTGATGGGTTCATAGCGTTAGTAGGATTCCCCTATTTTGCTGCTCATACTCATTAATGGCCTCAATCTGTCACTTTGGATTTGCTCAGTAAGTGTATTTTGAGTAAATACAGAAGTTCATTTATTCTTTAACATCATGGAGGGTTTTTCCACCAGATAAGTTTAGTGACTGCACTTCCTTACCATCTTCCATGCCAATAGTCAGCATCACCATTATCTTCATGGTGTTCAGTCCTGTGTCAAGTCTGTACCAATCCAGATGTTTCTTTATGTGAAACATGTTGCAGGTTCTCAGGCCAGCTGTGAAGACCCTGACCTGGATCGGGTCTCCTTCCAATTGCAGGGGGGCAAGAGGCGCAGAGTCACAACACATACAGACCCTGGGAGTCGGGTAGAAGCAAGCACTAGGCAAGGTGCTGCAGGCTCGTTTAATGCAGGAGAGGGTAGGCCTTATATTTACCTTTTCTCCGTCCCCAAGTCCCTTTAGTCAGCGTATCGTTTTCTGATTGGTCCACGCCACACAGTCTGTCAGCAGTCACTGGGCTCGAGAGCAGGGTACGGAGGCGTGGGGTCCTTTTGGCGGGCTATTTGCAGACCAAGAAGTGAAGTGAATTCTCACTGAATCCCAGGGCTCTGGGTCCGCGCCATCTTTGGAGGCCTCCTGCTACAGAAACAAAGTACTAAAACCTTGAAGAATCTTTCCTGGATGTCTTTTAAATCTAATACTTGGGTGTTTTCAAGGAAGAGTCATGGCTATGACTTGTCAAATTGTGTTTCTGTTAAAGTTATACAGTTTTATTCTCTTAAAATTGCTTCTCTTATAAAGCATTAAGAGAAGAACTCTTCAAATCTATCACTAATAGGGACTGGAGAGATGGCTCAGTGGATAAGAGTGCTTACTCTGTAAACACAAGGACATGAGTTCTAATCCCCAGCACCCATGTAAAGTGCCAGGCATGGCTGTACATGACCATAATGGAGGTGGGGGCAGAGAGAGGTGGATCCTGAAAGCTTGCTGGTTAACCCAGCCTAGGCAAACCAGCTAGCTTCCAGTTCACTCCTGGCAAGAAGGCAAAGAGCAGCAAAGGAAGCTCCTGATGTCCTGCTCTGGCTGCCACATGTGCACTCACCAGTGCACACACCTGCATACTCACATGCACCACACAGACATACAGAAGAATATATAATAGCTGATGCTTATATAGTACTTTAGAGTTTATGAAGTGGCTGTTCACAGCATCATTTCATAAACCCTGCAATTCCAGGAGTAGGTGGAATCCCCACTGTAGGTGCAGAGACAAGGAATGAAGAGTAAGTTCTTTTCAGGGCCTACTGACTAGTAAGAGGCAGAAGTAGTGTTCACATCTTGTGTGGTAGTACGAGCCTTTCATCCCTGCATTTGGGGGGTCAAGGCAGGAGGATGGTGAGTTCCAGGCCAGCCTGTGCTACATAGTGAGATGTGTCTGGGCAAGGCAAAAAACGAGAACTCAAGCTGTGGTCTTCAGGTCTCATACCTTCTATCCTTACTCTATCCATACTCATGTAACTTTTCTTCCTTTTTAAAGCCATCATGATTTGTGGTCACTTATAAATGGGTTGAGTCTGACCTTTATTCTGCAAGGTCCCATCAACTTAATAGTTACAAGGACATAGTGTCACCATGACTACAGTAGTCAGAGTTGGAAAGTAACTGTGAAATCTTTCAACCACTACTACCATGTGGTTGTTTTGCAATTATGCAGTCTAATCTTTATTTTTAAATGAGGTAATTAATGTGTGATGTTTGTTTCTGAAGTGACCAGCTAGCAACTAACAGGAGCAGGCCCTGGCTAGGAGAGTTGTCTTTTTCTTTTTTTCAGACATTCAGCTGTGGTGCAGCACATGGAAGTTTTCTCCCTGGACTGTCATTTCATTTCTAGCACATGTCCTTCATTTCTTTGGCTCTGATGACCCCACACTTCAGGCTGCAGCGAGGTGACTGCATCTGCAAAAACCCTCTGAATAGCTAAAAGCTGAATTTCTGTGGCAGCAACCTGAGCCTCAGCAGGTGGGCTCCCTGCCTATTTAGAAAAGTTATCTGGCACCAAAACTATCAAATTGACCTTGGATTTCTACCATGCCTTGGGCAAGGGACACTAGCCAGTATTTTCTCAGAATATGAACAGTATTTCCCCTCTGGTTACTATGCAGTCAGCAACAATTATTTTTCATTTTTGATGGAAATTCTAGTCTAAATAGCCTACAAGTTCTGGCTCCAAACTTGTCCCATTCTAATTCCAAGCAGCTGAGATCAGACATTGGGAAATCTTACTGATGGCCCCAGACTTGAACTTGGAAATTGTGGGAAATTCTACCTTGGCTTTTCTGAGTCTACCATAAAAGATTTTTCTTGCTGAATAGACATGGCATTAAGATACTATGGGAGAAAAGAATAATAAAAACAGTGCAGAGCATGACGGTGCATGCCTGTAATCCTAAGACTCTGAAAGGGGGAGGCAGGGGGATTACAGGGAGTGTGACGCCAGGCTGGGCCACATAGTGCAAGGCTGTGCTGGAACACATATGGAAACCCTGTTCCAAAAAGAAAGTAAAGAATCCTTTATGTGCCGGGCATGGTGGCACACGCCTTTAATCCCAGCATTACTTAGGAGGCAGAGGCAGGCGAATCTCTATGAGTTCGAGGCCAGCCTGGTCTACATAGTTCCAGGCCAGCTGGGGCCACAGGGAGACCCTGTCTCAAAAAGACAAAAAAAAATCCTTTATGTGTATGTGTATATGAAATTTTACTACTTACAAAATAATTTTATTATCTTGGTTCTTTTTTTCCCTTTATAACTCAAAGTTAGACTACTAAAGGGGTTATGGGCCTACATTCCCTCAGTAGTGCCTCAGTTTCCACATCTGTCTAGTTTACTAATTGTATAGGGTTGTGAGATTTAAAGTGAAATAGTATACACAGCACTTAGAACAGGGTATGGCAAAAAAGGCTATAGCTGATGTCTGACACCCTGTAAGTTTCAGCTACTCAGAAAGCTGACACCAGGCCACTCTTGAGCTCAAGAGCTCTGGGCCAACTTGGGTAACATAGCAGGACCCCATTTTTCTGAGAGAGAGAGAGAGAGAGAGAGAGAGAGAGAGAGAGAGAGTCTGTGTGTAACCCTGGCTGCCCTAGAACTTGCTATGTAGACCAGGCTGCCCTTGAACTCACAGAGATCCAACTGCCTCTACCTCCTGAATGCTAGGATTACCACCGCACCCAGCCCATCTTAAGAAAAAAACCAAAACCCTTTGGAGGTGGATGCCTGAGGATCAGTTCTAGTCATCCTCAGCTACAAAGGGAGTTCAAGGCCAGCCTGGGCTACATGGGACCCCGTCTCTAAAAAGCAAAATTACTGTTGTTATTCTGTAAGAAAACCAAGGCTCAAGACTGAAGCAGTAGGATTGCCATGTTTGAGCCAGCCTGAGTTACACAATGAGACCTGTCTAAAATAATTTTTTCCTTAGTAAAAGGGAAGGAGGGCTGGAGAGATGGCTCAGTGGTTAAAAACATGTACTGCTCTTTAGAGGACTGGAATTCAATTCCCAGCAACCATGTCAAGCAGTCCTGGAGATCAATGCCTCTGGCTTCCATGAGCACATGCATTCATATGCACATACACACACACACACACACACACACATAAAAATTTAAACAACTCTTTTTTTAATATTTTATTATTTTTATTTTGTGTGTACAAGTGTATTGCCTGCATATGTGTGAGTGCACCCATGTCGTGCGGTGCTGAGGAAGTCAGAAAAGGGCTTCAAATTCCCCTGGAACTGGAGCTAAGGATGGTTCATAGCCTCCATGTGTGTGCTGGGAATCGAACCTGGGTCCTCTGTAAGAGCAGTCAGTGCTCCCAATCGCTGAGCCATCTCTCCAGCCCCTTAAACAACCCTTTTAAAATTTTTTTTTCGGGGGCTGGAGAAATGGCTCTACAGTTAAGAGCACTGACTACTCTTGCAGATGACCCGGGTTCGAGTCCCAGCACCCACATGGCAGCTACGAACTGTCCTTAACTCTAGTTCCAGGGGAATCCAAAGCCCTCTTCTGACCTCCGCGGCATTGCACAACGTGGGTGCACTCACATATATGCAGGCAATACACTCGTACACATAAACTAAAAATAATAAAAATTTTTTTAAGTTTTTTTAAAGGGAAGGAAAAGGAGAGAAGAGGGAGGAAAGGAGAGATCAATGTTCAGAAGTCAAGTAGGGATGTTAGAGCTGAGATTGAAACCAAGATTATTTACTTATTTATTGGTTTTTTGGTTCTTTGATAAAAGTCTTATAATGTAGCCCTTGTGGCCTAGAGCTCGCTATGTAGACCAGGCTGGTCTTGATCTCACAGTGATCCTCCTGCCTCTGCCTTCCAAGTACTGGGATTAAAGGTGTGCGCCATCATGCCTGGCCCCAAGATCCTTTGTTGTACCTTTGGTGTTTATTCCATCTTAGTTGCTTCTGAAGTCAGTGCCTCCAGTTGTGTATAGGGAACTTTGATCCTTGGGAACTGTGGACCTCTTAATTGTTTAAAGTTGTGTATGAAGAGACCAAGGGACTGTATGTAGTGTTTACTCTTTCCCTAGCTCTTCCCCTTTACTGAGTTCCATCTAGAAAGGACTTTGAATGGTCAGATTCAGAACAGGAAAATTAAAACTTAAAAAAAAATTAAGGTAGTCTCACTGTGCAGCCTTGGCTGATCTGGAACTCTCTGTGTAGACCAGGCTGACCTTGAACCCACCATGATCCACCTGCCTCTGCTTCCTGAGTGCTGGGATTAAAGGTGCACACCACCATGCCAAGCCTGGAAAGTTAAAACTACTAAGTGATAGGAATATAATAGGCAGTCTTGGGGCTCAGAACAGTCTCACAAATGATGGAGAAGAATGTCCTTTGAGAAGTTGGAAAGGAGCGGGAGAGACGGCTCAGCAGTTAAGAGCACTGGCTGTTCTTACAGAGGACCCAGCTTTGAATCGCACCACCCTCGTGGCAGCTAACAACTGTCTATAACTCCAGTTCCAAGAGATCTCACGCCCTCTTCTGTCCTCCATGGGCACTACACAACACGGATACACTTACATATATGCAGGCATAATGCTCATACACATAAATTTTAAGTAGGGAAAACAAGGCATTCTTTGGCACCACTGGGAAACATTGGTACTAATCCCTTAATTTATAGAAAATTTATAACGAGTCCTCTCATCTGTGCCTCTTACTGGTGTGATCTTTGGATTGTCTCATTACCTAATTTGAACTTGTTTCATATCCACCTCAGTTCTAGAAATAGTGGGGATGAGAAAGGAAAATAGACTGAGAAAGGATCTCATTGTAACAAAACCCCTATGAGTCACCAGGACAGGTGCTAGTATTCTTAGCCTTAGGGAAGAGAAGGAATTTACATAAGGTCGTAAAAAGCAAAACTTGAATACTAAGCATGGTGACACACACCTTTAATCCCAGCACTTGGGAGGCAGAGGCAGGAGGATCACTGTGAGATCAAGGCCAGCCTGGTCTACATAGCAAGTTCCAGTTCCAGGCCGGCTGGAGCTACAGGGAAACCCTGTGTCAAAAAAAAAAAAAAAAGCAAAATTTGAGTATTGAGTTTTGTCCTTTTGTGTTTAAATAGAAAGGTGGTTCCCCACATGCCCTGAACCTTCCCTATATAGTAGGAGAATGGGAGAATGGTCCAAGTACTTGATAGCAGTGCTGAGTGAGCTTGGTCCCTGGGCAGAGATGCTGAGTGAAGAGATGCCACATAGTGACACCATGTCTTTGTCCTATATGTAAGGAGCCATATTTAGCTTTTTAGTAATTCTCTAATGTTTCTACTTTACTTAGGCTACCTTCAGGAAGAAATGAGTTTAAAACCCTTCACTTACCCATTTCCAGAGACAAGGTTCCTGCATACAGGGTCCATTGTGTACAAGTTCAAAATCAGATATGGCGACAGCATCAGGTAATTTTAAAGCACAGGCTAGCATCCTCCAGGTCTTCCTTTCTTTGCCTTTATTCAGTCCAGGGAGTTTCTGCAGTGGCACCATGTTAGACTTGCCTTAGTATTTACTGTTCATTATATGTGTTATTTATATTAATTCCTAAATTAGGGACAATATGGTTTTTTCTTTTTTTGGTCTTTTTGGGACAAGGTTTCCCTGTAGCCCCAGGTGCCCTGGAACTTGCTATGTAGACCAGGCTGGCTTTGATCTCTCAGAAATCCACCTCTGCCTCCCAACTGCTGGAACTAAAAGCCTGTACCATTATGCCTTGCTTGACAATATGCTTTTGAGGAAGTGTTTCTCAAAATTTTTCATCTCAGGACCTCTTTGCACTCTTAAAATGATAAAAACCCTAAAAGTTTTATGCTATATAAGTTATGCATAATATTCATATGAAATTAAAAATTAAAAATAATGTGCTTAAGCAGGGCGTGGTGGCGCATGCCTTTAATCCCAGCACTCGGGAGGCAGAGGCAGGTGGATCTCTGTGAGTTTGAGGCCAGCCTGGTCTACATAGTGAGTTCCAGGATAGCTGGGGCTACAGGGAGACCCTGTCTCAAAAAGACCAAAAAATAAAATAAAATAAAATAATGTGCTTATTTTAAATATATATCTATTAAATGTTAATCCATGATATTCTATTAAAATTACATTTTAAAAATTAATGAGAAGACTGGCATTGTTTACAACCTTGGGATTTCCCCAGGAATGCAAAAGCATTTCAAAAACCTAGTAATGGAGCCAGATGTGGTGACACATGCCTGTGATCCTAGCACATGGGAGGATAAGGCAGGAGGATCCTGCATTTGAGGTGCCCTAGGCCACCTGGGTCTGCATAGTGCCATCATGTCTCAAAGAACAGAAAATAGAAAACAGGAGAACCAATCAATATAACAGTAGTCATAACACGAGGGAGTAAAACCCACATGACCATCTCAGCTAATGCAGGAGAAGCATCTGACCAAAAACATTTAATGATGTATTTTTATTTGAAAAGTGTTTTGCACCTACTATGTGTGCAATGCCCATGGAGGCCAGAAGAGTGTGATAAAGCCACCACGTGGCTGCTGAGAATTGAACCTGAGTCCTCTGAAAGAACAGCAAGTCCTGTTTAAAAAAAATTTTTTTTTAATTCTTCTTTTTCACTGGTTTTATTTTATGTGTATGAGTATACTGCTTGCATGTAGGTAGGTGCACCAATGCTCTCGGAGTTCAGAAGAGGGTTTTGGATTCCCTGGAACTGGGAGGCAGAGGCAGGCAGATCTCTATGAATTTAGGGCCAGCCAGGTCTACAGAGAGTTCCAGCTCAACTAGAGCTACAGGGAAACCCTGTCTCAAAAAGACAAAAAAAAATTTATTTTATATGTAATTATATAATATATATGTGTGTATGTACCTGTAGGGCGTGTATCTGGGTGAGTACAGGTGCCCTCATAGGCCAGAATAGGGTCTCAGATCTCTGGAGCTGGAGTTACATACAGGTGGTTGTGAAACTCCCAACATGGATACTAGGAACCAAACTCACGGCCTCTGGAAAAGCAGCAAGTGCTCTTAACCACTGAGCCATCTCTCCAGCCTTTGTTTTGTGTTTTGAGAAAGTCTCAGCATAGGGTAGCTTTGAACTCACCATGTACCTGAGGATGAGCTTGAACTCCTGATCTTATTTCTAGAGTGCTGGAATTAGAGGCATGCACCACCACACTCAACTTGGCTATCAGAATTCGGGTATTTTAAATTCATGATTTTTCTTATAGACACACACACACACACACACACACACACATCTATCTTCGGTTATTTTAAATTCATGATTTTTCTTATAGACACACACATCGGTTATTTTAAATTCATGATTTTCTTATAGACACACACACACACACACACACACACACCCATCTATCTTCGGGTATTTTAAATTCATGATTTTTCTTATAGACACACACATACACACATCGGTTATTTTAAATTCATGATTTTTCTTATAGACACACACACACATCTATCTTCAGGTATTTTAAATTCATGATTTTTCTTATAGACACACACACACACACACACACACACACACACACACACACACCAATCTATCCATCACTGGGTCGGCCACAGACCTGGAGTGTATGTCATGGTTCTTTAGCTCCACCAGAGCAGATTCTGGACAGAGCTTTCTTATGTTGCCTATTTGTTCATCTTCTAGAGGAGAAGAGATGGAAAATAAGGAAACCATCATCCAGGAGCTGGAGGTAGGGAGCAGACAACTTCAGGGGAAGTCACTCCTTAGCCAAGGATGCCGCCACACCAGGTTGTGATGATTTCCTACAGACTGAGTCACAAACCCCACCTGATGACTTGGTTTCTCCATGCAAAGACACTGCTGTTCTTCCAGGGAAATTTAAAGCCTGCATCCTTTCTCAGTTCTAGCTGAAGTGTGAGCACCTTTGAGGCTGAGAGTTACTTTGTTTCCACCAAAGTTCCCAGACAGGGCAGCTCTGTTGTGGCAGCTGGCACAGAGTAAACTTCCAGAGGACGACTGCCTTCAGGGCTCTGGGAAACTTCATTCCAACCACCGCCTGGTATTTGACATCAAGGAAACAGCTGTAAATACACAGACACGCAGCTGGGTCTTCATTTTAATTGGAAACATTTGCCGTTGCTTTGGTCCCACTTCATTTTCATTGCTTTACTATGTAGCTCTTCCTGCTTTGGGCTTCCCAGACAGAAAAGACAGCATAGCTGGGCATGGTGGTGCACACCTTTAATCCCAGCACTTGGGAGGCAGAGGCAGAGGCAGGCAGATCTTTGTGAGGTCAAGGCCAGCCTGGTCTACATAGCAAGTTCTAGGCCAGCTGGGCCTACAGGGAGACCCTGTCTCAAAAAAGACAAAAAGCCAAGACTGAGCAGGTAGACCGCTTTGTAAACTGATTAAAGCATTGGACCAGGAGTTAGAGTTCTGGGGACCTGGCCCTCAATTCCAGTCCCAACTTAGGCAGTCTAATGGGCTGTGTGACTTGGTAAATCATTTGTCAATCTGGGTCTCAGTCACCCCATCTGTAAAATGAGAGGTTTAAACTAGCTTAGCTTTTTCTTTTTTAAATATTTTATTATTTTTATTTTATGTTTATAAGTGTATTGCCTGTATGTATGTAAGTGCACTCATGCCAGATGGAGGAGGCCAGAAGAGGGCATCAGATTCCCCTGAAACTGGAGTTACAGACAGTTGTTAAGCACTATGTGGATGCTGGGAATCGAACGCAGGTCCTCCCTAAGAGCAGCCAGTGCTCTTAACCACTGAGCCATGTCTCCAGCCCCAGCTTAGCCTTTTCTAATGTCACAACTCAGTGACTTGTGACTAGTGATTTACAGATATATGCTTCCACATTTTAAGGAATTACTATATTATTAAATATACTTTTAAAGCCAGGCGTGGTGGTGCACACCTTTAATCCCAGCACTCGGGAGGCAGAGGCAGGCAGATCTCTGAGTTCAAGGCCAGCCTGGTCTACATAGTGAGTTCCAGGCCAGCTGGGGCTACAGGGAGACCCTGTCTCAAAAATGAAGGAAGGAGGAGAGTTGGCTCAGCGGTTAGGAGCACTGACTGCTCTTGCAGAGGACCCAGGTTCAATTTCCAGTACCCACATGGCGGCTATGAACCGTCCTTAACTCCGGTTCCAGGGGAATCTGATGCCTTCTTCTGACCTCCATGGCATTGCACAACACACGTGCACTCACATACATGTAGGCAATACACTCATACACATAAAAATAATAAAATATTTTTTTAAATGAAGGAAGGAAAGGAGGGGAGAGAGGGAGGAAGGAGAAGAGAAGAGTGATCAAGGAAGACTACCCAGCATTAACCTCTGGGCCTCCATATGTACACACAGGTATACATGCACACATGCGTATACCCATAGGAACACACAAAAAGAAAAAAAAATCACTTATCATAGAATTAGTAAACATTAGTTATTATAAGCAAGACACCATGCTAGTACAGAGACTATAAAGGTAAATGCCAGTTTCTGCTTTCTAAAGCCCGAACACGAGGAAGATGAAGGTTAGAGAAGTAAAATAACAATATTTGTGACTGAAATTTAGAATCTTTTCTCATAGGAAATGAGTGGTCCTGGTCTGGAGCTCTTGCTCTGTAGAACACATACTTGTCTGACATGCACAAGGCAATAGGCTCGTTCAATAACCTCCTCCCCCAAAGAAGTTAAATAGGAAATGAATAGTTTTTTTAAACATTTATTTGTGTGTTTTCATGTGCAGGAGTGCATGGAGGTAAGAGAAGTTGGAGGAGTCAGTTCTCTCATATGAGTCCCAGGGATTAGACTCAGGTTGTTAGGCTTGGTGACAGGCATGTTTATCTACTGAGCCATTTCAACTGACACGTGACAGGCTTGTTTATCCAATGAGCCATCTCACCAGTCCAAGTGGTCTTTTATAACACCAAACTGTTCATTTAGACCAATAAGCATAGATTAATTAAGGACTAATCAATTAAAAGTTAAAGAGTTACTGGGTGTGGTAGCATACCCCTTTAATTTGAGCTCTCAGGAGGCAGAAGCAGGTGAATGTTTGTGAGTTCTAGGCCGCCTGGTCTACATCATGAGACCCTATCTCAAAAAAAAAAATTTAAAGAGAGAAAGGCTTGATCTGAGTAAGAGCAAAGTAACTGCATTAATACTGTTAGGCTTGCTCAACATCCATCATTAAGGACCTGTTATGCATCGTCCACTATGAGCTAGAGTCAGGTGGAGACAGTACGTCAGGTACTTCCCTTACTTCCTCTCAGTAAAGAAAATGAGCCATGTATGTGAAAACACAGTTGGAGGCTATAAAGTTTGAGCTAACAGCTCATTGCTGATGCAGGGGACGGCTTTCTGGAGGGCTGCCTTTTCAACTGTACCTTCCAGAACAGGTAGAATTTGGACAGGTTCTTCAGGCAGAGGGAAGAGCAAAATCACAGAAGTGGAGAAGCAGAAGACAATCAGGAAACAGCAATTAGTTCAGTTTCATTAGAGTATAGGTATGTGAGGACTTGCAAGATGGCCCCAGGGTGAAGGCATTTGCCATCAAGGTGACACCCTGAGTTCTATCCCAGGACGCACATGGTAGAGGGAGAGAATGGACTCCCACAGGTTATCCTCAGTGACACACATAGTGTACACGTGTATGCATGCACACACACAGTAACAGTGAAACATTTTAAAAAACAAGGTATGTGAAAACAGCAGATGGCATAAATGGAAAGACTGGCTGAAATCCAAGAGCATTAAAGTAATTTTAAACATCTTTTCTCAGGATTCTATCCGTGCAGTCTTGGCAAACATGGACAACCTGCAGCCATTTGTTACAGAGCACTTCATTGTGTTTCCCTGTATCCTTTCTTTCCTGGTCTTTTTTGGGGGGCGGTGGGAGAATGTGATGTTTAAGACAGGGTCAATCTCATGTAGCCCAGGCTGGCCTTTAACTCACTGTATATCCAAGGATAACCTTGAGCTTGTAATCTTCCTGCTTCTGCCTCCCAAAGGCTAGGAGTACAGGTATAATCCTATGTAAAACACCATGCCTGATGTTTTGTCTTTTGAGACTGGGTCTTATAAGGTAGCTCTAGCTGGCCTGCTGCTCAGTATGTAGTCCAGGGTATCCTGGAACTCAAAGTAGTCCTCCCCCCTCAGCCTCCTGAGTGCAGTGGTTATAGGCAAGCACCAGCATACTTGGCTTTTCCTGGCTATTAATGAGCTATATACAAGTCACACTGTAGATTCAAATAGAAGCAGCAAGGCCAAAGGTAGCTTGGGGGGGTGGGTCAGAGAAAAGATAGGAGGAGTCTTCTCCCTCCAACAGTTATCGGGACTGTACACCTGCCTTTTTCCTCCTTCCTTAGCACCATTTCCAGATAAAAGCAAGTGGGAGAGAGTCTCCCATCTGAAATTTAAACATGGAGACATCATCTTGGCTCCCTACCCGTTCATTTTCACCCTGTATGTGGAGATGAAATGGCTCAGTGACAACTGGTTGCCTGGTGAGGACAGTGATAGGAGTGAGTGTTTTGAGGAGGAAATGGGTCAAGAGTATGAACTGACTGTGGTGCAACTGTCTGCCCAGTGGGGCTCCAGAAGCCTGGAGCATTTCCCCAAAGCCTGGCTTTGTACTCTGTGACTTCCACTGAATAGCCAGCTGAGATACAATATGTCATCTGTGAGCTGAGATAAGTTATTTAATCTTTCTGTGTCTCCTTTGTGAAATGGTGAAGAAATAAGTTCAAGAATTAAATACATAAATGTTAGTGGAAGGAAAATACATGGTCTGATTTGAGAGTAATCACTCAGTGAAAGACACTCTTAAAACACTTCCAAATTCTGGACTATGCAGTGACTTTCACCTTAGGGTTATCTTAAAGGTTCTCCCAATTATTAATCTCTGAGGAACATGCCTATTTTCATTCAATAAGGGACAAGCAAATGCATTCCAATTTGATTTGAAAAAAATGTGAAGGAGAGCTACAGAGATGGTTCAGTAGGTAAGAACACTTGCTGTGGAAGCACAAGGGCCTGTATTTGAATCCCCAGTACCCACATGAAAGCTGAACATGGTCACACATACCTGTAACCCCAGCATTGGGAGGTGAAGAGCTCACTGGCCAGCCAGCCTAGCTGAAATAATGAGTTTCAGGTTCAGGGAGCGATCCCATCTCAAGGGAATAAGGTGGAACAGCCCAACATACTATGGCCTCTTCATACACTCACACAAATGCACACACATACACATACACCCCCTCCACACACAAAGTGCAAAGTATTTCTCTGATGCCTAAATCCCAGTGTTTCTTTTTTAAGATTTTTAAAAATTTATGTGTATTTGTCTCTGTGTGTATGTCACATGCATTTGTGGGCTTACAGAGGCCAGAAAAGGACATTAGATCCCTTGGAGCTGGAGTTACAGGTGGTTGTGAGCCATTGGACATGGGGGCTAGGAAGCAAACTTGGGTCTCTTGGAAAAGCAGCAAACACTCCTAACCACTGAACCATCTCTATAACCCTCTTCTTTCTTTTTTCTTACAATTTTTTTAATGTACATAAATGTTTTCCTACATTTATGTATGTGCACCACATACATGCCTGGGACAACTGAAGGCATCTGGAACTGAAGTTACAAACAGTTTTGAGCCACCATGTGGATGCTATGAACTGAACTCAGGTCATCTGCAAGAGCAGCAAGAGCTCTTAACTATAGGAGCCAGGTCTCCAGCCCTCCCCAAACTCTCAAAGTAGCCAGCAATGACCTTGATCCTCCTGCCTCTACCTCTTGAGTGCTGGCACCACATCCAGTTTATTTGGGGTTGGAACGCAGGCTAATCAAGCACTCTACCAAGTGAACCACATCCCTAGCCCTTCCAGTTTTTCTGTGTGTGTGTGTGTGTGTGTGTGTGTATGTGTGTGTATGCATTCCACAGCACATAAAGATCAGAGGACAATTTTGTGAAGTTCGTTCTCTTCTACCTTTACATGGGGTTTATATGAGTGCTGGGGATCAAACTCAGGTCACCAGGCTTGTGCTACAAACCCTTTGCCCACTGAGCCAACTTAAAAGTTTGCCCTCTTTGGAGGGGCATATTGTTAAAGTATGGTGTGATTCAAATCCATTTCAGCTTATAGATAACAATTGTTCTGGAACAGGGTAGGACCAAAGTTTGAAAACTGTTTATAGGGAAAGTGGTACCAGGCAGAAGGGAAAAGGACTCAAGTAAGTTTTGTCTCAGACCAGCTCTGAGAAATAAATAGCCAGAAACCCAAATAAAATTGTCTTGATTGAACTGGATATAGTGGCTCACATCTTTAATCCCAGCACTCAGGAGGCAGAGGTAGGCCAGTCTTATGAGTTCAAAGCCAATCTGGTCTACATAGTGTGTTCTAGGCCAGCTGGAGCTATAGGAAGACCCTGTCTCAAAAGACAGAAAAAAAAAAAAAAAAAAAAAAATTTCTTTATCCATTATGGCAACATTTCCTGTTGTAGGGAAACGAACACACGACATTCCTCTTGAGTTGGTAAGTTTGTCTTTTCTGTACAAAAAGAAAATTGTCTTTATTGCCTCAAAAGTGCTGCTCTTATCTCCTGTCTTTGCCCCTCAGTTTCTACCCAGGTCCCATCATGGCTGTCCACATGAGACCATATGTCTCATCTTGTTTAGATTTCAGAGGTCATGTCTCTGACAGAAGGTCTGATCCTTACTGGAGTAGTGGTGTTACAAGTTGCCTTTGGTAGGGAGTCCTTTGCTGTGCCTCCTAAACTATGAGGCACTCTAGAAAATGAGGAGTCCATATGCCCCCTGCAGATCCTAGCTGAGCACAAAGCAGAAGAAGCTGTAATGAGGAAACGAAAACTCACAGAGGAGCCCAGTTCCCCTGGAAGACCAGGGCCACACAGGTTAGTGTGCAGAGAGAGGCTAATGCCTGGCTTGTAGTCAACTTTGCTACCTGTTGCCCTTTGTTGATTCTGACCTTGGATAAGTCACTTTCCTTTGGGAGGTTTCGTCAGTACCTGGCCCATTCCAGTGGGTAGACTAAGGAAACACAGTCCCTTTCTCAGCAAAGTAGAATTGTCTGTTAAGATGAAGGCTGAGGGGTGGAGAGCTGGCTCAGTGGTTAAGAGCACTTGCTGTTCTTCTATCAGGTGGCTCACAACTGCCTGTAATTACAGTGCCAGGGGATCCAGCACCTTCCTCTGGCTTCCATGGGCACCCATACATATAAGGCATATACATGCACATACACATAAATAAAAGTAAAGCTTAAAAAAAAAAAAAAGGCTAGCCGGGCATGGTGGCACATGCCTTTAATCCCAGCACTCGGGAGGCAGAGGCAGGCGGATCTCTGTGAGTTCAAGGCCAGCCTGGTCTACATAGTGAGTTCCAGGCCAGCTGGGGCTACAGGGAGATCTTGTCTCAAAAAAGACCAAAAATAATAATAATAATAATTTAAAAAGAAAAAGATGAAGGCTGAACTGGAATGCAGCTTACTGATAAAGTGATTGCCTAGTAAGTGTGAGGCCTTGGCATGAAAAAAGACAAAAGCCAGAAGGAAATGTAGTGAGTATAGTCAGATATAGTGTATTGACTCCAACACTAATGTACTATGGTAGCATTACATTATGGAAGGCAAAATTGGAAAGCAAAAAATTTAGAGTCTCAAAATATTATTCAAAAGTAGAAAGAGGGTTGAGAAGATGGCTTAGTTGGTAAAGTGCTTGCCAGGCCAGCATAAGGACCTGAGTTCAAACCCCAGAACCTGTGGGGGTGGGGAAAATGTAGGCATGGTGGCCCAGGCTTGTAACTGCAGCTAGAGGACAGGCAGAACTTTGAGTTCAAGGTCACTGGCTGGCCTGGCTAAGCCAGCCTAGCCTACTTGGCAAGCTCTGGGCCAGCAAGAGACCCTGTCTCAAACAAAAGGAACACACACAGCATACGCATGAATGTGCACATACAAAAAAGGGAGAAGGGGCTGGGCGTGGTGGCCCATGCCTTTAATCCCAGCAGAGGCAGGCTGATCTCTGAGTTCAAGGCCAGCCTGGTCTACATAGTGAGTTCCAGGACAACTGGGGCTACAGGGAGACCCTGTCTCAAAAAGACCAAAAAAAAAAAAAAAAAAGGAAAACATTGAAAGAATGAGAATAAATAAAATACAATTCTGTCTTATCTAGTGAGCAATTTTAAGTGCAACCAGGAGTAAAATATGAATGTGTGCACAAGATTGTGGGAGGTATGGTGGTACACACCTGTAATTTCAGCATCTGGAAGGCAGAGGCAATAGAATCCCTCACTGCAACAGGCCAGCCAAGGATGTATAGTAAGACTTTGTTTCAAAAAGAAAAAAAGGATGGTGTACATGACTTGTTAGGGGGAATGCTGAGCATATCCCGACATGTAGAAGTTGCTGTTGTAGAGGCTACTTGTGTAGTGGCTACTTGTTGTAGAGGCTTCTTGTGGCCTTTTGATTCTCTATTGGGGAAATATGAGTCAGTGAGACCATTTAGTCATTCTTAGCATCCCAGAGAGGCCACCTGAAATAACCCCAGGCCAAAGTGCTTTTACACTAGGCTCACAAAAGGCAGCTGCCCTTCTCCTAGGACCTGTGGGCCCCTTAACACACAGGAACAGTGAGATAGACTCTAAAACCCTGAGCCTTCCAGATGTGTGTGCCAGAGACAAGTATAGTTCATTCCGAGCCATGTGGAATGTGATGGTGCTTGAGGTGGAAAACTTTGCTCTGTTTTATTTAACTGATTTTCCTACAGAGTTGAGGCACCAGATCGTCCCTTAGGTTTTGATGTACAATTGAACATTTCAGAGTCATATGTGCTCTGTCAGTCACATCTTCTGTTTCTTAAATATCTCAAATTGGAATTCTGTTGTGAATTAAAGCAACCAAAGAGAATTTTGCCACACAATTTTTCCTGCCAGCCAGAGGTAGTATAAAAATAGCCAACTTGCTGAAATATTCATTTGGGCCACATTTGCTTGAATGTGGTAATGTTGCCACAGAAAGTAACATTTCCTGGGCTTTCCTCCCCAACTCAGGGCCAAGATGGAGACTGCCAGCCAAGCCTCCAGGAATAAGAAGTGCCATATGAACACCAGGAGGGGAAGCAGCAAAATGGAGGCTTCAAGGCTCTTGACAGCACCTGCTCTGTTACAGGTCAGGGTTCCTATTACCTGCTCATCTTGGTCCTTGATTGAAACTCTTCCTCCGGTTTCACTCTCTGTAGAATAACATTCAGCTATTCTGCCCTCACCAGTCTGTCCCCCAAACGGCTATGTAATGCAAATCTTTTTGTTAGAGGTTCTTCTCAGCTTAAAAAACTGCTTATGGTTTGGGAGGCAGAGGCAGGTGGATCTCTTTTGAGTTCGAGGCCAGCCTGGTCTACATAGTGAGTTCCAGGTCAGCTGGGGCTACAGTGAGACCCTGTCTCAAAAAGACCAAAAAAAAACATTAAAAAAACTGCTTATGATGGCTTTGGTGGTGCATGTCTTTAATCCCCAGCAGTACCTGGGAGGCAGAAGCAGGTGGATCTCTGTGAGTTCAAGGCCAGCCTGGTCTACATAGTGACTTCCAGGCCAGCTGGGGCTACAGGGAGACCCTGTCTCAAAAAAAAAAAAACTGCTTATGGGGCTAGAGAGATAGCTCAGTGATTAAGAGCACTGGCTGCTCTTGTAGAAGACTCAGGTTTGATTCCCAGCCACATAGTAGCTGACAACTGTCTGTCCATTACTCAAATTCCAGGGGATCCGATGCTGTCTGTAGGTACTTCTTGACACAGGTGCCCTTAAATACATGCAGACAATACACTCATACACATAAAATAAAAATAATAAGGGCCAGGCGTGGTGGCGCACACCTTTAATCCCAGCACTCGGGAGGTAGAGGCAGGCGGATCTTTGTGAGTTGGAGGCCAGCATGGTCTACATAGTGAGGTCCAGGACAGCTGGGGCTATAGGGAGACCCTGTCTCAAAAAGACCAAAATAATAATAATAATTATTATTATTTTATGTATATGAGTGTATTGCCTGCATTAGTGCACCCATGTCGTGCAATGCTGCGGAGGTCAGAAGAGGGCTTTGGATTCCCCTGGAACTGGAGTTAAGGATGGTTCACAGCTGCCGTGTGGGTGGTGGGAATCGAACCCGGGTCCTCTGCAAGAGCAGTCAGTGCTCTTAACCACTGAGCCATCTCTCCAGCCCTGTAAAGTGTTTTTTAAGAAACTGTGTGTATTCTGCAGTTTAAGTAAGAAAATAGGCCTGAATTGGATGGAGGTTAAATCCAGTACAGAATCATCACTGTAGAAAACTTTTGCCATGGGCCGGGCATGGTGGCGCACGCCTGTAGTCCCAGCACTTGGGAGGCAGAGGCAGGCGGATCTCTGTGAGTTCAAGGCCAGCCTGGTCTACATAGTGAGCTCCAGGACAGCTGGGGCTACAGGGAGACCCTGCTTCAAAAAGAGCAAAACAAATTTTTTTTATTTATTATTTTTATTTTATGTACGTGTACCCATTGTCATGCAGTACCCCTGGAGGTCAGCAGAGGGCGTTGAGTCCCCTGGAACTGGAGTTAGGATAGTTAGCTGTCATGTGGGTCTGGGAATTGAACCCAGGTCCTCTGCAAGAACAGTCAATGCTTTTAACCGCTGAGCCATCTCTCCAGCCCCCTAGCATATTTTTCTATTTCTTCCCCATTTAGCTCTTAACTATTACATATTCCTTATAGACCTCCCACCTTCCCTCCCTCCGTCCCTCTCTCCCTTCCTCCCTTTCTTTCTCTCCTTTATATTTATGAAATAGCTTTGATCCTAAGTTCTAGAAACAACAGCTCACCCCCTTAACCTTCCCTAGACCCACACAATGATCAATGAAGAAGCAGCATTACTGTGTGATTACTATTTGCCAAGTACTTGAAATATCATGCTCTTCCCCTAAAAACACCAGGAATGGCAGGCAGGCGGTTGCAGATAGGTGTACTGTGTGCCAGAAGCACAGGGTACCTAAGGAGCACAAAGAGGCCATGAGGGAAGGGTTCCCAGAGGAGCTGAGGCACTTGGAGAGCCTCAGGCCAAGAGTAGAGTGACATGCTTTTTGTGACTATAAGCCAATGAACCTGGAGCATAGGTACAGTACTTTAAAATGTTACTGGACAGGTCAGAATGGACTAGACAGTGGTAGGCCAAGATCACAGGGATTCCCTAAAAATGTTTTTACATAAAGTAATGAAGCAATTTCATTTTCAAACTATTCTGTCACGTTTTTAACGCATTGTGTTTCATGCCAGCGCACACAACACACATGTAAAACCTGGCTGCTTCCCTCCAGTTTATCAGTTATTTGAGTGCTCCCTTAGGATCTAGACCTATGCCTCTGGGAACAGGGGTAAGCAGTGGGCCCCTGATTTTGTGCCGCAACCAAGCAGCCCCCTGAATGATTTTCAGCAAAACTTGGCTTCTTGCTGTGCCTCTCGTCCTGTGAGGGGTAAGAAGGAAGGAGAAGGTACGAGAAGGGACATGAAGCTCCTGAGAACAAAGACTTTATACAAAGAGATAATTGCTATTAAAGGAACATTTTCCTTTCTCTACCCTCTGTACCTTCCTATTCTTAGTTTGACACATCATCTCCCTCAAGAACAGTACCCACAGCTTCTTACTCAACATAATTACCTTTTCATCCTGATTCTGGGTTTAGAGAAAAGCTAAGCAAAAGAAGCATGTTTATTGATTTTGACTCAAACCCAAAGACAGCCTCCATCACAGGGCCTGTTCCCAGGGAGAGGATTTCTCCTAAATTAAAGTGATCACAGTGACTCTCAGTGCAAGTCACTTGAGCTGGAAAAATTGAATTTGTTCCTGTGGTTCAGTGCTTGGCATTTTCTGCCCCCTTTGTGGAAAGTTTGGCCATATGATCACATACAGCCAGTGAGGATTGTGCATGTCTGAACACATTGGGAAACCTGTACAGGGAAGCTTAGAACATAATACTTGCTTCATGAAAGATATTTGGGGAAGAATAAGGGAGGGAGAACCCCCTCCTCTTTGTTCCTCCAGATCCCAGACCTAGAGACTCAGACTTTTTTTGAAAGGATAAAAAAATGAGAGAGTACGTAAGTGATTCTAAGGTGGACCATACTGACTGCTCACAGCTTTTTGTCCATCTCTGCTCCAACTCCATTTCCAAGCTGATCTGGCCCTGAACATTCAGGGGGTTCCAAAGTGTGTTGTCCTTCTGCACATCTCCAGGGGCACCCCCAGTCCCTCAGGCCACCGCTCTCATCTCTGACAACATGTGGCTGAGAAGACCTCCTTCAAAGGAAATCTTTCCTGTAAAAGGAATCCTCCTGGTACTAAGATGGGCTACATCCTTACCCTAGGGCCTTTGCCCACTGACCCCTAATCCCCAACCCTAAGAGATGCCTGTCTCTTTGGTCATCTCTGCATCAAGATTTAAACCAAAAATCATAGTTTCATCAAATCTTTAAGAATCATCCTTTCGGGCTGGAGAGATGGCTCAGTGGTTAAGAACACTGGTTGTTCTTGAAGAAGACCTGGGTTCAAATCCCAGCACCCACATGGCAGCTAACAACTGTCTGTAACTCCAGTTCCAGGGGATCCGACGGCCTCTACAGGCATTGCACGACATGGGTGCACTTAACCTACATGCAGGTAATACATACATACACATAAAAATAAAAATAATAAATAAAGTCTGGGTGTGGTGGCGCATGCCTTTAATCCCAGCACTTGGGAGGCAGAG
>NW_008342925.1:214996-218826 GCF_000622305.1 Nannospalax galili
ATTTTTTTTAAAAAAAAAAGATCCTTTCAAGCCAAAAAATAGAGCTTGGTCCTCTATGATCTACCTCCACTGTCTAGAGGCCTTCCTCCTGTTGTTCTGTTCTGGTTTTACAGGGAGGTGAGTCTGGGCTTGCCCCCGTGGTCTTGGATTTGAAGAGTTTGTGAAGAATCCTATTTGGGAAAGGTCTGCCATTCTAACTGGAGACTCATGCTTAGGCTAGGGGCCAGTGCTGACCTCCTAGGGACCTACTGTGTATCTGTCTCTCAGAACCACGCTACACAAATTCTTTACAGAAGCACAGCTTGAGTAAGGAGTACCAGTGTTGCTGGGCAGTTGGCCCCACAGGCTCTGCTGGGTGAGGATGTGCCAGCTGGCAGATATTCCAGGGAAAATGTCTGCATCATGTTTCTATCAGTGTGTACTGGAAATGTGGGCCTGGAACTAGGTTGTAGGGTGTCCTCTTCAATGTACAAAGGAATTTCCTCCAAACAATAGCACATGGAGAAATGGATGGTTGCATTGTGTGTGCTAGTGAGCTGTCATGTTTCTACCAAGGCTGGCTCTAGCTAGACTGATCATATTTACTTAGTAACGGCCCTGTGCCCTTTTCATCATGTCCCTGCCTTGAAAACTCTGCTCTCCCTTGCTAGCTCCTCATCCCGTTGATGACAAAATCCCCTTCATCCATCAAGACTCCATCCAAACATCACTTCTTCTGTGAAACCTTCCTTGACAGCTGGTACCCACCTTGCCGTCCTCCACAGCAACCACAGCTCTGCAGAGTCACAGGGCAGCCCTACCACACCATCTTGCAATTCAGTTTTACCCCATGAACTATACATTTCTCAAAAGTTGCATCTGGTCCTCCTGGTATCTTTCTGCAACCACAGGCACTTAGCAGTAGGGATAGAAAGGCAGATCAGGCTGGCTTGTTTTAGGCTTCTAAAGTGTATATGGTTTAGAAGGACAGTGTCAGGAGGCTGGAGTGAACAGACAACCTGAAAGAAAGACTTGCCTTTTGCATTCAGAAGCCAGACCCTAGTGCTGGCATGAAGTCAGTTCACTGAACAACAGCATTCGGATCACCAGGCCATGGAGAAATAAGTACAAGTTTTTATTTCTTGGCCCTCTTTTTTTAAATCAGAGCCAAGACGGAGAACCCCAGCAGAAACACCAGGATATTGCAGTTTCTGATGCCACTGAAGCCCAGGAACATGGTAGGTATAGCCCACGCTGCCTCAGCTATATGAGTGCTGAGATTATAGGCATGAGCCAACATGCCCAGCCTTCCTCTGCTTCTGACAATGAAATCAATAGTCCCAAAGATTCCAAAACATTTCCAAATAAAGTGGGAAATTTCACAGAAAAGTTGGAAGAGATAAGGGTCCCTTTTCCTTAAAGAACCTCCGTGCTCTTTCCTCTTACTCTGGCGCATCAGCGTTAAGATTGAAGGTGCAGGGGCTGGAGATGGAGCTTAATTAGCAGGGTGTTTGTTGGTAGCATGCACTGAGCCCTGGGTACAATCCTAAGCACCTCATGAAACCGGGCTTGGTGGCACACACCTGCAGTCCCAGAACTCAGGCAATGGTTTACTACAGAGCAAGTTAGAAGTCAGCCTGGCTTATGCAAACCTTGTCTCAAAACAATTTTCTTAAAGGTATAGACATATATTCTGCAAGGCCTGGGCCTCTGCAAGCCTGGGAAGGCCAGGTGAGGTGTTACCCTTCTTTATGACCTTCTACCCAGCATGAGGACTCAGTGAACTGCAGTTATCCGAGAAGCAGGGGTGTAAGCGTGTGAATTACTGGACAAGTTGTCATTCCATGTGAAAACATGTTGGCCATGGTGGATGGCTGAGACTTGAGCTATGTAAATATCTCAAGCTTGACTTTGAAAGTATTCTTAGGTCAGAATATCATCTTATTGAGCTGAGATGAAATTGGAAAAGTCAGAGCAAACATTTCACCTGGCTTTAAATAAATGGTTTGTTTTTTGTTTTTTTTTTTAAGACAGGGTCTCCCTGTAGCCACAGCTGGTCTGGAACTTACTGTTCCAGGCTCCCCTCTATCTTGCAGCAATCGACCTGCCTCTGCCTCACAAGTGCTGGGATTTAAAGGCGCTCACCACCACACTTGGCTTAGCTTTAAATAAATCTTGGTGTGAGGCTGTGCTGCCATCTCCTCTCAGATGAAAGTAGTCCATGGGTGCTGCCGCCTCCTTCCCTGCCTGCCTGTCTTCCTTACAGGTTCTAAGTGCAGACATGGCCTGCCAGGGCCAGTTGTCCCACCCCTGCAGCAAGGCAGCTCTTCACCCAAAGAGCTGGGAACCAGTGGCTTCTTTGGGTTTCTAAGGTAAGACGAACTTCTCTGCCAGCACCCAAACAGGATGCTAGTTCTGGTGCTTGCCTTGTTGAGTCTTTTGGAGGGAAAGAGAACTAAGAAGAAAGCCAATTACTTGCTGAAGTTTCTCAGTTATATCCAAGAACAAGGGTCCTGATCCAAAACACTGCACACTCTTTGCTCTTTAAAAATATTCTATTGGGCTGGAGAGCTGGCTCAGCTGTTAAGAGCACTGACTGCTCTTGCAGAGGACCTGGGTTCAATTACCAGCACCCACATGGCGTCTACAAACCATTATTCCAGTTCCAGGGGAATCCAAAGCCCTCTTCTGACCTCCAAGGCATTGCATGGCATGTGTGCACTCACATACATGCAGCAACACATTCATACACATAAAATAAAAATAATAAAAAATTTTTTTAAAAAGATTGTATTTGCCAGGCGTGGCAGTGCACACCTGTAGTCCCAGCACTTGGGAGGCACAGGCAGGCAGTTCTCTATGAGTTCAAGGCCAGCCTGGTCTACATAGTGAGTTCCAGGTCAGCTGGGGCTACAAAGAGACCCTGTTTCAAAAGATCAAACCCAAAAAGAATGTGTTTGAAAATACCTCAGAATCCATACCATGCCTCTGTAAAAGCTAAAGGTGTGAGACAACCTGTTTTCTTTTTCTTGGACATGACATGCAGTGCTGCAGAGGTCAGAAGAGGGCTTCGGATTCCCCTGGAACTGGAGTTAAGGACGGTTCATAGCCACCATGTGGGTCATCTGCAAGAGCAGTCTGTGCTCTTAACTGCTGAGCCATCTCTCCAGCCCCTATATACTATTTTTTTTAATTTTATGTGTGTGAGTGTATTTCCTGCATGTATATAAGTGCACCTGTGTTGTGCAATGCCCTTGGAAGTCAGAAGAGGGTGTCGGATTCCCCTGGAACTAGAGTTATGGACAGTTGTTAGCTGCCTTGTGCATGCTGGGAATCGAACCCAGGTCCTCTGCAAGAGCAGCCAGTGCTCTTAACCACCAAGCCATCTCTCCAGCCCCCTTATTGTTTTTATTTTATGTATGTTTTGTCTGTACCTGTGTAGTGCAATGCCTGCAGAGGCCAGAGGCATTGGATCCCCCTGAAGTTGGAGTTACAGGCTATTGTGAGCCACTTGATTAGGGTGCTAGGAACTGAACTTGAGTCCTCTGCAAGAGCAATGCTCGCTCTTAACCACTGAGCCATCTCTCCAGACCCTGTTGTTGTTTGAGACAGGGTCTCCCTGTAACCCATTTGGTCTAGAACTCACATGTAGATCAATTTGGCCTGGATCTCACAGAGATATGCCTGCCTCTGCCTCTAAGTGGTAGGTTTAAAGGTATGTGCCACCACACCCTTTTTTTTTTTGTCTTTTTGAGACAGGGTCTCCCTGTAGCTCCAGCTGGCCTGGAAGGCCTGGAACTCGCTATGTAGACCAGGCTGGCCTTGAACTCAGAGATCCGACTACCTCTGCC
>NW_008342925.1:218860-258980 GCF_000622305.1 Nannospalax galili
AAAGAAATGGTCTCACTGTATAGCCCAGACTGACCTTGAGCTAGTGGAACATCTCCTCTCTCTATCATTTATGTACCACTCATCCCACCCTGACGTGCCCACTTAAGGCCTGTCACTCAAGTGTTGCTGGAACAGAAACTTTCTATCTTTCTTGGGTTGTTCATATGATTTGGAGAGGAGACACGGTGCTTCAGTTCTCCCCTTCCCATCTAAGTGTGTGTTCAGAATCCTTTTGCAGATAATGTTTAGCAAATCTCTTTGTCTACAGCCCAGCCATCCCATTGCAATTGCTTCTCCTTTATTTTTCCTTTCTGGGTATAATCTAATTTGGGTACCTTCTCAAATGCTGTTTTGGACTCAAATTTCCATTCAGTGGCTCCCCAGAGCAACAGGCCCTGGCTAATGAAGAGCTAATGGGAACCAGAGAGAAGGGAAGCCGTCTTCTCACCCAGCCCACTCTGCTCCCCTTTTGCAGCTCTCTCTTCCCGTTTCGGCATTTCTTCAGGAAGAGCAGTCAATGAACCTCCCAGGCACAGCACACCACCGCAGCAGAAAAAGATCTTCAATGACTCGTCCCAAGCCATTCAGTCCTTTACTTTCTTTTCTTTATTTTTGAGACAAGCTGTATTGCTATGTGGCCCAGGCTGGTGTCAAGCTCTCCATCTTTCTACCTTAGTTAGGCTGTGATTACAAGTGTGCATCACCACACCATCCTTTTCTTATGACTCCTGGGGATAGGGGCACTAGGCTGAGTCCTTGTGTGTGTTTATTCTGCCCTTTTCCTTTGTTTATTTCCTGTTTAACATCCTAAAACCTGGGCTAGAGAGATGGCTCAGCAATTCAGAGTGTATAGTGCTCTTGCAGATAATCTAAGTTTGGGTCCCAGCACCCACAGCAAGCAGTCTACAAACATCTGTGACTCCAGCGCCATCTTCTGGATTCCACAGACACCTGCATACACATGCACATACCCACACACATACACACAGAAATAAAATATAAATCTTTTGTTGTTGTTTTGAAACAGGGTCTCCCTGTAGCCCCAGTTGGCCTTGAACTCCCTGTAGACCAGGCTGGCCTAGATCTCACAGAGATCCACCTGCCTCCACTTCCTCAGTGCAGGGATTAAAGGCCTACACCTTAAAAACAAACATTAAAAGGGCCAGTGAGATGGTTCATTGGGTGCCTCCTGCCAAACCTGACAACCTGAGTTCAAACTCTACACACTCACAAAATAATTGAAATGTAATTTTTTTAAATTCCAAAAAATTAAAAAATAAAACACTAAGAAAAGAATTCCACTGCCCTGAGGGCCAGTTGAGATTTTTGTCTCTAGTACTTAGAATCCTAATCCCAATAAATTACTTATGAAGTATATTGACTGAATTTGGGGAAGTTAGAGAGTATGCATGGAACTTCCTGGGTCACCTGGTTGCTGCTTAGCGCACCACATGGGATGTGTACCTGACCTCAGACCCTAAGCTTCTCTACCATGGGTCAAGGAATAAGGTCATACAAGGTTCATTCTGGTCCCAAAGAAACAATCTCTTCCTCAGTTTGGTTTGGTCCCAAAGGATAGCTTTTCATGTCTAAAATGCTCCCTAAGTATTTATCCCTCTGGTTCCTTGATAGAAATACAAACTAGTTTATCAGGTTAACTGGAAACCAGGAAATTGGGGCCCCTTGAGGAGCCAAGGCACCTGTCCTCAACCAAAGGCCACTGAGAGAGGGAGCTTGGACTTGTGTGGCCTCAGAGAACCAAAAGAATTAGTGGAAATTTAGGGAAACTCAGCTCAGAACAAAGGGCCTAGCTTTTTTAATTGTTATTAATTTTAGAATGGGCTACCTTGAGGTAATGAGCCCTTGCCACCTATAGGCTTTAAACAGCCAATTATCATCCATCACATGCCAGAAGGCTCCTAATGGGAAGGCTGGGGCTGGAGTGGTGAGGTCTCTGAGTCCCCTTGCTTGGCTGCTGCTTCCTTCAGCATGGAGAAGAGAGAAGGTAGGATGCTCTGGGAGGACCTGGCAAGTGAAGGCCTAAGCAGGCAGGCACTGAAGCCTAGGATGTGGGGACTGGAGCATCAGCAACACCGGCAATACCAATTTCTCCCAAATCGTGTTTACTATTATCTCACTATCCCAAGCATGGCCTGACTGACAGCTGCTGCTGAAGGGCACAGCTCCAAAGTCTGCCCATGCCAGATGGGATTAGCTAACCTAAAGGGCCCCTCAGCCCTTACTTTCTCATCTGGACAATGAGGGGTATGATTTGATGAGCTCTGAGGAGCCATCTAGCTCTGGTAGGCTGTAGACTGGCTCCACCCTTCTCAGCCAGGTCAGTGTGGCACTGGTCTGAGTAGGAGCTACCTATAGCCACCATAGGCTTTCCTTTTGGTCTGGGCCCTGCAGCTCTGCTTGCTTGTTTTTGTTTCATTGTTTTTGTTTCTGTTTATCTCACTGTGTAGCCTTGGCTGGCCTGGAATCTACCCACTATGTAGACCAGGCTGGCCTCCAACTCCCAACTACTGTTGACTAGGGTTTTTGCTATTGTTTTTTCATGGTGCTAAAAATGGAAGAAGCCAGGGCCTCAAGAAGGAACCCAGGGCCTTGAGGTGCTAGGCAAGGCAAATGCTGCACCACTACACCATATCCACAGCTCTCAACTTGTCACCGTCTCCTCCCAAGTTAATTTAATACCTTGGATAGGTAGGAAATTTGAGTGTGACTTCCCTTCTCTGAGTATTTGTAGCCCAGCCTGTAAAACCAGGGCTAGACTCGGCAATCACATTTGTTGAGGTTGATGGCTTCTGTCTAAGGGAGCAGGTCCTTGTTATTCAGGAACTAGGAAGACCCCTAACTCAGAGCTCCACTCTGTAGCTGACCACGTGTGAGAGGGCATCTACAGGACACTGGAAGGCTCTGAAATAGACTCAGGAACTCTACCCCTAGCCTGCCACTGAGCATAGCTCAGGAGCCTCCACTAGTGAGATACCCCTTGTCCAAAAGAATCTTTTTCTCAGGCTGGGAACATAACTCGGTAGAGTACCTTCCCAGCATGCACTAGTCTGGGTTCGATTGCCAGAACTGCATAAACCAAGTATGGTGGCTTACACCTGTGATCCCAGCTCTTGGGAGGTAGAGGCAGAGATCAGAAATTCAAGGTCATCTGGGATGTAACATATTGTCTTTTTTGTGTATGTTTTGTCTGCACGTATATAAATGTACCATGTTTGTGCCTGGTACCCAGAGACTCCAGAAGAAGGTGTCAGATCCCCTGGAGCTGAAGTTGCTAGGAACCAAACTCAGGTCCTCCACAAAGAGCATCATCAAGTGACTGGGCATGGTGGCACATGCCTTTAATCCCAGCACTCGGGAAGCAGAGGCAGGCAGATCTCTGTGAGTCTGAGACCAACCTGGTCTACATAGTGAGTTACAGCCGAGCTGGAGCTACAGGGAGACCTTGTCTCAAAAAACACACACACAAAAAAAAAAACACAAAAAACTTAAGAGCAGCAAGTGCTCTTAGCGGCTGAGAAAGAAAAGAAAACACTACAACAAACTTTCAGGGCTCAGAAGAAAAGCTCACACCTTTAATCTGAGCTCTCAGGAGGCAAAAGTAGGCAGGAGGTGATCTCTGACCTGGAGGCCATCCTGGTCTATATAGTGATTTCTAGACCAGCCAGAGCTACACAGTGAAACTGTCTTTTAAAAAATCCCTTTTCTTTGCCAATGGTAAGAGACAGAACTGTGTTTAGTAGCTTTAGAAGCTAGGTGGCCGTGATCAGGGAAGTGTCCTGCCCAAGGAGAGAACACACCTGAACACAACTCTGTCAGGAGTCTCCAGCTGCACGCATATCACACACTGGGCCACTCCTGGGCTTGTCTTCCTCTTATACTCTACCCCAGACAGCTTTTTGGAAGAGTGAGATGTCAGCAGGGACTGCTCTCTGAAGACCACATCTTAGACAGGGATCCCCAGGTGGGACTGCATTGAGGCTGCAGGCTGGGAGGGGCTTGAAAGCTGATCCCCAGGAAGGCGTGGCTGCAGAACACCAGCAAATAAAGGCCTGCACCAGTCTGGAGACCAGCAGAAGGCCCCAGAGCCTTCACAGCCTGCAAGCTGTCTGTTCCGGCTGGACTGGTGAGCTTGCTGAGGTAGGAGAGCAGGTGGAGCTGGGGAGGATGGGCTGGGGGCCCAGGCCTCTAAGGCCAACACAACACATGGAGGGAAGTAGTTTGTGCCCCACATAGAAGGGACATTCCCAGGGTGCCCAGAGAGCTGACACATAAGTCCCATTCAGAGATGGCTGGCTACTCACACCCTTCCAGAATAACCACAGTCAGGCAGACAGATGGACACACTCAGACACACCCTCAAAAGGAGACACTACTCAAGATTGCAGCACTACTCAAGCACATCACTCCTGCCGGAAGATCAACCAGCCTGGCCCCTCACGGAGAAGCACATGATTTTTAAAGAACACCTATTCCCACCTGTACACCCACTCTCCTTTCAGATGCCCATGGCACCCTCCCCAGCCCTGCTTCTCTGCCTGCTGGTCTTGGCCACTACTGAAGGCCATGGTTGGGAGACAGACGTCCTGGGCTGCCACCTGCACCATGAGTAACGTTCCAAAGGGCTGGGAGGAGTGGATTCAGGGCCAGAGCAGCGCTGGCCCACTGAACTGCAAACAGGAGGCACTGACAGCTGCAGCTGGGGCAGCCTTCACAGACTGCTTGCCTGTCTCCTTCAGCCTTCAACATGACAGTTTGAAGTGACTGCCAAGGCACCTGCCAGGGTTCCCATGTGGCACAAGCCTGTGTAGGACACTGAGTCCAGCGCCTTCCCTTCACGGTATTCTGTGCTGGTGGCCAGCAGTTATCAACATAGTATCACCTCTGTCTCCCAGTGCTGTACCATCAGCAGCCTAAAGAAGGTAAGGGGCCTGGGCCTGGCAGGCGTGCTACGGTGGGGAGCCAGAATGGATACAAATGTGGATCCCTTCTCCACCAGGTGATGGTGTGGCTGCGCTCTGTCGGGAACCGTCGTTGGGGGGAGCTTGAGCTCTTCACCGCCGCCGGGGCCTGCCAGTGTGGTATGTGTCGGCTCTCCCGTTACTAGTTCTGAAAGGCGTTCCAGCCCTCCGGCCCTGCGATAGGTTTGCTCCAGGGCCTCTTAAATAAGGGGGTTGCTCAGCTCTGACTCTAGATCTCTAGAGTCTGTGATGGTCACCCCAAAAGAGGGGGTTTTTCCCTCTCCCTAGATCTCTGCCTGGCCTTCTACACAGTCTCATCGCTACACTGTCTCCTCTCCTACCCTAAATAAAGTAAGCAGTGCTTGAGTTTCGCTCTTTATTGAGTCTGCCCCCTAGCCAGAGAAGAGGACAGACCGTGATTACTGTGACCCCCCTCACCCCAGGAGACTGTGAATCTTCTTGCCTGTGCCCTCACCCCTCCCCCCTGCCCAATAAATAAAAAGGGGACAAGGAAGTACAGGGCAAGGAAGAGGAGAGGAGGAGGATGTCCCAGGGCCTGGACAGTGTCTTGTTGAGGGTGAGCTGGACAGAATAAATTGACCGTGCCCCCATGGTGGGGGTGAGGAAGGCCCTGGCCAGGCTGAGGCAGGTCAGGTGCTGAGTGCCCTTGCCCCATGCCAGGAGCAGGGGTAGGAGCCCACCTTCAGCTGGAGCCAGGCTGTGCAGGGCAGCAGAGGAGGATCCCTGATGGCAGCTTCCCAGTCACATGGTCACCCTGGTCTGGTCTTGCCAGAATCTTGCCACAAGGCTTGAGCATTCTGTTGCCAAAACTACCATCTTGCCTTCTTGTCTCCCCCAGTGAAAGCTGCCCCCCATGGGGCTGGTGGGAGTCCTCAGAGCCACTCTGGCAAGGCCACGGGGAGGCGTGGGCCTCACTGGGCCCCTGGGCAGAAGGGATGTAAGGGCTGATGATAGCTCTGGATTTAGCTTCTCCCCTTTCAGGTCTGTCTAGCTCTGACCCCCGCTGGCAGCCACCTGAGGTGTAGGCCGTGGGAGCGGGCCGTCTTTGGCCCCCTGGGTCCCCTGTAGCCGGCGTAGCCTCAGCTCCTCCAACCCTTGCCAGAGCTCCTGACGCTCCTGGGCCTTCTGCTGCTCCCTGAGGAGAGAGGGTAAGGCAGCTTCTCCTCTCCTGACCCCCAACAGTCCAACCTCCCTCACTACCCCACTGCAAGGTGATTGGGACTCCATGGAAACCCTGGGCTTAAGGGAGAGCTGAGGGGAGACTGGAGAGGAAGAATTGGTGAGCTGTGAGCTGCCCTGGCTGAGGAGGATGGTACAGGGGGTCACAGCAGGTGGGGTGGTGTACTGAGAAGAATAGTTAGGGGATGCAGTGGGCAGTCATGTGTGCATAAGACAGCCACAGCTACTGAACTGACTGCATAGGGTGGGGTCATCTGTATTCCCTGCCTGAGGTTCTGGTTCCTGCTTTTCTTCCCTCCCCAGCTCCCAGCCCCAGCCCCAACCCCAGCCCTAAAACTCACTGCTGCTTCTCCAGCTTGTAGGAGGCTGTGAGCTCATCAAACAGCTTTCCGTTCATCTCCATGAAGGTTTTGAGCACATTGTAGATCAGGGATACGATAGTTCTTGACATGGTCAAGGCAAGGGGTGAGATGAAGGAAATACCATTCTGCGGTCCCTGAGCATTGCCCAGTTCCCTGCCCTTTCATCTCCCTTCACATACCCACATTTGCTCTGACCCTGTCCAGCCTGGAATGGCCCCAGGGCTGGATCAAAGCTTGGGCACTTACTGATTCCAGTGCTCCTTGGACACTTGGTAGAGGGTTCCAAACACAGCAGGTAGCACAGTGTGGCAGTTGTCCTCAATGAGGCTCAGGATATACTCATTGTTCCAGAAATACAGAGCCCGCTCTGCAACCTGGGGCAGGTGAGATGGTAGAGTGAACCTGGCAGAGGTTTCTGGTGTGCAAGGTCTGGTGTCCATCCCTACCCAAAAACCAGAACCCTCTGACCTCCACACCCCTCCGGAGGGCTTGTCTGACCTACTGGAGGAAACATGGGGAATAGAGCCCCGGCTTTACAGTCTAACACTCAGGCAATCCTGACTCTACCATGGCCTCCACTGCGCTCCTGCAGCCTTGGCCTCGCCACTACGCCCAGCAAGCTCCTGTAATTTAAGGTATCTAAAAAGTGACATACAAGCCGGGTGTGGTGGCACACACCTTTAATCCCAGGCAGAGATAGGTGAATCTCTGAGATTGAGGTCAGCCTGGCCTACATAGGAAGTTCCAGGTCAGCTATGGTTATAGGGAGACCTGTCTCAAAAAACCAAAAAGTGACACAGAAGAGCTACCACGAGGAAGACCCAACTTCCGCCAGGTCAGGCTCCTACAAATGGGGATGGATCTGCACACCTAGCCAGCATGGGGAAGTAAGCCTACCAGGTCATGAAGTGGAATGAATGAAATCTAAGGTTTCTGAGAAAAGCAGACCCTGCATCCTATTCTGGGTCAGTTTACCCAACACACTGAGAATCATGAGCTCTTGCTCTTCTCACTACCCTGTGGAGATGTGATTGGTGACCCATTTTACACTGCAAGAAATACAGTTAGAGTGGGGAAGTGATTTGCCAAAGGTCCCTCAGCCAGTAGAATCCAGATCTGAGGTTTGACCCTAGGTCTCCCAACCCTAGGCCCAGCATCTCCCCATGATCAGAACCAGGAATGGAAGAGAAACTGAGGGGAGAGGGGACTGTTAGGTCAACTGGGAAGACTTACCAGGCTATGACCCCGCCCCTGCTTCACCTATCCTTGCCCCATACCTGGAAATGGGGACTGGAAACACAGCGAGCCACCTGCTTGAAGAGGGGCTCCTGGATCTTCACAAATTGGGAGGGTTCGATGACATCAAGAATCTCTTCCATCTCCCCCAGGAACATCACCTGGGGAGGGGACAGGAACAGCAGCTCACATTCACCTAAAACACACTCTGCACACCCACCTTTGGGGAGCTTCGGAGCCCTTCATACCTCCTTCTGGGTGCAGGTTTTGGGCCAGTATTTAAGGAGCCCCCGAATAACCTGTGGGGTGGAGGAGGAAGGAGTCAGACCTGCAGAGTGAGGGGCCCACCTTCCCTCCGAGGTACTCACATGCTCTGTCAAGGTGGCATCCTTCTCCAGGAACTGCACCACACAGTATGCCAGCTGCAGAGCCGGGGTGAAGAGAAGGAAGCCAGGGTCAGGAAGGACAGGGGCCAAGGACTGGCTACCCAGGACAGCATACCAGGCATCTGCTCACTACCTTCACACTCTTGTTCCCTGAGACTTACTGCTACCTTGGACTTACAAGGCACTGTGCTCAGGGTGCTGGGAACACAAGGATGACCTCGCTGGGGAAGTAACAAACTAATCCTTACCAATTTTGCAGAAGGTGCCATAAAAGATTTCTGCATCACAATCTTTGGGACTAGAGAAAGAGGAAAGGAAAGGGGTTTCATTCTGTCTATGGTATAAAGATGGGAGGGAATGGAGAGGGTGGCACAGAACTGATGTCTGAGGTCAGAAGGAAAGATGCAGAGGTAAGACAGGATCTAGTGAGTGTCAGTCTAGCTTCCTGGTCCCACGGGCAGTCCTGAGTATCAAGAGTCCTTCCTGCTGCTGGGCCAGGCCTGGGGCTTACCTGAGCGTGAAAGACAGACAGTGACTTAACAGAGTGCAAGGGGATCAGAACTCGAACCAGGAACTGCTTGTGCTCAGTCTTCAGGGGCAGCGCAAAGCCATTGATGATGCTTTGGAGGGGGCAGAAGAGAGAAGCAAGGATCAGTCAGTCAGGCCCCCAAGCCCTCCTCCCAGAGCCCAAGCTCCAGTAGAAGCCCAAGGAGAATCACCTTCCTAAGATCTCCAGTAGCTCAGCCACACCATTGAAGTGCTCCAGCTCATAGATGAACCTGCAAGAGGAAAAGAATGTAGAGGTCTCAGAGCTGTGGGGCAGATCTGGCACTCCATCAGCCATCCTGCCAGCCACCCTGATTCACCATGCACAACCATCTAATTCTCCCCAACTTGAATTCCCTTCCCAGTGCCCTGCAAACCAGGCCCCACTATGTCCACACACTGCAAAATACCCTTCAGTGCCCAGCCACCTCCTCCACTCTTTGTTCCAACTCAACCTCTCTTCCATGAGACACCCCTGGCTCATTTCTTCCAGTGCCTAGTACTTGATTTAATACCAAGCTAGCCGGCAGGCACCCAGCCTATGACCTTCGCCCTTCATGCCGTCAACCAAAGAATGGCAAACACTTAAGAGTATCTACTGTGTACACTGTAATTCTCAGAATCCTCCTGGGAGGCAGGTCGCAATAAAGCCATTACAGAAGTTAGTCAGTGGTTAAAAGATACCCCAAAGTTAATAAGTGGGGAAGCTAATGGACTCAGCTCCTGGAGAACACGGGTCATGTCTTCCCTATTTCATCACTAGCAACAAGAGCTAATGCTTGAGAGGCCCCACCTGGGGCCAGGAGCTATACCAGGCCCTTTGGCGGCACTGCCTGGCTTGGTCTGAGCACAGGCAGCATCACCATTGCAAAGATGAAGCAAGGAGAAAACTTCAGTGCCTTGCCCAAGTCCACCCAAATACTGGCTGTCTACCTTCACAACCATGGTCTCAACTACAAGGTCATGTGGGCTCTCAATGCCCAGTGGGTATTATGCTCAATACACATTTGTAGGAAGAATTTCTCTTTGGGTCATTACAGGCCAGCCTAATAAGGATTAGAAGATCTAGATCCCAGGTTCTCCTGGGCTGCCCTAGTCCCTGTAAACTTTTTTTTTTTTTTTTTTTTTTTTTAAACAGGGTCTCTCTGTAGCCCCAGCTGGCCTGGAACTCCCTTTTTAGACCAGGGTGGCCCCTCAACCCCCTGTGCATTTGAGAAATACTACAAAAAATACTTTTTGTTGTTGTTGTTGTTTAGTTTTGTTTTTTTTGAGAGAGGGTCTCCCTGTAGCCACAGCTGGCCTGGAACTTGCTATAGAGACCAGGCTGGCCTCTATCTTAGAGATCTGCCTGCCTCTGCCTCCCAAGTGCTGGGATCAAAGGCGTGCACCACCACACCTGGCCTTGTAAACTATTTTATTGGCTTCTATTATAGTGCTCCCTCTTGGCCTCTGTTTTCTCATCTGTAAAATGGAAATGAATACTCATTCTCTGCTGACTTTACAGGCTTTGTATAATCAATATTACATTAGAGAGAAAGAACACAGCCCAGGAGCCTAGACCTCAGTCTTCTCCCCAGTAAGTCCCTCCCTCCCCTCCTGGCCTTGTAAACTATTTTATTGGCTTCTATTATAGTGCTCCCTCTTGGCCTCTGTTTTCTCATCTGTAAAATGGAAATGAATACTCATTCTCTGCTGACTTTACAGGCTTTGTATAATCAATATTACATTAGAGAGAAAGAACACAGCCCAGGAGCCTAGACCTCAGTCTTCTCCCCAGTAAGTCCCTCCCTCCCCTCCTTCCTCTCTCTCCTTTCCCTCCCCTCCTTTACTCTCTCCCAGGAGCCACTCACCGGAGAAAGATGTGGTTGCATTGTTTGCGGATGTAGGCCCGGAGACCCAGGAACTTGCCGTATACCCGATGCAAGATGGTCTTGAGGTATTCACGTTCTCGGGGGTCCTCACTATCAAACAGCTCCAGGAGCTGTAGGACCCAGGGTCAAGAGTAAGGCCAGATGCCACCCTGTTTTGTCCCATCCTAGCCTATGCCCCTCAGCCAACCTGCCCCTGGTCCTATGTACCACCCAGCCTGGGCTCCCCACGTCACCATCAGGACAAACTTTTGATCCACATATCTCTTGGCCACCGAGGGCTGGAAGTCTGGGCTCTCCAAGAAACGTAGGAAAAACTCATATACCAGCTGGGGGTGGGAGACAGATCAAAAGGTGAGTTCAGTCACAGCCTCATCCACTGGCCTGCAGCCCTCATCAACAGTCTAGGGGCTATACAGACTCCCCCACCCCTCAAATCTACTCTGAAGTGCAGACCCCTGCTTCCTCTAGTCCTTCACACCTGCAGATGTGGCCAGGAAGGCTCGAGGTTGGGCTCATCCTCTTCGGGGTCAAATTCGGGGTTCTCACTGGGTGGCAGAGTCCGGAAGATATTCACTGATATCTAGAGGGCCAAGTGATGGTTCTTTAAGGATGGGACCTTGGCGGCAGAAGCCAGAGGAACTCTCATCCAAAGTTCTCTACAGCCCAGGCAGGCAACAAACTTGTGACCCTCCTGCCTCAGCCTCCTGGGTAGCTAGGATTACAGGCATGCACCATCAGGTCCAGAACTTCTAAATTCTTTGTTACAGGGAAAACGAACTTGTGATCTTCCATTAAGTTACATCACCTGCCTTTCCCTTGTCCAGTTCTAATGGACTCACAGCGCAATTCATTCAGTCCTTCACAAGCAATTCATTCCACTGGGTAATCATCACTCAACCAAACACCTAGTTTATGCAAGCCCTAAACCAGGGGCTGGGGACCCAGAGGTGGCCTGGACACATCCCTCAGCAGATGTGATTCAGTGGGGGTGGTAAGAACAAAGGCAGTGAGGGCCACAGGTATTCTGGGCAAAAAAGTTTCTGGCCTGGACAGTGAGAGAGGCTTCAGACAGGAGTCAGCACCTGAGTCAGGCCATAGAAGGTAAGTAGGTCTAGGAAAGGATAGCCTAAGCCCAGTTTACAGGTGCAGAGACCACAGGGAGAGGAAGTCCTGAGTGGGTGACGGGCAGCAATGGAGCTCAGTAGAGATGGAACACATAACCCTTGAGGCCAAGCTGAAGAGTCTAGGCTTTATTCTTCCCCTAGGGGGTCCTGGAGGCAGATTGGTAAGGTTTTATGTCCCCTAAGCTCTCCCTGAGGCTGAGACTGAGTACAGTGCTTACCATACGGATGATGTCTGGGTAGACAGGCTCGATGAGGACACCCCGGGTGCTCCCCACACATTCCACCAGCTCATTGAGGGCCGCCCGCTTCACCTCCTTCCCCTTTAGGTCGGCCACACAGTCCAAGAAGTCAAACATCACCCCACATTGGGCAAGCTTCCGGCTCAGCAACTCATGCAGCTCAGAGGCTGGCACATCTGGGGGGAGGGACAAGGGGACTGAACCTGGACCACAACTGCCAGGGCTCTGGACAGAGGTGAACCTCCTCATCCTTCTTCAGACTGGCTTTCCTGCTATCTTGAGCTGCCCTCACACAAGGTACCGTGATGTAGCCAGCAAACAACCCTGGCCCCATCCTCCTGGCCCCATCCTCCACTCCTGGGAGGTAGTACGTTGGGGGATTCCTCTCTCTCTTAATCCAGGCTCAGAGACCTCTTGATTTTAAAGCAAGATAACACTGAATGTGGATGTGCAGGCATTCCCCAAAACAGTCACTGCCTCCCTTTCCTAGGTGGCACACAGATCTATGAGCCAGAATTGGAAAGAGGGGCAGGAGTGAGGGAGGGGGGGATGTGATGATCACAGGGAGTCATGCGAAGCGCCTACCCCAGGAGCCAGGCAACTGGCTGAGCTGATAGTGGCCTTCTGGAATCCAGGCTGTGGGCCCCACCCTTGGTCCTGGCCTACCCCTGGCGCCACCTCCAGATGCCCCACCTCCAGAGATGACAGGCCAGTCAGGCCATACATCAGCAGAGGCCTTGGAGGCTGGGGTCCCGGTTCAATGGAGTTCCTAACCTAGAAGGGTGCCCACACTGCCTGACAGGAGCAGCCAGCCACTTTTCCCTCCTTTCTCTCCCACCTTGCTGTTTCCCTCTAGGCTCCTCAGCAGCAAGCAGCAGCTCACCTTTGAGCAGAGGCAGTGGCGTGAGCTCTTGCTGGTTGCTCTGATAGCGGAACTGGGAAGAGCTGTGTGAGCGCCGAGGTCGTGCCCTGCGGAGGGAACGGCGGGAGAAGCCATCCACTTTGTCGGGTGGTGGCACTGGCGACAGTCCTGGGGAGGAGGGGCTAGTGGGGGTGCTTGCAGGGGGCAGCTTTGTCTCCATGGCCAGTGGACAGCAGGTCAAGCTTTCAGAGCCTCAGGGGCTCCCTGTGGGTTTGGAGGAAGCTGGGCGAGACCGCACTCACTAACTAGGACCCATCATGACCAGTGGGGGGGGGCGCACAACTACAGTCCTGGCCCCCCCCCAGGGCCTCCGGCAACTGCCCAGTCCTGGGGGGCAGGCAAAGTAGACGAGTGATGGCCCAGGCCTTAAGTCTTTCCTGGGGGTCCACAAGAGTCCGGTCAGGGATCCCACGCTGGCTCTTCTGAGAAGTCCGGGCAGAAAGGTCAACAAGAGAAACAGAGAGCAGGTCAGTTCTTTCCAGAGGCAGCCTGGGTGCTGCGGCTGGGTGCCCTCACTTCTTTTCCCTCCTACCTTTACTAGACCCCAAAACAGGGGTGCAAGCAATGGCCCTCCCTTCTCCCAGACCCCAAAGGCCCCAACCTCTAAAATAACCCCTACCCAAATAGGGCCTATGGCCCAAGCCGGCCCCTAGTCAGGATGGGGGCCCTGTTTAGCATCCCTCGCTCCTTAGAGCAATGAGGCCCTCCTGTTCCAGCAGTGCCGGCCTCTGCAATCACCAAGAATAGGGGTCAAGTTCGTATGCACCCTCTTTGCAAGCCCTAGCACCTTCCTTCTACCCTGCTCCATCCTGGACGCCAACCCTCATGGGGTGGGGGGGTTTACTCACTTCTCAGAAACAAGACTTTGGTCGCGGACCCCTAGAGGCTGCCTGAGAGGAGGAGGATTGGTTCAGGGCTCATCCGCAGCGGTTCCGCCGCTCGGGGCGCTGGGGCTGGGCGGCGGCGCTCCTGGGTTCTCTCCCGAGCTTCGGGGGAGCTGGAGCATACCCCCAGCTGAGCCCCAGGAGGGGCCAGGCGCTCGGCGGCCTCTGGGCTGGCCCCAGCCGTGCGCAGTCCCCGGCGGACTTCCCGGGACTCCGATCAGCGCGGTGCAGCACAGCGGCAGCCCCGGCTCGGTGCGCACGGGTACCCGCCGCCCAGCTGCTCAGGATGACATCAAGTCACCTCCCCCCGCCCGGCCCGCACCTCCCCGCCGCTGGTGGGGGGAGGGCTGCGTCAGGGAGGCCTCGGGACCGCTGGGAAATGTAGTCTCCTCCCTACTTAAAGGGAGCCACTCGACCTTAACGGTAACCGCCCCATCCCCACCCCCACCCTCGAGGGCCGACTCCGCACTCGAGGGCCAAAACTGAGGCTTTTGCAATCTGCAGCAGAGCAGGACGGACTCCAGCTGGGGGCTAGGCTCATGGACACTGCGTGGAGGAGGAGGACGCCGGGGTCTGCTCCAGGTGATGCCAGGGTACTGGCAGAACAGAGGCCTGGTATGATGTGCCAGCCCCATACATTTGGTTATGCCTCAGGCCATCCCCATAGGAACCCCCATTCCCAGCCACGAATGACCGGACACTTCCGAAAACCCCTGGAAAACCGGCGTTGGAATGGTTAATAGTCTATGATGTGTTAGAGCCTGCTGGGAGAGGTGCGGCCCACCAGAGGCTGCTGGGAAATGTAGTCCATCCTCAGGGCCTGCAGTCCCCCTCCCATCCTTTGCTGTGTATGGTGACATCATGGTCTGTAGTTTAAAGGGCTAGTCCTAGAGTGGCAAAGCATAAGTGCAGAAAGGTTCTCCCCTCAAGCTGCCTCCGCCCCTCAAGCCGCCGGACCTCCCACCCCCTCTGGTCTCACGATTTGCACCTGGGAGCGGGGAGCTTTTTATCAAAACCCTGTTGCCGGGTATCCAAGGCGCAACTGGATTCCAGAAGTTTGGCATTCTGACCAAAAGTTCCCAGCCTGCAGTCCTGGGCCCTCCTTCCTGGAACCCTGGGCTCCAATACTATTTCTTCCCTAGAATACCGTGAAAAATCTTCACCCTGACGTTTTGCCTGGGTAAATAACTGATCCATGCAGATGAACAGGAGATGGCAATGAGCCTGGACAGCTAGGTCAGGGAGGGGGCCGGGGTACTTCTCAGAATCCATCCACGCAGCTTTGGCACTGGTAATCACTTCGTGCTACAGAAGAAGTCTGTGGCCCAAGACGGCCCCACCTGCCAGAGCAGAGGCCTGTATGCAGAACACAGCTGGGCTGGGATCCAGGACTGTATCACAAGGGAAGTGATACAGCACAAGGCCAGTGCTTCCATTGCTCAGAAATAGTAGGCCTTGGAGTGGGGAGAGGGCTCATCAGCTAAAGAGCACCGGCTGCTCTTGCAGAGGACCCAAGTTTTATTATTTTATGTGTATGAGTGTATTGCCTGAATGTAGGTAGGTGCACCCTCATTGTGCAGTGCCCACAGAAGTCAGAAGAGGCCATTGGATTCCCTGGAACTGGAATGACAGATGGTTGTTAGCTACCATGTGGATGCTAGGAATCAAACCCAGGTCCTCTGCAAGAGCAGTCAGTGCTCTAAATCACTGAGCCATCTCTCCAGTCCCCAAAATAACTAAAATATTTAAAAAAAAAAAAAAAGGCCAGGGGGGGGGGCGCATCCCTTTAGCCCCAGAACTCGGGAGGCAGAGGCAGGGGGATCCCTGTGAGGTTAAAGCCAGCCTGGGCTACATAGTGAGGTCCCGGACAGCAGGGGCTACAGGAAGACCCTGTCTCAAAAAGACAAAAAAAAAAAAAATTTAAAAAAAAAAAAAAAGGCCAGGGGGGGGGGCGCATCCCTTTAGCCCCAGAACTCGGGAGGCAGAGGCAGGGGGATCCCTGTGAGGTTAAAGCCAGCCTGGGCTACATAGTGAGGTCCCGGACAGCAGGGGCTACAGGAAGACCCTGTCTCAAAAAGACAAAAAAAAAAAAAAATAGGCCTTGGCTACCTAAGCTCTTGGTCTTCATCTGCTGAATGGAACCCTCCTACAGCAAATGGTTCCTTCACTCCCTCCACTGCCACACTCCTTATGATCCCCAAAGGCCGGGGTGCAGCAATATCTCCTACCTGACCTACCTCCAAGCCTCAGGAGGTGAAGCCTTTTTCATGTGCCTGAATAACAAGTTGGGGAGGACAGACCCACAGAGCCTCCTATGGCAAGGCCAGGATCCTGTGGCCCAGACTGGAGGACTACCTTGGCCAAGGTGGCACAACCTGTCATCTAAAGCATGACCAAGGAGCAGCTGGTTCCAGCCCCACTCCACAGACCCTCTGTACTGTGATCTTCAGGCCCAACTGACCATGGCAGACTAACTATGAGAAGGCAGGAGTCTTATACCAAACAGGAACATTCTAGAAGTGGAGGAGAGACAAGAGTTCTGGGGTTTGCTATGTGTTTATGATGCTGGGGATAGAACATGGGGCCTCACACAAGCTACATACCACAGAACTACATACCTCACGCCAGAAGTGGGATTTGAACAGAATTTCAAACAGGCCCTGGGACATAAAAGATTGAAAAGTCTTCTTTTTTTAACATAATTATTGAGATATCGTGGGCATACTTTAAAATTTGCCTGTATTTGAATTGTTTAATAGACATATCATTTGGGGGTTTTAAAATTTATTAGTATTAAATGTTTTCACTTCATATGTCTAAGAGGTTTTTAATTTAATTTAATTTTTTTTTTTTTTTTGGTCTTTTTGAGACAGGGTCTCCCTGTAGCCCCAGCTGTCCTGGAGCTCACTATATAGACCCGGCTGGCCTTGAACTCACAGAGATCCGCCTGTCTCTGCCTCCCAAGTGCTCCCAAGTGCTGGGATTAAAGGCGTGCGCCACCACACTCGGTGAGGTTTTTAATTTTTAATTTATTTATATTTATTTTATGTGTATGAGTGTTTTGTCTGTACATACGTCAGTGCGCCCATGTCATGCAATGCCCGCAGAGGCCAGAAGAGGACGCCAGATCCCTTGGAACTAGAGTTATGAATGATTATTAGCTGCCAAGTTGGTGCTGAGAACTGAACCCAAGTCCTCTGCAAGAGCAGCAAGTGCTCTTAACTGTTGAGGCATCTCTCCAGAAAAAGGCCTGGGGATTAATGGTACAATAACATAAATATACTTAAAATGAGTAAACTGTGCACAGAATACATTAGGATGGTAAAAGCCAGACATGGTGGCACACACTTGTAATCTCAACATTGAGGAGGCAGACATAGAACCTTCATGAATTTGAAGCCAACCTGGGCTACATAGTGAGTCTTTGCCTCAAAAAAACATAGACAGCGGCTGCAGAGATCGCAACTATTCCAGAGGACCTGAGTTCCATTCCCAGCACCCACATCTGGCAGCTCACCTGTAACTCACCTGTAACCACCTGTAACTCCAGCTGCAGGGGATTCGATGCCCTGCTCTCTTCTTCTGGCCTCTTCAGGTGGTACCCACACACATCATACACTCATAGACACATACACGTGTAAATAAAAATAGTATATTTTTAATATATTTTTTTAATTTATTATTTTTTATTTTAATTTTATGTGTATGAGTGTATTGCCTGCATGTATGTGAGTGCACCCGGGTCGTGCAATGCTGCGGAGGTCAGAAGAGGGCCTTGGATTCCCCTGGAATGAGTTAAGGACGGTCCGTAGCCGCCATGTGGGTGCTGGGAATCGAACCTGGGTCCTCTGCAAGAGCAGTCTGTGCTCTTAACCGCTGAGCCATCTCTCCAGCCCCTTAATTTATTATTTTTATTTTAGGTGTGTGGTGTATTGCCTGCATGTATGTAAGTGTGCCCAGCTTGTGCAAGCCTGCAGAGGTCAGAAAATGGCATTGGATCCCCTGGAACTGGAGTTACAAATGGTTGTTAGCTGCCAGATGTGGGTGCTGGGATTCAAACCTGGGTCCTCTGGAAGAACAGCCTGCCTCTGCCTCCCAAGTGCTGGGATTAAAGGCATGTGCAAAACATGGATTGACACTAAAGCTCAGAGTTGAAAATACAGTGGTAGAATGCATGTCTAGAATGTTAGAGGCACAGGGTCCCATCCCTAGCACTGTGAAAAACAATGGTAAAATGTATTGTGTTGACAGACTGCACTAATATTGTGATGCATGCTAGACAGAAATATATTCAAAACAAAGTCCAAAATGGAAAGAAAAAAATCATACATTTTAGAGCCGGGCTTGGTGGCGGATGCCTTTAATCCCAGCACTTGGGAGGCAGAGACAGGCGGATCTGAGTTCAAGGCCAGCCTGGTCTACATAGTGAGCTCCAGGACAGCTGGGGCTACAGGGAGACCCTGTCTCAAAAAGACCAAAAAAAAATACATTTTTATTTGTATATCTGCCATTTAAATTTATTTTTTAATATTTTATTTTTTATTTTTATTTATTTATTATTTTTATTTTATGTGTATGAGCGTATTGCCTGCGTATATGTGAGTGCACCCGTGTTGTGCAGTACTGTGGAGGTCAGAAGAGGGCTTCAGATTCCCATGGAACTGGAGTTAAGGATGGTTTGTAGCTGCCACGTGGGTGCTGGGAATTGAACCTGGGTCCTCTGCAAGAGCAGTCAGTGCTCTTAACCGCTGAGCCATCTCTCCCGCCCCTATTATTTTTATTTTATGTGTATGCGTGTATTGCCTGCATGTAGATAAGTGCACCCATGTCCTGCAATGCTCTCGGAGGACAGAAGAGGCTGTCATATCCCCTGGAACTGGAGTTATGGACAGTTGTTAGCTGCCATGTGGGTGCTGGGATTCGAACCCGGGTCTTCTGCAAGAACAGTCAGTCTTCTTAACTGCTGAGCCATCTCTCCAGCCCCAAAATTTATTTATTTATTTTTATTTGATGTATATACATGATTTGCCTGAATTTAAGCGCACCAGTGCATGCAATGCCTGCAGAGACCAGAAGAGGGCATCTGATTCCTCTGGAACTGGAGTTATTGGCAGCTATTAGCTGCCATGTAGGTGCTGGGTACTGAACCCAAGTACCCTAGAAGATCAGTAACCACTGAGCCATCTCTCTAGTTCCTATATCTGCGATTATTTACCCTAAAAGGAATTTTTTTCAAATGTATACAGATGCCATTGGGCTCCCAATGCCCCAGAACTGCCCTCTGTGGAGCTCCTTAGGTCTGGATACTTGCTTGTCCCTTGTTGCCATCCCATAAACCTTCATGTGCTCCATCTAGCCTCCTCATGGGCTAGCCTGTCTTCCTCTACGAAAGCTCTTCCATCCCATAAAATTCAGGCCTTCCACCAACAGCCAAGTCACAGCTCCTAGGCCATCTCTCACCTCCCAAGATTCCCTCCTCACACATCTTAGTCCCAGCCAGGAAATTCCCAGGGGATTGGAGAATGGGCTTTCAGGTGGGCATCCCTGGGAAAAGGAGATGCTTTAGAGGCCTAGAACATACTGCCTGCTGACTTCCCACCTAATCTAAGGTACCCCCCAGCAACTCCTCCAAAGCAAAGTCTAGAGCCATGGCCTATCCTTCCCAGAGCCCTGGAGCTTATCCAGCTCCATCCTGTAGTAGAGTGTCAGGGACAGTGTATCTGTTGACTGTAAGACAGGAAGCAGGGCCTGACACTCTTTCCCAGAAACACCTTGATATGGTTCCTAGTGCCACTTTCCCTCCCAACAGAGGGCTGTCCCCTTGATTCTGCTGGTATTTTACATCCATTCATTAAGGTACCTGGCACCTGAGCTTGGTTGGGGATGACTGTGTTTGATAGAGGACCTGTGTGTCTCCTCTCAAGCCTAATGCTCTACTAAAACACACATTGCTGGGGCTGGAGAGATGGATTAGCCCTTAAGAGCACTAGCTGCTCTTGTAGAGGACCCAGGTTTGATTCCCAGCACTCCACTTGGTAGCTAACAACCATCCATAACTCTAGTTCCAGGGGATCCAACACCCTCGTCTGATCTCTGCAGGAAACTGCACAATAGGGATGTATTTACACACATGCAGGCAATACACTCACTCACATAAAATAAAATTAAAACACACACACACACACACACACACACACACATTGCACTGTGAATCAGGCTCTGGAATTGAGTCACAGGCACTAACCCTTAAGAGACAGATGTGGGGCTGGAGAGATGACTCAGTGGTTAAGAGCACTAACTGCTCTTGCAAAGAACCTGAGAACGATTCTCAGCACCCACATGGCAGCTAACAACTGCCTGTAACTCCAGTTCTAGGGGAATCCAACACACTCTTCTGACCTCCTCAGCCATTGCATGACACAGGAGTACTTACACACATGCAGGCAAAGGCAGTATACTCATACACATAAAATAAACTTTTCATTATTTTTATTTTATGTGTATGAGTGTACTGCCTACATGTAGGTGAGTGCACCAATGTTGTGCAATGCCTACGGAGGACAGAAGAGGCCATTGGATCCCCTGGAACTGGAGTTACAGACAGTTGTTAGTTGCCATGTGGCACAGGGAACTTCTAATGTATAAGAAGTGTCAGATTAGTGAGCTGGATAATGCTGTGGATGTAGAGAAGAGGCACACCTATGTTTTTTAAAAAGAGAGAAGGGGCCAGGCGTGGTGGCACATGCCTTTAATCTCAGCACTCAGGAGGCAGAGGCTGGGGCATTTACTTGACTACTAACTGGTATATGAGGATCCAGCCCTCTATGGGACTGTGTCATCTCTGGGCAGGTGGGCCTGAGCTATGTAAGAAAAGTAGCTGAGTGGGGCTGAAGAGATGGCTCAGCAGTTAAGAGCACGGGATGTTCTTGCAGAAGACCTGGGTTCGAATCCCAGCACCCACATGACTGCTACCAACTGTTTGTCCAGTTCCAGGGGATCTGATACCCTCTTCTATTCTTCGTGGACACTGCATGACACAGGTGCACTTACGTACATGCAGGCATAATACTCATACACATAAAATAAAAATAATAAAAATATTTTTTTAAAAAAAGAGAGAGAGAAGCCGGGCATGGTGGTGCATGCCTTTAATCCCAGCACTTGGAAAGCAGAGGCAGGTAGATCTTTGTGAGTTCAGGGCCAGCCTGGTCTACATAGTGAGTTCCAGGACAGCTGGGGCTACAGGGAGACCCTGTCTCAAAAAGACAAAAAAAAGAGAGAGAGAGATCTGGCCAGGGAAGGCTGTCCTTCTGCAGGGGCAGAAGTGATGTTAAAGTGACAGGAGTTTTTCTAGCTTTGCTGCCACTTCCCTCTCATGATCCTCCCCCTCCCCCTACACCATGCGATAAACTTTACAGACTTGAAAAAATAAAAATAAATAATAAAATTTTAAAAAGTGAGAGACAGATGCGACAGTGACCACTCTGGGATACACTGCAGGGAGACAGGGAGTGACCACATATTCTCGTGCTTTGCACACGGTGCGCCCTATTCCCACAACATGGGAACATCTACCCTATACCCGACCCTTTGCCAATCTTGGGAGAAACACTCTTAACCTCCTGCTGCCTTTGGAAGGGAATGGGGCTTGTCCACTCGCTCGCTTGCTGCCCAGGCACATGACCACATAGTTTCAGTTTCCTCCCACAAAGTGGAAATGTTAATAGAGCCTCCTGATGGGCTCATGAGGAGGAGTGAGGCATAGAAAGTGATAAGCCAGGGCTGAGGACATCACGTGAGCTCAGTGAGCTCCAGTCATGCTTCACACACACACACACACACACACACACACACACACACACACACGGCCCCTGTTGGCCTAGACCTTGCTTTGTAGACCAGGCTAGCCTGGATCTCAGAGATCTGCCTGAGTCAGCCTCCAGAGTGCTGGGATCAAAGGTGTGTGCCATCGTGCCCAGCCACATTTGAATTTTTTTTTTTTGTCTTTTTGAGACAGGGTCTCCCTGTAACCCCAGCTGGCCTGGAACTCACTATGTAGACCAGGCTGGCCTCAAACGCACAAATCTCTGGCTGCCTCTGCCTCCCAAGTGCTGGGGAGTGCCACCATGCCCAGTGAGTATGTTTGAATTTTTAAAACAGGGTTTCACTCTGTAACCCAGGCTGGTCTTAAATTTGCAACTAACCCAGGCTGGTCTCAAGCTGCAGCAATCCTGTTTCTATCTCCCAATTGCTGGGATTACATGTATGGTCTACTATACCTGCTGTATTAATATTAGCTGATTTTTTTTTTGAGAGAAAGTCTCAAGTAGCTCAGACTGGCCTCAACCTTGCTATGTAACACAGAATAACCTTGATTGAATTCCTAATTCTCCTGCCTCTACCTCCCCAGTGCCGGGAGATTACAAATTACTACCCCCAAGCCCAGATTATAAAGTACTGGGGCTCAAGCTCAGAGCTTCATGCATTCTAAGCAAGCACTCTATCAACTGAGCTAAGTCTCCAGCCCTAATTTTGCCCAGCTATTACTATTATTAATTTAATATACATTTAATAAACATGGGACCGCTGAGGCCTATCAAGGACAACCAGAGCTCTGGATTAATTTCACATTTTCTGAATGGCCATCATATCGATCTGTCTCTCTGAAAGGACCTTCCAGAAATTTCCTGAATTCTCTTGGAGGCAGTTCCTCAGTCTCTACTACCTAACAACTGCCCTGCCTACTATTCTTATGTAAAGATGGAAGTTGTGAATTTGAAAAAGAGGCTGGGGGGGAAGGGGGATATGCAGCTCAGTGGAAGAGTGTTTGCTTACTATGTACAAGGCCCTGGGTTCAATCTCCAGCACTGCCCCAAAACCCCAACAAATGATAAATAAATAAAACAGAACCTCATGCCCAGCATGGTGGTGCATGCCTGCCCTCCCAACACACAAGGTAGGTGACTACAGGATACCTGACTGCTGGATTGGGAGTTCAAGGATCACTTTAGCTGCATTTGAAGACTAGCCCAAGCTAAGACACCTTGCCTGAGGTTTGCAAGAGATGGGAGAAAGACAGGTCCCCATCCCTGGACCTGGATGGTTTGTTACCCAAGCTTTAAGCTGGTTGGTTGGTTGGTTTGTTGTTGAGACAGGGTTTCCCCATGGCCCAGACTAGCCTAGAACTGGATGTGTAGGGGAGGAGGCCTTGAACTTCTGATCCTCTTGCATCCTTCTCCCAAGAGCTGGGATCATGGGCATGCACTATCACACTCAATTTATGCTGTGCTGGAATTGAACCCAGGGAGGGCTTCATGCCTGCCAGGCAAGCACTCTACTAACTGAGCTGCATCTGCAGCCCTAGTCCCAATTTCCCTTTTGAGACAAGGGTTTACCACATGCAACTTGTTCAAGCTGGCTTTTGACATTAGACTGAAATAGAGTCCAGCTACCTAGCAAAGCTAAAATAGAATCATAATTCTCATAGATAGCCTGTGCCTCCCATGATGGAAAAGGCTTGGTGGCCAGCCCTATAGAACAGAGGTGGACAACCTTTTTCTGGAGTCAGAAAATAAATGTTTTAGTTTTTGCAGGCCTCTGCCTCAGTTCCTCAGCTCTACCACTCTAGCAAGAAAGCAACCATAGGCTGTATTTAACAAGTGAACATGGCCGATGGCCGTGACCAACTAAAACTGCATGGACACTGACAAGAATTTTGTGTGATTTTGTGTGAAATGTTCTCCCTTTGATTACCCCCAATCATTTAAAAACATATAAGCCCACGGAAGGTTGAGGCAGGATTGCCACAAGTTTGAGGCCAACCTGGTCTACATAGTGTGTTCTATGTGTCACAGAGGGACCCCGTCTCGAAAAGCAATGGGAAAAAAAAAAAAAAAAAAACCCTTCAAAGCCATTCTTATCTTACAGGCTGTACAAAACAATGGATCCCAGTTTGAGGGAGGGTGAATCACTCTTTATTGATTTTAGGATTAGAGTTATGAAAAGATACTATTCCAGAAAAGGGCCACTGAAGAACAGAGGAGGGTCCATTAATGTCCTGCTGAGCCTTCCTCAGGCAAGCTTTATAACCCTGTTTTCTAACCCTTAAAGTGAGGACAATAATCTCTCCTTACAGAGGTAATAAAGTGGAATGAGATAAAAGGTAAAAACGTTGTAGAAAATGTTAGCCTGAGGCCTGGTGTGGTGGTACACTCCTTTAATCCCAGCACTCTCTGTGAGATCAAGGCCAGCCTGGTCTACTTAGCTAGTTCCAGGCCAGCCAGGGCTACATAGTGAGACCCTGTCTTTAAAAAAGAAAAAAAGGTGTATTCACTTGTTTCTGAGATGCAGACTTGCAGACTGCTGAACTGCAGGGACTTGACTTCTCTTGAGAAACGGCTACAAAGTTTTGTGGGTTACTGTCCCTTTAAATTTTTCCCAATTTCCGGGGTGGGGGGGGCGGACGAGTCCGTACATGCGCATTCTTCCGCAGGGCTGGCAATGGCCCTATCAGCCTTCCCCCAGCCTGTAGCAAAGAGGTTAAAGGTCCTCCCACACAGTCCTTCTGCGCAGGCGTAAACAGCGATTGCGCGCACTTTATCACGCGAGGAGCCAGGTCCCTTTTTCACTCCACCAAGGCTCCGCCCCCTATAGCCAATCAGCAGGCCTCGCCCTTTGCAGCGACCAATGACAGCGAGTGTGGGGGTGTGGCTAGAGTCCGGGGGCGCGGCCTGGCGCTGAGGGAAACGGCCGGGTGAGCCCGGGGCTCTAGTGAACAGCGCAGCCCGACGGAGATCGCCGGGAGGCAGCTCCGGCCCGGCGGTCTCCGAGATGTCACGATGGCTGTGGCCATGGTCGAACTGTGTGAAGGAACGCGTCTGCCGCTACTTGCTACACCACTACTTGGGTCACTTTTTTCAGGAACACCTCAGCCTAGACCAGCTCAGCCTCGATCTGTACAAGGGCAGCGTTGCCCTACGGGATATCCACTTGGAGACCTGGGTGAGAGACATGGCCGAGCCTCGGGATGGTGCGTAGGGCGGAACCACGGCCGGGCTGGAGAGGCAGACACTGTTTGGAGGGGCCACTGGGTCTGACCATCTCCTGGCGCCCTGGCACCCCCGATGGTCGCTTCTCTTCTTAACTAGGGCCAGAAGCTCGAAAAGGGGTCCCTGTATTCGCTTCTCGGGGGCCAGGGTGGGGACAGACTTGGAAGAGGGGTGTCGCTTGTCTAGAGAATGCCAGCCAAATATATGGAGTTGGGGGGCTGATCAAGGAAGACGAATTCAGGGAGTTTAGGAGAGGGCAGGAGGAAGCTGAGGAACAGGAGTCCTGGGGTGGTGGGGAGCCAGACCTGGGCAGTGACAGAGTTGGAGCTGGGGCCCCTAGTCAGGAAAGGCTGTTGGGAGCTTCACAACCTTACCAGGGGCACATGTAGACAAGGTGTCCTGACCTCCTGACCCCAATGATCCTGGGCTCGGTGGGTGGGGATCACCTCCGGATATGGATGTCAACAACCAAGTCAGAGCCTTCTGTGTTGATCAACACCTCGTGTTGCCTACTTCCTGCTTTTGGGAAAGTGGGATGGTCTAAGCTTGTGTTTAGGGAGGGGCTTGGGATCTGGCATCGGTACCTGGAGGGTAGCCCTCCTGGAAAGTTGTGGAAATCTGGCATTGGGAGTTGGGGGTGAGACTCTGAGAGATGCTTGGGAGGCCAGGTGTCTTAGGGTATGGGTCAGGGTTGTGAGTCTGGGGATGGCAGGTGTGGGGCCCCTGACTCACACTTCAGATGACTGGGGAGTAGCCAAGGAGCCACCAATTAGAGGCACCAGTTTAGGGCTGATACTGGGTCATCCTTGCAGCTCCAGCGTCGGTATGAAGCTGGCTTTCTCTTCTCTTCCTGGCTCTGGGGTCTGCAGCTCCAATTGGACAGAGCTAGGGTGGACCATGCTTTGAGAACAAATGTGGGTTGTTGAGTTGGTGGTATTACCTAGTGGCCTGGGAAAGGAGACCTTCTCTGACTTCTGACCTCAGCCTCTTAGGCTGTCCTGAAAGAGGTCCATCTGTACATCTGAGCTGCCCCTTTGCACTTCTAGTCCTAGAAAACATCCCCAGCCTTCCCTCCTGCCCCAACGTGGGGAATCTATGGGACTAACTGCATTCTCATCTGTGACAGCACAGACAGCTCACTAACCCACCCTACAGCCCCCATCTTGAAGGCTCCCAAAGAGGCTACATGCACCTCAGTTAAGGTGGGGAGAAAGGCCTGGACGTCAGTCTTAGTCCTTATCATGCCTGGAGTGACCTTCTGGTTAGGCCTCAGTTTCTCCATCCATGGGTGAGGAATTTGTACTCAAGCCCTGTGGTCTTCTCTGCCCGATTGTTTATTCACGGGCCCAGCAGGCATTTACTAAGGCCCTCTCTGGTGGTACCACCCAAAGCATCTGTGGTGACAGAACACTCAAGAGCCCCCAGGCCGTTGGAGCTGCAGCCGCAGCACAGACTTCCATCAAGGTCTGAGCCCTGTGCCTTAAGGAGAGGAAGCAGCTCCACCACTAGTCGGGGACACAGAGGGCCCATCTGGCCTCAGCTCAACCCCTCACCTGGACATTACACCCTTGAACTCTTTGCTTGCCTAAACCTTCACTGTTCCCATGCCTGGAACAAGCCACCCGCCTGCCTATTCCTCCTGGCTGACTCCTCTTCAGTCTTCAGCTAACCCATCCTTGGTGTGCCCTGCTGAGTTAGGTGCAGGCTCTGCTCATCCCTCCCTGGGTGCCTGTTCACTCCCAGCTTTCAGCCTGGCATGCTGAGTCCCTGGCTACAACCTAGCCAGGCTGCAGGGTAAAGATGTTTATTTGCCTACCCATGCAGCCTCCAGGCAGCACATGGAAGTTGCTCAGTAAATTTTTTTTTTTTTCTTACGTGGCCCAGGCTGGCTTTCTAGTTCAATATGTAGATGATGATGACCTTGAGTTCCTGATCCTCCTGCCTCTACTTCCCTAAGTATGGTATTACAGGTGAATCCCAACATACCCATTTTTACTCTCTGCTGGAGAGGGAGCCCAGGGCTTCATGGATGTTAGGTAGGAACTCTGTCAACTAAGCTACATATGTCCTCAGCCCCACAGTAAATTTTTTTTTTTTTTTTGGTCTTTCGCTGTCTTGGAACTCACTATGTAGAGCAGGCTGGTATAGAACTTTGAAAATTGTCTTAACTCTGCCTCCTGAGTGCTGGGATAATAAATGTATGCCATTGTACCCAACACTAAATGTTTTTTCTAACTGAACAGAGGAGACCTTTAAGCTGGCCTGAAGAGTTGAGTACGTTTTGAGGGTAGAATGGAGGGGGCAGGCCAGGGTCAGGAGTAGGAAACAGAATGGGCAGAGGAAGGCCTCATACATAGTATAAAGGGGGATGGCCCAGCTGAGCAGAATGGCGGTGGCAGGCCAGCCGTATTTGGCATTTCAGTGAACTGACTGACATTTCTCTTGCCTGTTCCCAGTCTGTAAACGAAGTTCTGAGGTCGATGGAGTCGCCGCTGGAGCTGGTGGAAGGTTTTGTGAGCTCCATCGAGGTGGCTGTACCCTGGGCTGCACTCCTCACTGACCACTGCACTGTGCGGGTATCAGGCCTCCAGCTCACCCTGCAGCCCTGCCAGGGCCCAGGTACAGATAGGGCAAGGCCAGTGGTTGATAAGTGCTGAGAGTGGGCCCTCGGTGCCCAGGAGCCAACTAGGCCTGCCTACCCCAAGTCCCTCTTCATCTTCACAGGGCCAGGGGCTGCTGACTCTCAAACCTGGGCCTCATGCATGACCACAAGCCTACAGCTGGCTCAAGAGTGTCTGCGGGATGGCCTGCCTGAGCCTTCGGAGCCACCACAGCCCCTGGAGGGGCTGGAGATGTTTGCTCAGACCATCGAGACTGGTGAGCAGGTCCCTGTCAGCTCCCGGGGCCTTCCACAGTCCACAGGACAGGGCCCCTAAACAGCAGCATGGCCACCTTGCTGCCCAGATGGGAATTTGCCTCCCTTCTTGCTGCTCCATCTGACCCTAGACACTCCCCCTAGTGCTTCGGAGGATCAAGGTGACCTTCCTCGACACTGTCGTGAGAGTGGAGCACTCCACGGGTGATGAGGAGCGTGGTGTGGCTGTCGAGGTCCATGTGCAGAGGTAGGGCTGGACTAAAGGGGCAGGAGAGAAGCTAAATGCCCCTGTCCCCCACTCCTAACCAGGCTCCTGGGAAGTGGCAGGACAGGACAGGATCTGGTTGGGCAGTAATGAGATTGGGGAAGTGCGCTGTGTGGGAAGCCTGCAGTGGTGCCTAGAGCCAGGCAATGCAGGCCACAAATGACTTGCGGTAAGGTCCAAGTTAGACACTGAGGGTCAAAGGAGCAAGGACTGGTTAAGTCTCCAAGCCAGGCTGCTCAGTCGGGGTTCCTGGCCTGGGGGCATCTGTCCAAGAGCTGATCCTTCATTCTCTAGACTGGAATACTGTGACGAAGCAGTGCGAGACCCAAGCCAGGCACCACCTGTGGATGTGCACCAGCCGCCTGCCTTCCTGCACAAGCTCCTGCAGCTAACAGGGGTCCGCCTGCACTTCGAGGAGCTACCCCCTCAGGTAGGCTGACTGATTATCCCCCGTCCACCACATTGAGTGCCTAGGCCTCCTCTCATCTCTCAGACCATCTCTGACTCTGTCTTCACAACTCCCAACCTCCCAGGTGGACCCCCCAAAGCCCCCCTTGCAGATTGGCAGCTGCTCAGGATACATGGAGTTGATGGTGAAGCTAAAACAAAATGAGGCCTTTCCAGGCCCCAAGGTAGGTCCCTAGGCTGGAAGGAGGAGGGGCTCTGTGGTGGTTCATTTGGGAACCTGGAAAAATAAGGCTAGCCTAGGCTACTGAGTAATAACAGCCTGTCTCAAAAAGTGGGGAGGCCGGGGATGGTAGCACACTCCTTTAATTCCAGCACTTAGGAGGCAGAGGCAGGCAGATCTCTGTGGGACTGAGGCCATCCTGGTCTACATAGTGAGTCCAGGCCAGCTGGGGCTACAGGGAGACCCTGTCCCCAAAAGACAAGAAAAGTGGGGAAGGGCCTACTACCTTCTTGGCAACCAGAGAAATGGGGACTCCCAAAGAGCTGTTGCCAGTTTCCTACAGCTCATTAGTACTAGTTTAGCGTGACAGTTGGCATCCTGTATCCCCAGGGTGTGGGCAGGTGGGTTTGCCTCAGGGACTGGGAGGCAGGTATGGGCTCCATGACTGTTCCCTTGGCCCTCAGTTGGAGGTGGCAGGACAGCTGGGCGCCTTGCACCTGCTCCTCACCCCGAGACAGCTCCAGCAGCTTCAAGAACTCCTCAGCGCCGTCAGCTTTGCAGGTGAGGCTTCTGGGTATGGGTGGGGGTTGGCGTGGGCTAGGGATCACCATCCAGCTTGGCCTGAAATGTCCTCTCTACAGACTCAGAAGGCCTGACTGACAAGCTGAACAAGAGCCGCCCACTAGGTGCTGAAGACCTGTGGTTGATCGAGCAGGACTTGAACCAGCAGCTGCAGGCGGGAGCTGTGGCTGAGCCCCTCAGCCCGCAACCCCCCACCAACCCCCTCCTCAGTTTGGACAGCACTGGTGGGTGCCAAGCCCTTGCACATTGGAAAGGCAGCTTGTATGAGTGCAAGAGCCTGGGACCCAGCCCCTCTGTCCCTGACTGCCTCTCCCTCACCCCCAGACCTCTTCTTCCCTATGGCTGGTCTCACAAGCAGCGTAACCTCAGCTGTCTCTGAGCTCTCCCTGTCTGGGGTAGACCTGAGCGCCTCTGTACACAGCAACACGCCCTCCCATAGGCCCTCTGCCCCAGCACACCCAGGTGGTAAGTTGGCATGTTCCAAGCACTGTTCCAGGAGCAAGATGGGGTGAAAGGGACCTCAGCACAGTGGGACGTCAGATATATGCAGGAGGCCTCAGCGATCAGTAGACCCACCACAGACCCAACACCCATGGCTTGCTTTCCTGGGGTCCTAACTCAATGGAAGCTGATGGTGAAGGATACACAGCCTTCATTTCTGAGTGTGTGGTCATGGTACTTGAACTCTCTGGGACTCAGTTTCCCCTTATACAGAAAGGGCATGGTAAAATCAGACTGTATGTTGTGGTTAGTAGTTGAAAGTGTGGGTCAGGCAAGTGTGGGTGCTTGATCACACCAGTTGATCATTCTAGCACCTTTAGAGAGTTAGGTTGAGCCTCGTCAGAGGGCCTGGCATACAGGAGAAATTTGGTGTCACCCCTGACAAATTAAGCCGCCTTCCAGAGCTGTGTGATGAGATATGCTCCCCCACAGTCTAGCTTAGCCAGGGTTTCTCCAACCCCAGCTCAGTGGCAAACCGTCAGTCCACTTAGGGTACCCTTGAGCTCCTAGGAGCCCCTGGTAACACCTCTGTTCCCTCAGGCAAGATGGCTCCCACTCCCTTTCTGGATACCATGCGCCCTGACTCCCTGCTGAAGATCACCTTGGGAGGTGTGACCCTGACCTTGCTTCAGACTGCTGCCCCATCTTCCGGACCACCTGACCTCACCACCCACTTTTTTGCTGAGTTTGATGCTGCCAAAGACGGGCCTTTCGGCTCCCGAGACTTCCACCACCTTCGGCCACGCTTCCAGAGTGCCTGCCCTTGTAGCCACGTCCGGTACACACCACAGCCCAAGACGGACCCAGAGGGAACATCTGGAGCCCCTCAAGCCCATTGCTAAAACTGTGTTTTTGCCTGCAGGCTAACGGGCACAGCCGTGCAGCTGTCTTGGGAACTGCGGACAAGAGGTCGCAGTCGGAGGACAAGCAGCACGGAAGTGCATTTCGGGCAGCTGGAGGTGCTGGAGTGCCTGTGGCCCAGAGCCACCTCAGAGCCTGAGTACACAGAGGTAGGGGCAGAGGCAAGGCCTGGGAGACTGGGTGGTATCACGGGCCAGCCTGACCCTGGTCATCTTCCATGTCCTCTCACAGATCCTGAATTTCCCGAGTCACTCAGGCTCCCAAGCCTCAGCTCGGCCCTGTGCCCACCTGCGCCACACACAGACCCTGCGCCGGGTCCCCAAGGTAACCACCCCGTACTCCAGTCCCCCTCCATCCCTTCCTATGGCCCTTCCTACTATTGGGAAACCTCAGGATTTTGTTTTTGCCTGAGGAAGCGCCTCCTGCCTGTCCCCACCACCTCACAGCCCTTGCTAACCTGTTCCCCTTACCCCTGACTAGAGCCGGTCCCGGCGCTCTGTTGCCTGCCATTGCCACTCAGAACTGTCCCTGGACCTGGCCACCTTCCATGCTGATGTGGAGCTGGGGTCCCTGGACCGCCTTGCTGCCCTGTTCCACCAGGCAACCACACCCCCTGAGCCACCTCCTGGCCTGCTAGTGAGCTGTTCTGCTGGGTCTGGGCTTGGGTGGGAAGCAGGACACGGAACTCTTGGCTCTTGGGCAACTGTCAGGGTCCCTGGTGGCAGCTTTGACCCCTGACCCTTCCACAGACAGAGCCCCCGCAGGCCACCGAGCAGCATTCAGTGTTTCGGCTCTCAGCACCCCAGGCCACGCTGAGGCTGCGCTTCCCCATCCCAGATCTGCGTCCTGAGCGGGACCCTTGGGCTGGCCGGGCTGTGCGGGCTGAGCAGCTGCGGCTGGAGCTGGCTGAGCCCCAGTTCCGCTCAGAGCTTAACAGTGGGCCTGGACCCCCAGCTCCCACGCGCCTGGAACTCACCTGCTGTGACCTTCATGGTAAGAGCATCCGGGGATAGGTGGGGGAAGAGGCCTGGTCCTCTGGGAGAAGTGGGCTTGAGATTACAGAAGAGTTTGGGTCACAGTTGGAACAGAGCACAGTACAAGCCTTTATCCTCTTATAGAGAATATGAATGGACTGTCTATCTCTGGGACACTAGACCAGGGGCACCAACTTAACCCTGAAACAGGGAAAAAAAGAGAAGAGGCAGTAGTGAGACCCTGTTCCCTCTGTCCTCTCCAGGAACCTATGAAGATGGAGAGAAGCCACCTGTCCCCTGCCTACGAGTCTCCAAAGCTCCAGACCCCAGGAACACTGGGGGCAAGTGCTTCCTTCCGCAGTAAGTGGGGTGTTGGGGGGTACAGCTAGAGACGCAGGGCTCTGCTGCTGATGGTGGCAGGAGGCCAGCCTGGGCTCAGGTGCCAGGAGCCCTGCAGGCACCAATAGACCTGTGTTTTGGCAGGGTAGTGGTGACCCTGAACCCCCAGTTCAGTAGCACACAATGGGAGGCTGCCGCTGACAAGTTCGAAGATCTAGAACTGTCCACTGAGAGTCCATGTGAGCTGCGACAGCCTGAGCCCTCACCCTTCTCCTCCAAGAGGACCATGTATGAGACCGAGGAGGTGAGGCCTGACACCTGCTCTCTACCATGGCTGCCACCTCTGGGCCTGGGCCTAGCGAGGTGACCACCTGGGTGCACATGATATGACCCAACACTACTGGAGGATCTTGTTTCCTGACTAACAAGGGAATCTGAAGCATCCGTGCCTGCCCAGGGTCGGGGAGGGAAGCACATTGCTGAGCAGAGGCCTCCCAGTCACCAAGATGAGGACCCTGGCCACTTCGGCTGTCTAACAGCAGTGGTACTCTTGGACCTCAGGATCCTTTTCTCTGAAGCTGATGAGTCCTGAATGTCAGGCAGTTAAGTGCCTGGAGCTGGCTGAGCCCCAGTTCCCAGCTAGCTGGCTGTGGAGGAGTCAGATCGCCAGGGTTCTTAGGCAGGCTCTGCTACCCCTACTGGCTCCATTGCCTCGGGGAGGTGACCGTGAGTTTCCTCCTGGGGAGCCAGGGTAGCATACCTGAGCACTGTGTTCTGGATGAGCAATGAGCAGAGAAGGGTTTCTGATGAATGGGTGGATGGATGGACCGGTGGACAAACAGCCCAGAGCCTTTCATTCTGGAACCAAGATAGCCCAAGCATGCTGACGTTGCACTTCTTTCCCCCTCGTCACCTGTTCAGATGGTGATCCCTGGAGACCCTGAGGAGATGAGGACATTCCAGAGCCGGACGCTGGCACTGTCCCACTGTACGCTGGATGTGACCCTGCCCAGCGCCCACATCTTCCTGCCTAGCAAGGAAGTCTATGAAAGCATCTACAACAGGTAGAGATGCAGGGCTGGCAGGACTGGGCAAGGCATGGGGCCTTCTCCTCCCTCACCTCCACTATCTGCTGTATCATGTCAGGATCAACAATGATCTGCTCATGTGGGAGCCTGCAGGCCTGCTTCCCATGCCCACCCACACTGCTCGGCCCCCTTGCCTCCCAGGCTTGTCAGGGTTCAAGATGTGCAAGTCAGCCTTCAAGCTAGGTACGAGGAAGTGCTGGCTGGCTGGGAGGGAGAATTCCAGGAGTGGCCAGGGTTGAGCCAGCCCTCCATGACCCCTTCCCACCCAGCCAACTTGTTCCACCTTAGACTCAGACTCTGATGAAGAGGACACCCAATTCTTCTCAATGGCATCGGGTGTCCCCAAGACTCCTGCCCCTGAACCTTCGAGCCGTCAGTCTCAAAGCACCTTCTCTACGCTGGTGACAGTGCTGAAGGGTCGGATCACAGGATTCTGTGAGGCTAAGGTGAGACAGTCAGGAGCAGGTGAACCCCCCTGTCCAGAGCCCTCTTACTTACTGCTAGAGCCAAACAAGCCTGCTAGCTCTGAGTTGGGAATGGAGGAGGCAGAATGCCCCAGGCAGCAGCACCCATCCCCGCACTCCAGCCCCTACCCGTGCAACCCACCTACTCTATTACACCCATCAGCCACTTCCCAGCCCTTTTTCCATGGGAAGCACCATGTCGAGTGGCAGAACACTCATCATTGGGTCCCAAGGCCAAAAGATCAACTTTCCCCTTTAGCAAGAGGCATTTCCTGCTAGGAGTCAGCTAAGAACCAGAGCTGACTCAGGCTAGGGTCCCAAGAGACACCTGTCCCCAGGTGTCTGGGCTGCTAGGTGCAGCCCTGAAGCCTGGCATGTGCCCACCTGCAGGATGAGACTGGGAGGCGCCTGGATGTCGCACATGGGGAGTTGGTGCTGGACGTGGAACAGGGCACTATCTTCAGTGTGTCCCAGTACTGTGGCCAGCCAGGACTTGCCTACTTCTGCCTGGAAGCTGAAAAGGCAACACTCTACCACCGAGGTATGAGGGCTGGATTGGGGAGCTTTCAGGAAGGCCATGGCCATGAATGGAGTAGGCAGGTGGTCAACAGGACTCATGAGATCCCTCCTCAGCGGCCGTAGATGACCACCCACTGCCTACTCACCTGGAAGTGCCCAGCTTTACTCCCCCGGCCCAGCTGGCTCCAACCATCTACCCATCAGAGGAAGGGATGACTGAGCGGGGAACAATGGGCCGTAAGGGCCAAGGCCCCCCCATGTTGTCTGCAGCTGTCCGCATCCATCTGGACCCTCACAAGAATGTCAAGGTAAGTCTTCCTCCTGGCCATCCACATTCTCGGCTAGACAACTGCCTAACCGGTGCACGCCAGGGTATTTGCTCCCTGCCCTCGGACTGACCACACTCCCTCCTTCAGGAGTTCTTGGTGACGATACGGCTGCACAGAGCCACTCTCCGCCACTACATGGCCCTACCAGAACAGAGCTGGCATTCCCAGGTAAGCTCAGGTGGCTGGATTTCTGATTCAGGCAGACAAGTGAGACACAGACTGAGGGGGCCAGTGTGAAGACATGAGGCTGGACTGGAGCTGATGTTGGCCAGAGCACCTGGCAAGGGGCGTGATGGACAGCTGATGGGCAGCAGGAGGGATGTTGGGCCAGGGCTGGACAGGAAGGTGTTTGAGGAGGTGGCCACTTCATCCTCACTATTGTCCCCCCACCCCCTATCCTGGTCTCCAAAGCTGTTGGACTTCTTAGATGTCCTGGATGACCCTGTGCTGGGCTACCTGCCCCCAACAGTCATCACCATTCTACACACACACCTGTTCTCCTGTGCTGTGGATTACAGGTACTTAGGCTAGACGACTGGAGGGGAGGCAGGGTCAGGGGTGGGCATCGGGTAAGTAGCGTGCTGGAGCCCAAGTCTGTCCCTCAGGCCCCTCTACCTCCCTGTACGTGTCCTCATCACTGCAGAGACCTTCACCCTCTCCAGCAACATCGTCATGGACACGTCCACCTTCCTGCTCAGGTATGCCGGCTGCCCCTAGGCCTTGTCCATCCCACCCCCAGCCAGGCTACAGCTGCCTGCCTGCTGTGTCTTTCAAGGGCCTTCCCAGAGCTGGCGGGGGAGGGGGCAGTGATGGTACGCCCCTTTTTCTCACATATGGCCTCAGGAACATGAGCTTTTTCCACATGCCTGGAGTGGAGCTGTCCCCTGCCCCAAATCAGGTTTTTTTTTGGTTTTGGTTTTGGTTTTTTTTTGTCTTTTTGAGACAGGGTCTCCCTGTAGCCCCAGCTGTCCTGGAACTCACTATGTAGACCAGGCTGGCCTTGAACTCACAGAGATATGCCTGCCTCTGTCTCCTGAGTGCTGGGATTAAAGGCATGCGCCACCACGCCCAGCCCAAATCAGTTTTTAGTGCTCTCAGATTTGATAATCTCACTCCTGGGGTTCCACCATGCATATAAAAACATAAAAAGGATGGAATGCAATGCCTCTTTCATCTGGCTGAACACAGTCCAGGCTGGGGTGCAGCTCTGTGCAGGCATCAGAAAGAAGGAAAGAGCTGTGGTACAGTATTTACTGAGAAAAATGATTAAAAAACTTAACTTATATTATTTTCTTGGTGGTGCTAGGCATCTAACCCAGAGCCTCATGCATATGAGGCAAGCACTCTACCAACTAAGCTACATCACTAGCCCTACTTTTTTTATTTTATTTTTCTGGGGGGAGTCTTTTTGAGACAGGGTCTCCCTGTAGCCCCAGCTGTCCTGGAACTCACTATGTAGACCAGGCTGGTCTTGAACTCACAGAGATCCACCTGCCTCTGCCTCCCGAGATTGGGATTAAAGGCATGCGCCACCATGCCCAGCTCCCTACATATTTTAAAAATACTCTGAGTGGGCATGGTGACACAAACGTGTGATTCCAGCACTTGAAGGTAAAAGTAGAAGGACCAAGACCTCACAGTCATTGTCATCAGCTACAGGCATTGAAGGCACAGACCTAATCTCAACATTTTTTAAAATAATTAAAAACTTAACAACAAAAATCAACAAAGAAATAATTAAAAATTGGGGGCTGGAGAGATGGCTCAGTGGTTAAGAACCCTGACTGTTCTTGCAGAAGACCCAGGTTCAAATCCCAGCACCCACATGGCAGCTAACAACTGTCCATAACTCCAGTTCCAGGGGATCTGACAGCCTCTTCTGACCTCCATGAGAATTGCACAACATGGGTGCACTTACCTACATGCAGGCAATACACACATGCACATAAAATAAAAATATTTTTTAAAAAGAAAATAATTAAAAATTTAAGAAGTGGGGGTCTGGAGAGGCAGCAGTTAAGAGCACTGGTTGCTCTTGCAGAGGACCTGGGTTCGGTTCCCAGCACCACAGGGTAGCTGACAATCGTCAGTCTGCACCTTCAGTTCCAAAGGGATCTGACACCCACTTCTGATCTCAGCAGGCACTACATGACAAGAGAGCACTTAACATATATGCAGTTAATACACTCATATACATAAAATTAAAAATAAAAGAAATATTTTATTTGAAAATGAATAAATAATTTAAAAGGTGATACTGGTGGTACAGGATACATGTACCTAACATGGGCAAGGTCTTATGCTCAATTCCTAGTGCTGGTGGAGGGGAAATTGATGGATGGGTGATGGATGGGGGGACACGTGGCTGGCTGTACTGGGAAACCCAGGTGGCGTGGTAGAGCTGGTCCTTTGAGCACCTATGTGCTGTGCCACAGGAGTGAATGCCTGCCTGGCCTTCCACGGGGGAGTCCAGGCCCACTCTGTCCATCCTGCTGGCAGCACTGAGGCTTGGCAAAGTCCCATCTCTGTAGTACCTTAGAGGCTCAGACCCCTCTGCCCATCGTCTCCAGGACCCCACCTACCCCATTGCCCAGCTGCTGCTGAACTGCCACCTGCAGTGGCTCCTGGGCCCTTCTCAGCCCTGTTCCCCACCAGGTTCATCCTTGACGACTCTGCCTTGTACCTGTCCGACAAGTGTGAGATGGAGACCCTGGATCTGCGGCGAGGTGGGCAGGGCCTGAATTGCTCCCCCACTCCATTCTGAGGGAACAAGTCCCTGTCACACTCAGAACAGCTAGGTGTCACCTGGCCTCTGTCCTGTTCTCAGCTACACAAACACACACACACACACAGAGCTGGGTAGACATACTGGATTCTTCACAGTTGATGGAGGAGATCAAGGGAAACTTTCTTTACCCTCTACCTCAGATTATATCTGTGTCCTGGACGTTGACCTCCTGGAACTTGTGATCAAAACCTGGAAAGGGAGCACTGAGGGCAAACTGGTGAGTGTAACCAGCACTAGGTTTGAGGGAGTCTTCAGAGGGCCCCGGTGGCTACCCTTACCTAGCTAGGCTGCTCATGGTGCTCTTCCCAGAAGGGCCAGGCCCCATGGGTGTCCCTCCCCACTCATTCACTAAGTAAATCAGAGAGGGGTTTCGGCCCTGCCATCAGAGGGCACCTGAAAGTAGGCAGAAGCCTGGGGAAATAGGTACCCACTTTGGGTCCCCATTTCCTTATCTGTACAGTGAGATAACAGTCATTGAATCCCCAGGCTGAAGTTGGGCGGGGAGACTTCTCAGGGTGCAGAAGTGGGTGGATGGGTATACTGTTGCCCCCAAGGGTTCCCCTGAGCCAGGCCCCAGTCATTTCTGGGCTGTCTGCCTATTTGGGCAGTGAGGTACTGCCCTTGTTGGCCAGATGGGAAGATATGCCTTGCTTGCTGGGGTGACTCCTGTGTGATGTCATGGCCTGCCTACCAACAGAGCCAGCCACTGTTTGAGCTGCGCTGCTCCAACAATGTGGTTCACGTGCACAGCTGTGCTGACTCCTGCGCCCTACTGGCCAACCTGCTCCAGTATGTAACCAACGCTGGTGACCTGCATCCCCCACCCCGGCCCCCCAGTCCCACGGAGATCGCCGGCCAGAAGGTACAGGTGAGGCCTGGCCACGCAGGCTACCCAGAGCTTGGGCCAGGCCCCTTCCTCCGCACAACCTCAGTTCCTGGGCTGGGCTGGGGGAGTCCTGGAGGCCACCCTCTCTCCTGGTGCTTACCCATGCACCCTCCCCGGCCTGCCCCAGCTTTCCGACAGTCCTGCCTCCCTGCCCTCGTGCCCTCCGGTGGAGACAGCCCTCATCAACCAGCGGGATCTGACTGATGCCCTCCTGGACACAGAGCGCAGCCTGCGGGAGCTGGCCCAGTCCTCAGGTGGGGTGGGGGCACTCTAGGGTCCGCAGACCCATGCAGGCACCATCAGCAATATTTCCCTACACTGACCTCTTTCTCCTGTAGGTGGCCTCTTCCCTCAGGCTTCTCCAGTCTCGGTCTACCTGTTCCCAGGTGAACGGAGTGGGGCCCAGGCCCCTTCACGCCCTCCTGGGAGCCCCTCTGGCACCTTGGGGTCCTTCTCTGAGGCAAAGGAAAATAAAGAAGAGGAAGGGGATGGAGACACCCTGGATAGTGATGAGTTCTGCATCCTTGATGCTCCTGGCCTAGGCATCCCGGTGTGTGGTGTTTGGGAGAGTGTTTCTGGATGCTGGGGTTGCTCAGCTCTTCTAGAACTCCTATGTAATAGAAGCAAGGAGGCAGTCTTGACTCCAAGCATAAAGGAACAGGTGGAATGTTCCAGAAGAAGAGGACTAATGTCCTATGCAGAGAGTAGAACATTCTAGGAGATAGGAAGAGAGGACCATGTATGTAACTGCAAGGCCCAGTGGACTGTCCAGGCTCACTGAGGTCCCAGGGTGGCAGGGCCAGCAGGACAGGAGACCCCTCCTGGACTAGCCACTCAGACACAGGCTCTGGCATATCAGCCCAAGAGGGCCTTTTTTTTTTTTTTTCAATTTATCAAAAATGAAGGAAGAGAGGGAAACTTAAGCACAGATGCTGGGGTTGAGGTCTGGGCAGGGCATGGCCTCTGTGTCACACATTTTTTTTTTCTTGGTTTCTTCCTGGTAGCCCCGAGACGGGGAGCCTGTTGTGACGCAGCTGCATCCAGGCCCCATCATCATACAGGATGGACACTTTTCCCGGCCACTGGGCAGCACAGACCTTCTGCGGGCACCTGCACACTTCCCAGTGCCCAGCAGCCGCGTGGTGCTGCGGGAGGTCTCCCTCATCTGGCACCTCTATGGGGGCCGAGACTTTGGTCCCCACCCTGGCCACAGGTGAGGGGGTATTCTTGGCAGCTGGTATGATTGGGACCTGGGCTCAGCCCGGCTGTGGCAACCTCAAGCCCCATGTACCACACAACCCCCTACCCCCTGCCTCAGTTTTTCCTTCCTTGCTCTGGCTTGAGACTGATAAGGGTCTCTTGCCCCACGCTGAAAGTTCTGTGCTGAGGCTGTAGAGGGCAGACTTTCCTGAGTTAACTTGTCCCTCCTGTGCCTTTTCTTAGAGCAAAAGTGAGCTTCGCAGGCCCCAGGGGCTCCCCTTCCCGCTCCTCTGGCCCAAACCGTCCCCAGAATTCCTGGCGCACCCAGGGTGGAAGTGGGCGACAGCACCAGGTCCTCATGGAGATCCAGCTCAGCAAGGTGAGTATGAGGTTGAGTCAGACGATGAGCAGGAGGTAAGGCTAGGGACCCACAGGGATGGCCTATGTAGGAACGCAGCAGGGCACAAAAATGCTTTCATCTTACTGTACTGAAGCCCTAGGGATTTGGAGGGGAGACTGACAGCTAGCGCAGGACAGTGGGGTGTGATAAGGACAGTTTCTGCAGGGACTGGAGAGCAGGTTAAAAAACAGGTTAGGCCATGCATCACAGGGGAGACAATACTCAGAGGGTTTTGGCCTAAAAAGGTGTGCGTGGGGACTGGAGATGGCTCAGTGGTTAAGAACACTGGCTGTTCTTGCAGAAGACTCGGGTTTGAATCCCAGCACCCACATGGCAGCTAACAACTGTCCATAACTCCAGTTCCAGGGGATCCGACAGCCTCTTCTGACCTCTGTGGGCATTGCAGGACATAGGTGCACTTACTTACATGCAGGCAATACACACATACACATAAAATAAAAATAATAAGAATATTTTTTTAAAAAAACCTTTAGTTTGAATGTCAGACTCAGTTGAGAAAACAATAGCATTATTTATCAGCTGATTTTTATGAAATACTCTTGTATAAGTGCTAATAACTAAATGGCTTCACAGATACACTGGCCGACTGTGAATGGGAGGACA
>NW_008342925.1:259073-278300 GCF_000622305.1 Nannospalax galili
CCATAACTCCTTCCAGGGGATCCGACAGCCTCTTCTGACCTCTGTGGGCATTGCAGGACATAGGTGCACTTACTTACATGCAGGCAATACACACATACACATAAAATAAAAATAATAAGAATATTTTTTTTAAAAAAAAAAAAGGTGTGCAGGGAGTCCTAACTTTCTGAAAGAGACCCAGCTGGTGCTGAGGAAGAATCAAGACAGGTGGCTGTTGGGGGCAAGGGGCTGAGCTTCAGGGAAGGATCAGGAGACAACGTCCTAGTGGCCAGAGGTCTGAACTAGGCACCTCCAGGAGGGGGCATGGCATGTGTGCGTGTGTGTGTGTGTGTGTGTGTGTGTGTGTGTAGCATGGCTTACAGAGTATGGGGCTGTGGCTGGCAGAGGGAGGCACTTGGAGGCCAGTGAGGTACAGAAGAGGGGCCTGTACCCCCTTACATGAAGCAAAGGCTATGGGGATGGAGGTGGATTTGGACCTCCAAAGTCAAGTTTAGTGTTGCCAGATAGAGATCAGTCCTAATAGTCAACTATGTAGGCAGTCAAATGTAGGGCTGAGGTGGGGACAGGGACAGGAAGGTTCTCAGGGGGTAAGGGGTCTGAGCCAGACCTTCCCTTTCCCTTTGGGGCCCTGGGGCCCGGCTCAGGCCTCATCCACCCACAGGTGAGCTTCCAGCACGAGGTGTACCCAGAAGAGCCAACCACTGTCACAGCCCCCAGCCAGGAATTGGAGGAGCAGCCACTGTCCCGCCAGGTCCTCATCGTTCAGGAGCTAGAGATCCGCGACCGCCTGGCCACCTCCAAGATCAACAAGTTTCTGCACTTGCATACGAGCGAGCGGCTGCCGAGGCGCACGCACTCCAACATGGTGCGGCAGGGCATGGGCAACCTTGTCTCCACAGAACCACCTGAGGGATTTGTGTTCCTGGTGGTGACCAGCACCCAGCCAGGGCTTGGGGGAGGAACAGCATGGGCAGAGGCTGGCTTGATGGGGTGGCATTTGGGAACAGGGGTTTCCAAGGCCCAGCAGACACCCAGAACTTGCCCTCCACCCTCAGCTCACCATCAAGGCATTGCACGTGGCCCCCACCAGCAGCCTGGGTGGACCAGAGTGCTGTCTCCGAGTCTCGATGATGCCTTTGCGGCTCAATGTGGACCAGGTGAGTTGGTGGGTGAGGGCAGAGCCCAGTGTGACCCCTCCCCATCTCCAGGCCCCTGGATCTGATCTTGAACTCTTCCTACAGGATGCCCTCTTCTTCCTCAAGGACTTCTTCACCAGCCTAGCAGCTGGCATTAACCCTATGGTCCCAGGGGACACTTCTGCTGAGAGTGAGATGCTGGGCCAGGGAGGGGAAAATCGAGACCCTGCTTGCCCAGGGAGCACGGCATCCAATCCCTGGTCCCATCCTGGATCTGTGACCTCTCTAGCTTGGCGTGAGACCCACAGCCAGCCTGACAGCCCCCAGGAAGGCCAGTCAGAGGATACAGAGACAGCCAGCAGCCCACAGGAGGCCCCAAGCAGTGGCCATAGCTCCTCTGACCAACAGCCCATCTACTTCAGGTTAGGGCTGTAGAACGGGGGCTCTGGGCCAGTCTGCAGGGGACCTGGTCAGTGACCAGAGATTCCCCTCTCCCTGTTTCCCCTCCTAGGGAGTTCCGCTTCACGTCTGAGGTACCCATCTGTCTGGATTACCACGGCAAGCACGTCACCATGGACCAGGTGGTGAGTGGTACCTCAGGCTGACTGGGCAGCTCGGTATGGGTCCTGGAAGTGTTCATCGGGCCCAGTGTCTGCAGCCACACACCCTGTCTTTATGCCCCACAGGGCACTTTTGCAGGACTCCTCATCGGCTTGGCTCAGCTCAACTGCTCTGAGCTGAAGCTCAAGCGACTCTGCTGCCGGCATGGGTGAGTCACCGTTCAGTCCCTGTGTGGACCCTCCATCCTCCCCTGCACTTCTCACTGGTCATGTGGCCTTCTCAGGCCCAGGTTTCTCTCTTGAGTAGGCTGTCTGGGTGGGACCCTGGGGAGGGCTGGAACGTTCACGGCACTCATCTCATAGGTACTTGGTTACTCTTGCCCGAGGCTCTGCCCCACCTCACCCTGTGCCCTCCCTTCCAGGCTGCTGGGAGTGGACAAGGTGCTGGGCTATGCCCTCAACGAGTGGCTGCAAGATATCCGCAAGAACCAGCTGCCCGGCCTGCTGGGAGGCGTGGGCCCCATGCACTCGGTTGTTCAGCTCTGTGAGTGTCTGGCTTTGAGAACTCTTTTGCTTGGTTGCTTGTTTGTACATGAAGGGAAAGTAAGAAGAACTTGAAGACTGAGTGGGCTTCCAAGAGAAGAATCCTCTTTTTTTTTTTTTTTTTTTTTTTGGTGTTTTTGAGACAGTGTCTCCCTGTAGCCCCAGCTGGCCTGGAACTCACTATGTAGACCAGGCTGGCCTTGAACTCACAGAGATCCACCTGCTTCTGCCTCCCAAGTGCTGGGATTAAAGGCATGCGCCACCACGTCTGGCAAGAATGCTCTTTGTAAATCACATTTATTTTGTGTGTGTCTATGTGTATGTGGGTACATGCATGCCGCATGTGGAGATGAAAGGATGACTTGTGGGCGTCGGTTCTCTCCATCATGAGGGTCCTTGGGATTGAATTCAGGCTGTCAGGCTCAGTGGCAAGCACTTTCTGAGACAGGCAGACCTTGAACTTGCTGTGTAGCTGAGGATGGCCTTGAACTCTTGATTCTCCTGTCTTCACTTCTGATTTCTGGGATCATAGGCATGTGACACTATACCTGGTTTGTGCCATCACACCTAAGAATTCTTGAAACTACCTTACTGCTAGGCAATCTCAAAATTGCCATTGGGTGCCAGGCATGGTAGCACATGCCTATAATTCAGCACTGGGATGACAGGGGCAGGATTACTGTAAATTCAAGGCCAAGCTGAGCTACATAGTGAGTGCCAGGCTAGGCAGGGCTACCTAGCAAGACTGTCTCCAAAAAGAAACTGCACTGGGGAAGTAGGGGTCCTGGGGCAGGGTAGAGAGGGCAGGACAGCCTTGGTGTCTCTGATAACCCTGTCGCCCAGTCCAAGGGTTCCGGGACCTGCTGTGGCTACCCATTGAACAGTACAGGAAGGACGGCCGGCTCATGCGGGGTCTGCAGCGTGGGGCCGCCTCCTTTGGATCATCCACGGCCTCTGCCGCCCTGGAACTGAGCAACCGGGTAGTACAAGCCATCCAGGTAAGTAAAGGATGGGACTGGACTATAAAGGGGTGCCCTTGTCCCCAGGCTCTCAATTCTGACCTCAGTGCCACTGAAAACTGGCAGGCTTGGTATTATAGGTTGTCAATCTTAAATAAATAGTACACTAATTTTTTTTTTCTTTTTGAGATGGGGATCTCCCTGTAGACCCAGTTGACCTGGAACTCACTATGTAGACCAGGCTGGCCTTGAACTCACAGAGCCTCACCTCCTCTGCCTCCTGAGTGCTGGGTTTAAAGACGTGCGCCCCTCCCCCCAGCATACACTAAAATTTTTTTTTTTTTTTTTTTTTGGTCTTTTTTGAGACAGGTTCTCCCTGTAGCTCCAGCTGTCCTGGAACTCACTATGTAGACCAGGCTGGCCTCGAACTCACAGAGATCCGCCTGCTTCTGCTTCCCAAGTGCTGGGATTAAAGGCGTGCGCCACCATGCCCTGCATACACTAAAATTTTTAAAGAAAATTCTTTGAGCTGGGTGGTGGGAGCCACACAAGGGGAAGAGGAGGGTGAGATGCTGAAGGCTGAAGGGTGTCCCTTTGGTGTTCCTCAGGCCACAGCTGAGACAGTATATGACATCCTGTCTCCGGCGGCTCCCATCTCCCGATCTCTACAAGACAAACGTTCTTCACGGAGACTGCGCAGAGGTCAGCAACCTGCTGACCTCCGAGAGGGCATGGCTAAAGCTTATGATGCAGTTCGAGAGGTGAGGATGAGCCTTTCTGCTCCCAGCTGCCTCACCCCCATCCTCACTGACCTCTGACCTCCCACCCTTCACAGGGCATCCTGGATACAGCTCAGACCATCTGTGATGTGGCCTCTCGAGGCCATGAACAGAAGGGGCTGACGGGTGCCGTGGGGGGCGTGATCCGACAGTTGCCCCCGACGGTGGTGAAGCCCATCATCGTGGCCACAGAAGCCACATCCAATGTGCTTGGGGGCATGCGCAACCAGATCCTGCCGGATGCCCACAAAGACCATGCTCTCAAGTGGCGCTCAGAGGAGGCCCAGGACTGAGCACATGCAACCAGCTTCCTGGGGTACTGCCCACCCACCTTCCCATGCCTACCATATCTGGCCAGCCCCAGTGGTGCCACCAGTTCCTCGGTTTCATGAGAGCTGTGAACCACAGCCAGGCCACCAGGCCCTTCAAGGGATGGCCACTGTGAAGGACGCCTGCCCAGCCCTGCCTGTTGCCAATCTGCCGTGAGAGTGAGGCCTCCCGGCTTTGGGGCCTTGGCCCCGTCTGTGCACTTTCCTCTGGGGAAAAAGGACATTGCCCCTCCCTGCCACCCAGGTCCACACTGCTGCCTTGTTCCAGAGTGAGGACAGAGGCTTTTGGACCCAAGGACTCCACTCAGCCAAGTGTCTCTCCATGTTTCGTGGGGAGGTGGGGGACAGATGCTGTGTGGGTCAGTGTATTATTTTTAAGCTCCTTGAGCATGTGGGTCAGTGTCTGCATGAAGTGGAATAAACTTGCCCACCGCCAAACCCTCTCCCAGGTCCTCTGTAAGGCCCCTACTGCCCTGCCTCAGCCTCTACCTTGACTCCCCCAGGTCCTGCCTCTGCATGTATTACCCCACCTGTCGCCACTAGGGGGCACCACACTCCCAGCCTTCTGCACATGCCAACAGCCTCTACCTACTTTGGGCTCCACCTAGACACCCTCCTGTCACTCTGGCCGTAGTTAATGGTGGATGCTGATTGAAGCTGGGAGGGGTCGCCTGGTGCTCCCAGAGGAGGAATGGCCTAGACTCCTGCCTCAGCCCCAGTTTTTGGTTCTGTTCCCATAGACCCCAGGGTCCAGCTTTGCCCTGTGCCACTCCTGTGAGGCTCTGGTATGTAGCCTAAGGCTGTGCCTGGTAATCTCTGCGGCCCAGACAGGTTTTAGGACTGTCCCATGTGGCCGCTTGTAGTAGGCTGAGCCCTAGATCTCTGGAGGCTCCTCTCACCAAGTCTAGCGGAAGGCTTTTGTGGTGCCCAAGCCTTGGTGAAGAGGATGTTGGGACAATGCTGTGGCACTTAAAAGATGCCTGTTGCCCTCCACCCCGTATGCTTTCTTTCCTGAGCTACCTCACTGACCCCACCCTCCCTCTAGTAGCTCTACCAGCAAGAAGGTGAGCCTCTGGGGAAACTGAGGCTCGGGTTAGGAACCACAGTTCCCTCACCTTGCTGGGACTCCTCTGGAAACCTAAAGTTAACAAAGTTCCTCTGCTCCCCCTTTGCAGCCCCCTGGGGGGATCTGAGCACTGGGAACAGGAATGATTTGTCCCTGTCCCCCATTCCCCTCACCCCACCCCAGTGCTGCTCAGCTGGGGGGACAGATCAAGGGAGTGAAGCCTGTAGGGAGACAGGCATATGGGTGGCCAGGGTCTGATACCACTAGGAGGGGCAGTTGAGGCCTAGCCTGGCACTTCCTGGACCCACCCCACCAGTCCGAGCACAGTCCAGGTCTCCTGCCCTTCGAACCGCACTTGTGATCAGTATTGATGGCAGTAGGCTAATCATTAACACCACCAGGGGCTGGGCCAACGGCTCAAAAGGTGCTGAGCGCAGGGTGGCCCCACTTCTTCCTTGTGCCCCGGGGGCCAGCTAGGTACCAGGTAAGAGCTCCCGGCTGTCTCCTCAGGCTGCTGTCCTGAATGTCCCCAACCCTGAGCCTTCCTGTAGGGCCATCAGCCCTGAGCAAGAAAGAAAGGCCTGGGGCAGTGTCCCTGGGAAAGCCCATTTATGCCTCAGTTTCCACCTCTGGATGAGGCGGCTGCAGCATCTATACTGCCGAGACAATTCCCAATCAGACACTCGTATCTGCCCGGCTGAGGCCCTGGCGTCCCATGTAGCAGAGGGTTGGCCTGCCTAGACCTTGGGGTGGGTTGCTGGGCTCTGGGAAAAAGTTGGTCACCAGCTCTGACATCTTCCATGTCCTCCCAGGCAGGATCCAAGGGAGCTGGGACACACACCTCAACTGTATCCTGAGAGGGCAGGACCTACCCTAAGGCCCCCTGCTCCGGGACACTGGGCAACAGCCTCTGCTTCTCTGGGTCTTTTTCTACCAGTGGGAAAGTGGGGGTGGTACACTCTAGAAGCTTCCTTTTCTTTCCAGAATGCCTTCTGGGTCCCGGCAGGTCAGACTGACACCCATCATTGAAGCTTCTTGGTCCAGAATCTGGAGGGAATGAGAGGGCAGAAGGAGGAATGCTCCTGGACCCCTGGGCCAGCTCAGGGATCCCACCCAGCAGCCTCCTTCCCCTCTTCACAGCAGGAACAGAGGGGAGGGCAGGGGAGGCAGTTTCCTACCAGTCCAAACCAGTGTGCAAGCGAGATGGCCTTGCAAACCCTGGTTTGCCCAGGAGGAACCCACAGTACTTCAGAGAGGCTAAGCTACTTGTCTGAAGTCACACAGCTCTCAGGCTCCTGCTGGCTCGGACTGCTGCGGTACTAAGTGTTCTTTCAGGTAGTGGCTGCTCGCCACTCAGTACTCATTGTCGAGTCTGATTGGGTGCCAGCATCCTCCCTCTCTTTCCCTCCCTTCCTCCTTTTGTGCAGTACTGAACCCAGAGTCTAGCACTCCACCACTGAGCATCACACAGGCCCTCAATTCCCATCCTCCCTCTTCCCCCTCCACTCTATTCTGGTTCCTGCCTGTTGCTCGCTTTTTCTCTCTTGGCCCCTTCTGCTCCTTCCACCCTTATCTCCAGCTTCCTGGGCCACCCTCAGAAAAATGGCATTTAGAGTCCTTTGCTGTCCCTTGGCCCTTTCGCTACAGCAACAATGATGGGCAGAAGCCACAGTGACCAACTGTAACTGGGCCTCAGTTCTATTTGGGCAAGAAACAAGGAAACAAAGAACTTGGGGCCAGAGGGTGTGGGGGGTCAAATGCTGCCAAAGAGCCGTAAATCGGAGTCACTCCCAGTTTGATGAGGCGGCTCTAAGGGTTGAACCTGGACTTCGCCCAGGAAGAAGGTTGGTGCCCCATAGGCGCCAGGTGTGGGCCTTGAGTGATAAGGAGCCTCAATAAAAAGAGTGTGGACCTGGATCCAGGGCAAGGCCCAGGGCACTGGTGGGCCATTGTGGACATCTTTCCAGGATCCTGTCGAGAGGAGATGCCTGCATGTGAGGCCCTGCCTCCCAGCGGCCTCTACCCCCTGTAACAGCAACTCCATGTGGAAGTGCCCACTGATTCCAGTGGGGCTGCTGTTATCTGGGGTGGAGGCTGGTACTCATGGAGGAGGAGAGGCCACAGCCACCAGCAGAAATCTCCATGGCGGTCCCTGGGCCCAGGACAGCAAAGGATGGTGGGCTGTTGGTAGGCTGTCAAGACCGAGTGCACAAGGCTCTGACCTATGAATTGACAGCCAATGCTCTTGTCTCCCCTCTGGCTGCCAATTCCATAGGTCACAGGTATGTTCGCCTCAATGCCAGCCACTAGGACCTGAAGGGGCAGGGCAGGGCGGGGTGGCCAGAGGTCAAGGCCCCAACTCCCTCCTTCCCATTCCCACCTTCTTGTTTCCTCTTTTGCAATCCTACCTGCCTGCCTGCCTGCCCTATGGCATGCCTATGTGCTCAGTGCTGGGGATGGAAACGGCCTTGTACATACTAAATTATGTGCTCTACCACTGAGCTGCATCTCAGCCAGGAAGAAGCCTTTTTTGTTTGTTTCTTTGGAGACAGATCTCATGAAGCCCAGGCTGGCCTCAAACTTGCTATGTAGCCTAGGATGAACTTGAACTTCTGGTCCTTCTGCCTCTACCTCCCAAGTGCTGGAATTACAGACCTGCACCACTACAACCTAGTTTTACTCCAGGGTGCTGGAAATTGAACCCAAGGCCTCCTGCATGTTAGGCAGGCACTCTGAACTACATCCTCAGCCCAGAAGCCTCCTTAAAGTACTTGATTCCAAGTGGCACCTGGCACCTGAGCTCCCAGGCCACCCCTGAGCACTGTATGCATTGAGTCCTATTGCCAATTTGTGCTGTGTGTCCACCCTCCCACCACCATGAACTCAGCCCCGGGCCAATAGGCCCAGAATGACTTGCCAAACAGACCCAAGACTTTATTTTGCACTGTTGGAGTGGACAAGATCAGGGATGCTGGGCTGAACTTGGTCCACTGGCTCTTCTCCCTTGCCAGGCTCATTTCCCTAAAGCACAGCCTGGAACTCCAGGCTCCCCTGGCCCAGCTAGAGCTGGTAGAGCAGCTGCCTTAGAACCCAGGATTTTTTTTGTTTTTGTTTTGTTTTTTTTGAGACTATGTGAACCAGCCTGGTTGATCTCACAGAGATCTGCCTGCCTCTGCCTCCCACCAAGCCCAGTAAGAGTTTATTGGGGTTGTTTGTTTGTTTGTTTGTTTGTTTTTTCTGTGTGTATGTTCATTCGGCCATCTGCAATGAACAGTATTTCTGAGACAGGGTCTCCCTGTAGCCCCAGCCGGCCTGGAACTCATTATGTAAACTAGGCTGGCCTTGAACTTACAGAGATCCGCCTGCCTCTGCCTCCCAAGTGCTGGGATCAGAGACATGTGCCACCACGCCTGGCTAGCAGTACAGGCTTTTAACTGCTGAGCCATCTCTCCAGCCCAGACCCCAGGATTCTAAAGACAGCTGGGTCCCCTCTGGTGAGGGGCACATCTGACTGAACAGGGCTACACAACCCACTCCCTGTCCCCACCTCCTGCACCAGCCCAGTCCCTCTCCTTTCTTATACAGTGGGACTTAAGGAAATTTCTATTTGAAAACCAAGTTTCTGCTACTAAAAAATAAACTTTTTCATATAATCCAGGCTACCCTCAAACTTGGTTTTGTGTTTTATTTTTGTGTTTTGAGACAGGGTCTCATGCTGTAGCCAAGGTCAGCCTGGAACTCATTCCAATTTGAAGCCATCCTCCTGCCTCTACCGCCAGTGTGCTGGAATTACAGGTGTGCGTTGCCATACCCAGACAACTAGAAAAATAAAAATTTTAGCCAGTGTGGTGGCACACAATTGTAATCATAGCACTTGGGAGACAGAGGACAGGCAGATTTCTGAGATCAAGGCTAGCCTGGTCTATATAGCAAATTCCAGACCAGCTATGGTTACAAGGAGACCCCCTATCTACAAAAATAAAAATAAGCTGGGCGTGGTGGCACACATCTTTAATCCCAACACTTGGGAGGCAGAGGCAGGAAGATCTCTGTGAGTTCAAGGCCAGCTGGGTCTGGGAACCAGCAAGTGAGGCCTCTCTGGAGTCCTTCTGGCAACCTGGAGAGGTCACTTGTGGGCCTGTATCAGAAGATGCACGCAGAAGCACACATGAAGCTCTTCTCCCTCCAAGAACCTTGTTCAGCAGTGTGTCAGGTCCCAGCACTGGCCTCTGTTCCTTTCCATGTCTGAGTGACTTTAGTCCCACTGTGGCAAGCTGCTTTGGATCCCTGCACTGCCATCCACCCCAGCTAAGGCCCAGACTCCCTCTCTGCAAAGCCCCTGCATTCCTGCCTTTCCTACACCTTTGTCTGATTGCTTATCTAAACTCACTGGTTTCAGCCTCATCCTCAAGGCCTGGGACCCACTAGTATGGCAGGTACTAGAGATACCTGTCTAAACTAAGAGGTGCTGGACTCTCTTGGGACCATCCCAGGTGCTAGCTTAGGGCTAAAAGGGGTGGCAGGCAGATCCTTGCCTGGGTTTCCTCCATCTACCCCTGCTGAGCTCACAAAAGTCTGTAATGGTACTAAGAAACCTGGCCTTAGGAGTGAAGCAGACTTTGCTCTCTCTAGCCCAATGGCTTGACACCATCCCTGACTCCTACCCCTCACTAACCTGTGGTCTCCTACCTGGCTCACCCCCATCTCTTCTCAGACTCCTCAAATCCTCCCCAGGGCACCTGCCTGATCCCCTGAAGCCACCTGCCCCACCCATTGGCTCCCATGGTGCAGGTGGCCTGTGAGTGATCCTGTCATGTCCCATCAACAGCACTTGTCTATTTCCACTGCACCCTGTCTGTCCATGGGAGAGGCAGTCACTGACTTTTTGTTTCCTTTAGCCTCAGATACTAACACGGGCAGTGCTTAATAAATGCTCACTAGGGAACCAACGACCTGAGGGAGGGGCATCATGAAGAGTGGTAGGCACAGTGCTAGGGGGGAAGAGGCCCTCAAATGCCTCTGGTTGACTTTCGACTGCTGCTATCACCACAGGCCTGTGAAATCACCATGCTAAGCAGGCACCCCTGGAGCGTGTGCAGATAACTCACATACAAACAGCAGAGGAAGGAGTGGGGGTCTGAGCTGGGCAAACTTAAGAGATTCCTGATGTGGTGGCACACACCTTCAATTCCAGCACTTGGGAGGCAGAGGCAGGCCCGCTTTGGGAGGGTCTACACGGCAAGTCCTAGGCCAGCTGGGGTTGCACAGTGAGACCCTGGCCCCCCTCAAAAAAGAAAAATTCCTGAGAGCTAAGTTTGAATTCATCTTTTGCTTCCAGAAGCACAAAGAAGCAGAAACAGAGAGCGGGCCCAGGGATCAGAGGACAGCAGCTTCTGTAAACCTCACTCCTTGCGACCACCACCAGGGGGCGCACTGCCCTCTTGCTAAGAAACTGGGCCTTAAATCCCTACAGGCGGATCTCTGTGAGTCGAGGCCAGCCTGGTCTCCATAGCGAATCCAGGCCAGCTGGGGCTACAGGGAGACCTTGTCTCAAAAAGACCAAAAAAAAAAAAAAAAAAAAAACTGGGCATGTTGGCGCTCCAAAGACCTCCCACCCCTGCTTCGCAAGCCTAGCTCAACAACTCCCCAGGGCCCCTCCCTGCCCCACTTCTCACGGCTCTGCAGAGAACTGTGCCCAGCCATGATGTTGCCCTGTACATAAAAGGTGCCACTGGAATGGTTTGAGATCATAGACCTCACCCAAGGGAGAACCTGAACCAGGCCCTATGGTGTGTATGTGTGTGTGTGTGGGGGGGTGTAACCTGAGCACAGGCCACTTTGTTTTCCTTTTGACAGTTGTGAAACCTTCTGAAATGTTGCAAGAAGAGAGCAGTCAACACCCACAGACCCACTGACAGCTAACATTCTACCGTGACATCTGTTCCTTCTCACACACATACACATGGGTTTTTCCTGAACCCTTGGAGACTAACATATAGGTCATGACCCTTCACCCTTAAACATTTCAACATGCCTCCCCTAAGAAAAATTATATCCTTACACAACTGCAAAAGTTACCAGATTTAGCTGGGCATGGTGCACACCTTTGATCCCAGCACTCTGGAGGCAGAGGCAGGTGGATCTCTGTGAGTTCAAGGTCAGCCTGGTCTCCATAGTGAGTTCCAGGGCAGCTGGGGCTACAGGGAGACCCTGTCTCAAAAAGACAAAAAAAAAAAAAAAAAAAAAAAACTCTCCAGGGTTCTGGAGGTCCACCATAACTGATGCAATGCTGTTTTTAATATGCCATCCCTTTCCAAATGTCACTGATTGCTCTGGCCAGCTGGAGTTACGCTCACTTCCTGGAACCATCCCCAGCTTTTGTTTTCCCAACACCTTGGTTTTGGGGGTTTTTGTTTTGTTTTTGTCTTTTTGAGACAGGGTCTCCCTGTAGCCCCACCTGGCCTGGAACTCACTTTGTAGACCAGGGAGGCCTCGAACTCACAAAGATCTACCTGCCTCTACCTTCCAAGTGCTGGGATTACAGGTGTGTGCCACCACGCGGGGCTAACACCTTGGTATTTTTTACATTCTTCTTAAATGATGCTGGGGCCATGCATGATGGCACGTACCTTTAATACCAGCACTTGGGAGGCAGAGGCAGGTAGATCTCTGTGAGATCAAGGGCAGTCTGGTCTACATAGAGGGTTCTAGGCCAGCTGGGGCTACAGGGAGACCCTGTCTCAAAACAAAACAAACAAGCAAAATCATGCTGGAGAGTGAAAGCAAATGGTCCTCCTTGGGAGCAACCTGTTTCCAAGTGCATCTTGTGGCTGGCAAACCTCCTTCCAGGCCAATGTGGGACTGAAGTCTCTCCATTTCTGCTTCCTTGCTGGATGCCGGAAGTCCCACTAGAAACTCCACATTTCCTTTCAGGCCTTCTCCATCTTCAACAAGAACAAATTCCATTTATTTTTCAATACTTCTGATTGAACCTGGGGCCTCCAGCATACCAGGCAAGCGCTCTACCACTGAGCCATATTCCCAGCACACTTTTCACTTATTTACTTTATTATTACTCTGTGTGTGTGCATGTGTGTATACATGGCACTTGTGTGCAAGTCAGAAGACAACTTTTGGGGGTCCGGCTTCTCTCCCACCATGGGATCTGGGCTGGTACTCCGGTTGTTTGACTTGCTTGGCAAACGCCTTTACCTGCTGAGCCATCTGGCTAGCCCTACTTTTCTTTTGAGACAGATTCTCATTAAGTTGGCCAAGTGGGCCTTGAACTCATTCTGTAGTCCAGGCTGGCCTTGAATTTATGACCTTTCTGCCTCAGCCTCCAAAGAAGTAGAGATGAGAGAGGCCTGTGCCTGGTCCCATGCACACGTTTACTTTGTCTTGTGCTTCAAATCCCTGACTTCCATTTCTGCAACTATCCAGCTGGAGAAACATGTTTTTAAGGTCATACAATCCAGGTGTGGAGGCTCATACCTGCAATCTTAGCACTCCAGAGACAAGGCAGGAGAATTACCTAGAATTCAAGGCCAGCCTGAGTTATCATGCAGAACCCTCTTTGTTTTTGGATTTTTTTTTTATTCCAAAGAGAGGCAATTTTTAACACATTTTTCCAGAAATATCTTGAAGCAGGTTACATGGCATGGGTACGCTTACACACCTGCAGGCAAAACACTCGCACACATAAAATAAAAATAAATATATATTTTTTAATATTTTATTTATTTTTATTTTATGTATATGAGTGTATTGCCTGCAGGTAAGTGAGTGCACCCATGTCATACAAGGCAGCAGAGGTCAGAAGAGGGCTTCGGATTCCCCCGGAACTGGAGTTAAGGATGGTTCATAGCCGCCATGTGGGTGCTGGGAATCGAACCCGGGTCCTCTGCAAGAGCAGTCAGTGCTCTTAACCGCTGAGCCATCTCTCCAGCCCCTATTATTTTAATTTTATGTGTATGCATGCATTGCCTGCATGTAGGTAAGTGCACCCATGTTCGATTTCCAGCACCCCATGGCGGCTGTGAACCGTCCTTAACTCCAGTTCCGGGGGAATCTGAAGCCCTCGTCTGACTTCTGCTGCATTGTACGACACGGGTGCACTCATATACATGCAGGCAAGATACTCATACACATCATAAAATAAAAATAATAAATAAAATATTTTTTAAAAGGAAACACACACACAAAACAAAACAGTTGGGTATGGCAGTGCATGCTTCTAATTCCAGTACTTGGGAGTCAGAGACAGGAGGATGATTGCAAGTTTGAGGCCAGCACAGCTACATAGGGAGACCCTATCTCAAAAAGAAAAAAAAACTGCAATAATTAAACAAAGAAAGGTGCTCCTGTAATTCCATCAGCAGGCGGGACCATGTATAGGAAGCTGTGCTGTCTAACACAACCTGTCACAGGAACAACTCCACCTGATGCTCAGTCCCTGGGCTGGGTTCAGTATGCACCCCAAGACCAAGGGATATTGGGGACACTTTGCAATCCTGCCTGTCACAATGACCAAAGAACAAGAAGTTTAGGGCTGGGGCCCAGGGTAGATAAGTAGGAGAAAGAGGTCCAACCCCAACTCCGGGAAAGGTGCCACTGTACTCCCGCCCTTGGTATGGCCCAATGTGCCCTCCTGGGAGCAAGCATGGAGCTCAGCACACATGGGCCTGGGTGGAAGGTTCTGGCTTCCAGTTCCTTCCTGATGCTTATCACCACTGTCTGGACTTCAGAGGAACATTCTGATTGGACCACAGGATCAGTGAGACCGGTTGTCATCCAGCAGGTAGGGTGGGGCAGCCTCACAGACCATTCAAGAGCCACTTGAAATCACTTTTGAGGAGACTGTGCTTCAGTGGATGGAGAAAGGGGGTGTTAGGTCTGTGAAGGGGTCTGGATGGTAGTTTGCACACACACTCTACCAAGGTATGTGTGAGAGACTGGACCACATGCCAGAAAAGCTATAATCCTGGCCCTGGTGCTTTCTGTGACACATGGTTGAGGACACAGTTACTCTCCTAGCCCTCAGACTGTGGGGCCCATGAGGAGACTCAGTAACCCCCAGCCACATGGGGACAGGATGGAGGGGCCATAGTAAAGGGGACGCAGCTAGAGGCTGACTCCTTCTGGTGCCCCTCAAGACATACTTGAGGTCCCAAGTGACTGGAGGGGACATGAGGAAGGAAGTGGCCAGGCTTCCATTGTGGACTAGGACAGCAACATCTCTACACTTCATTTGAGTATTTATTTATTTATTTAATATTTTATTTATTACTTTTATTTTATGTGTATGAGTGTATTGCCCGAATGTGAGTGCACGCGTGTCGTGCAATGCCACGGAGGTCAGAAGAGGGCTTTGGATTCCCCTGGAACTGGAGTTAAGGACGGTTACAGGTCCTCTGCAAGAGCAGCCAGTGCTCTTAACCGCTGAGCCATCTCTCCAGCCCCGAGTATTTATTTTTTTGTTTTTTTGAGGTAGGGTCTCCCTATAAACCCCTGCTGGCCTGGAGCTCACTGTGTAGATGAGGCTGGCCTCAGTCCCATAGACACCCACCTGCCTCTGCCTCCCAAGTACTGGGATTAAAGGCATGCACCACCACGCCCGGCTTATTTATTGTTTTTATTTTATCTGTATGCGTGTATTGCCTGCATGTAGGTAAGTGCACCCATGTCGTGCAATGCCCACAGAGGACAGAAAAGGCTGTCGGATCCCCTGGAACTGGAGTTAAGATAGTTGTTAGCTGCCATGCAAGTTCTGGGATTTGAACCTGGGTCTTCTGCAAGAACAATCATTGTTCTTAACCACTAAGCCATCTCTCCAGCCTGTTTTTTGTTTTTGAAATAAGATCTCTTGAAACCCAGGCTGGCTTTAAACTGGATATGTAGCCAGAGATGACCTTGAACTTCCTATCCTCCTGTCTCCACCTTCCAGGTTTCTGGGATTAAAGCAACCACCATGCCCCATTTATACAGTGCTGAGATGGAACCCAGTGTTTGGTTGCATGCAAGGCAAGCACTTTACTGAGCTGCATCACCAGCCGTGAACTATGGTTTTACTGAGTGCTTGGAGGTACCTAGAGACCTCAGCTCTGCAAAGCACTGTGTGGTTGTATGTGCATGTTGCCCTAGCACACACACACATTATCGTGGTATACAGGCATGCTGAGCGCTGGTAAGCTTCAGGGCAGAGTCCCTCCAGCCTGCACCTGACAAAGAGGCTCTGAAACATCTTTCTACCAATCAGACTTTGCAAGTAGAAAGGTCAGAGCATGAAACGAGCCCAGTGTTTGGATTCCAAAGGTCCAACTCTTTCAGCCTGGGTGTCTTCAGGGAAGTCACCGGATGTCTTGAGGCCTCAGACTTTTTCCTCAGTGGTATTTGAAAGAAACTAGGATCCCAGTCAGCGTTGGAGACCCCAGGATACAGAGGAATAAACCATATCCCATGGTTGTTTGTTTTTAATAAAAATCACTTTATTGTAAATGAACTCGTAAGTAAAGACATCATACAGCTAGATGTAGCTTTCTCCGTGGTTATCTTTTAAAAAATTGTATGTGTGTGTGTGTGTGTGTGTGTGTGTGTGTGCGTGCGTGTGTGTGTGCCCTTGAGCACAGTGTCCTGCTCTGTCACTTTCCTCTTTAATCCCTTGAGACAGGGTCTCTCACTGAACATGGAACCAAGCAGGCAGCCAGTAAGCCCCAGAGATCCTCCTGTCTTCTGCCCCAACAGCACTGGGGTTAAAGGTTTTTATGCAGATGCTGGGGGTTTGAACCCTGGTCCTCACACTAGCACAGCAAGCACTCTTACTAAGCACTCTTACCTCTCCAGCCCTGTTTACTTTGTTTGGGCAGAACTGATCTGCAGCCAACTCTGTTCTTATGTGTAGGAACAAAAGTCTGCATGTGCACTGACTTCCTCAGTGGAAAGAATGAACCACTGCTCAGCCCAGGGAGAAACCTGTGTTTTGGGCTTTTCCCAGCCTAATTCTTCTGCCATATTTGGAGACAAGCTCCCCTCCTCCCTTTTTAAATTTTTTTTCAAAGTTGTCTTTAGGGCTCTTGCAGACACTTTCCTTGGTCAGGCCAACAGAAGGCCAAGGAAGCCTCTTTGGGGGACAAGACACTTACAGGTGTTTGTAAATCACTGGCAGCGGGTGATGGGCACAGTTTCTGAGACAAGAGGAAAATATTTGAATCGTGTCCATTTGCCCTGGACCCAGGCAGACAGGCAGAAAGTGAAACAGCTGATAAACCAAAAGCGAAATAGCCAGTTCACTTTTTTACTCTCCTTGAGACCTTCCCATCAAACAGAAAGTGCCCTATTCAAAAATGCAAGGGAAATTAGGGCAGTTTCACAATCTGGGACGGTTTAAGATAAGGAAGCCACCCAGGACCTGGGGCATCAGGAAACAAATTTCTGGGCTGCTTGAGCCTTAACCAGGGAAGAAGAAAGGGAGGGAGACCCGCCTTCTTCTAGCCCTCTGAGCTTCTTGGACAAAGTCGAGTAGACATACACAACAGGGTCCCAGTTTCATTTATAAATAACCAGGGAACATTTTGTTTTCAATTTTCTGTGGCAGGGTTTTCCCAGTACACAGGACTCTGGGGAGATGTGAAAACCATGGCGGGTCAGTGTGTTGCTGGGGACAGAGCTCCATGTAGCTATTCAGATGGCTAAAACAACCACCTCATTTAGGATCACCTGCCCCGGGCCTTTCCCTGGACCAGCCCTGAAATTATATCTCCGGGGTGGACCCCTCATCAAGGCTGTGTAGGAAGCAAATTATTTAGCTTCTAAGGCTGGCTGAGGAAGTCTGGACTGGGCTTGTTGGAAGCACCAGTTGGTCTCTGATGACAGTCCCTGCCCAGGAGCCTCTTATTTTTTATGTATGTATGCCTGAGTACATGTATAAGTATCACATATGTGCAGGTGCCCATGGAGGCCAGAAGAGGGTACTGGAGTCTCCTCCTAAAAAGCCTCATTGCTGCAGTGTTTTACTGTGTTTGATGAAAAGAATTTGCTTATGAAATTCCAGATGAGGGCTGGTGAGATGGCTCAGGATGGGGGAGGGGAGGTGCTTGTCTCCAAGCCTGCCGACCTGAGCTCATTCCCCAGGACCTACATGGTGAAGGGAACTCTTGAAACTTGTTCTCTGACCTCCTCCATACATGGACCATGGCATGTGCAACCCTCCACACCCCAATAGAAAATAAATGCTTTAAAAAAGCCAGGCATGACAACACAGACTTTAATTCCAGCACTTGGGAGGCAGAGATAAGTGGATCTCTGTTAGTAGGAGGCCAGCCTGGTCTACATGAGTTTCAGGCCAGCTAGGGTTACATAGTGAGATCCTGTGTATAAACAAATTCCAAATAAAAGCAGGAAGTCAGGGACCTAAGCCCACAGGCAGGTTGGAATTTACTTCTCTCTCTGGCAATCGTTTCCTCACTGGGTGACCAAATCTCCCACCTTGGTTCCTCTGGATCCCACTTGACTCAGATTCATATATATATGGAGAGAGAGAGAGAGAGAGAGAGAGAGAGAGAGAGAGAGAGAGAGAGAGAGAGAGAGCTCTGTCTACAACTGAATAACCTCTGTCTTCTCTCTACTAGCCTGCTTTCTTCCCTGACATCAGCACCTAGCCCCCAGGCTTACAAATATCTCTGAAGCCATGAAATTGGACAGAGGCTTTCAAGTTCCAAGGCTTTTTCTCTTATTTTTTTATTTTTATTTTATGTGTATGCGTGTATTGCCTGCATGTAGGTAATTGCACCCGTGTCGTGCAATGCCCATGGAGGTCAGAAGAGGCTGTTGGATTCCCTGGGACTAGTTATGGACAGTTGTTAGCTGGCCATGTGGATGCTAGGATTCGAACCCGGGTCTTCTGCAAGAACCACCAGTGTTCTTAATTGTTGAGTCATCTCTCCAGCCCCATCAAATTCCAAGGCTTTTTTGTATGTTCTTGTGATGCTGGGGATCAGACCTGGGCCTTGAACATGCTAGACAAAAACTCTACCATTGAGCTACATCAAACCCAATGAATGAATGCTTTTACTGTTGTTTTTTTAAATTTTTTTTAATAGAGGGAATTTTTAAATTTTTATTTGCTTTTGGTCTTTGAGACAGGGTTTCCCTGTAGTCCCAGCTGGCCTCAACTGTGTGCCACCACACCTGGCCTTCCAGTCTCATTTTTACCATTTTTTTAAAAAATATTTTTAGCCCGGCGTGGTGGCACACGCCTTTAATCCCAGCACTTGAGAGGCAGGCAGATCGCTGTCAGTTCAAGGCCAGCCTGGTCTACATAGTGAGTTCCAGGACAGCTGGGGCTACAGGGAGACCCTGTCTCAAACAGACCAAGAAAAAAAAATTTTTTTTAAATATTTTTTGGAGAGATGGCTCAGCGGTTAAGAGCACTGACTGCTGTTGCAGAGGATCCGGGTTTGATTCCCAGCATCTACATGGTGGCTATGAACTGTCCTTAACTCCAGTTCCAGGGGAATCTGAAGCCCTCTTCTGACCTATGCAGCATTGCATGACAAGGGTGCACTCACATACACGCAGACAATGCACTCATACACATAAAATAAAACTTAAAAAAAATATATATATATATTGTTGCTGGGCGTGGTGACACACGCCTTTAATCCCCCAGCACTGGGGAGGGAGAAGCAGGCCTACAGAGGGAGTTCAGGCCAGCTGGCTGGGGGTAAAAAGAGGAGAAAAAAAAATTTTTTTTTTTTTTTTTTGCTCTTTTTTGAGACAGAGTCTTTTAATCCAAGCACTAGGGAGGCAGAGGCAGGCAGATCTCTATGAGTTCAAGGCCAGCCTGGTCTACATAGTGAGT
>NW_008342925.1:278341-294789 GCF_000622305.1 Nannospalax galili
TGTGTAGACCAGGCTGGCCTTGAATTCACAGAGATCCGCCTGCCTCTGCCTCCCAAGTGCTGGAACTATAGGCGTGCACCACCATGCCCCGCCAAAAATTATTTTTTATGTGTATGAGTGTTTTTCCTGCATGTGTATAAGTGCACCTGTGTCATGCAATGCCTGTGGAGGTCAAACGAGCATCAGATCCCCTGGCATTGGAGTTATAGACAGTTGTTAGCGGTCATGTGGGTGCTGGGATCTGAACCCAAGTCCTCTGCAAGAGCAGCCAGGGCCCTTAACCACTAACCCATCTCTCCAGCCTCTGTTGTATGTTTTTAAACAGTCTTATGTTGCTCAGGCTGACCTTATATTGGTGGGTTCAAGTGATCCTCCTACCTCAGCCTTCCAAATAGCTGAGACTGCGAGTGTGTGCCAATCAGAGCAACTCAAGTTCCCTTGAGACTTCTCCAACCTCCTCTAGGTCTCTTTCCCACCTAGGTGGCCTGACGCTGGTTACCTAACAATCACAGTCCCCAAAGATCTGACATCATCCACTGAAGATTCTCCCCAGCACAGCCAAAGGGACCCTAGGTGTAGCCTGGGATGATGGCCGGGGCATGAGCCCCGAGAACAGCCAGCAACCCATAAGGAGGTTGGGACACAGGACGGAACAAAACGTGGTGACTGGTGGTGTCTCTGCCAGGAAAGCGGAAGTTTTGGAGCTTTTCAATTTCCCCTAAGTTCCCACAACATTTGTTGCCCCACATTGCCCCCTCTTCCGTACAGAGGGAATTTCCGATTTCACTTCCTCAAAACTCAAGTAGCCAGAGGACCTCAACTTCCGCTTTACCCCCTTCCGCAGTGGACACCCCTTTGGGGCGCCTTCTCCCCTACAGGTCACGTCATGGATGTCCTCCACTGCTGTGTCCATCTCCCAATTCCTGTCCCACTGGCCTGCGGGGGAGGCCAGACTTGCCCCTCTGCACTCTTCCCTCCCGGATTTTCCTCTTCCGGGTTTTCCTCTACTTCCTCTATTCCTGCTTTCCCTCCCAGTGTAGCGGTGAGAGAGGAGGCGGGGCAGGTCCTTCGATGCTTCTGGGGTTCTGAGACGGTAGAAGCACTACATTGGGGAGCGCAGTTGAGATGCTGGGGGAGTCTGGGAGTCCACCGGTGCTGGAGGGTACTCATGCTTAGTACCTCTTCACCCCCGACTTCGGATCTTCCCAACAGCAGCACTTCCAGGAGCCACCTGGGGGGAGGGGAGGGGGCCGGAGAGAAACAAGTGCGGTTGCCACGGCACCCCAGCCATGGGCTCGCGAGATTTGAAATCAGCCAATGGGAAGCAAGAGAGGACGTGGCACGCGGCGCTAGGGGGCGTGACATGGAGGGCGTGGTCCGGCGAGACTCCGCCCCCAGACCGGCTCGGAGGCTGTGGGACGCCAGGCTGAAGCCTATAAAGGGGCCGCTGGGCGAAGCGCGCGCCTCACTCGGCAGAGGGCGCTGCAGTGAGCTGAAGGCGCTCCCGCCGGTCGTGCAGCCCCGCCTCCTCGCCGTGCGCCTGCGCAGTGCGGGCCGCGCCCCGCCCCCTGCCCCGCCGCCCTCAGCCGGCCGGCCGGCCCCTACTCGGCCGTGCGCCCTCCCTGGCTCTCAGCCGCGGTTCTGTTCCGTAGCAGCTAGCTCGGTCTCCGGCAGCATGTTTAGCTGGGTCAGCAAGGATGCCCGCCGCAAGAAGGAGCCGGAGCTGTTCCAGACGGTGGCCGAGGGGCTGCGGCAGCTGTACGCGCAGAAGCTGCTGCCGCTGGAGGAGCACTACCGCTTCCACGAGTTCCACTCGCCGGCGCTGGAGGACGCTGACTTCGACAACAAGCCCATGGTGCTCCTGGTCGGCCAGTACAGCACGGGCAAGACCACCTTCATCCGCCACCTGATCGAGCAGGACTTTCCGGGGATGCGCATCGGGCCCGAGCCCACCACCGACTCCTTCATCGCGGTCATGCACGGCCCCACCGAGGGCGTGGTGCCCGGCAACGCGCTGGTGGTGGACCCGCGGCGCCCCTTCCGCAAGCTCAACGCCTTCGGTAACGCCTTCCTCAACAGGTACTCACCCCTGAGCCCCCCTCCCCCTCCCCGGCGCGAGGACACCCGGGGCCCCGAGAGAGTGCGAGGGGCCCGGCCCTCCCGCGGCCATCCCCTCTGGCCTTTGTCTCCGAGTGAGCACTCGCAGGACAGTGGCCTTGCAGCGTCCCACCGATGACTACCTGGGAGTCAGGGAAATAGACAGCGGTGACTTTTTGACGTCTGTCACCCCTAAAATCTTTCAGGTTATCAATTGAATTCCCAAACCCTCCCGCAGACCCCAGCCCTATGTGCCACAGAGCCAGGGGCTGCCTGGCCACAAGATTGAGCCATTTACTGCCCTCACTTGGTGGCTTCCTCCGACTGGAGGCACCCAGTTCATTCCTTCCTATCAACCTCTCTCCCTTTCCTCCCCGCGGGAGTCTGTCCCTTAAGTGTCATGGGAAAACCCAAGACTTAGATTAGTTTCCTTACTGGTGCAAGACTACTTCACATCCCCTGGGACCAGTGGTTTTGTGTCGGAGGGGACAGGGAGGATATGCTTTGGCCTGCTCATTTGGGGGCAGCCCCTTTGAGTTTCAGCACCCCTCCTAATGGCTGATCTTCATAAGTCAGTGCTGCCACGAGGGGCACTGGGAACCCCTGAAAGAGCTTTGGACTTGACATTCCACTGCAGAGCTGATAGAAGTTTGTGTACCTTGCTGGTGTCTCCCTTTCCCCAGTTAAAGGAATGAGGTCAGGTTCAGCGCCTCTGGATGCTCCTCTCTGAGGAGTTACAGTGCTCAGGCTCCCTTTTCTCTAAAGGAAAGGTGGAACCCCGGCATCCTGCCTCCACCCCTGAGAGGCATGACAGGACTCTCAGACCCTGCCCTCTGTGCTCCCTTTTTCAAGGAGTGACTCCACATGCCTTTCCATGTCTGCATACTGCCTCAGGGGAAGAACCTAGGAAGGAATCTGAGTCCTGCCTTCCAGGTCTCCGCCCTGCATGAGCACATTCTTCTGCAGACACTGTCCAGCCGCGCAGCTTGTTCCAGAGCAATAGCAGCCGGCCTGCCTCCCTGCACAGAGTTGACCTTTAATGTTGTCTTTTTGTCCCTTCTAGGCGGTTTCAGCCTGTCCCCTTATATGCTGATGATGATATGCTGCTTCTAGGCAGGACTTTGGAAGTGACAGGCTTGCTGTCCCCAACCGTTGCTGTCCTGTCTTTACTAGCATGACGGTGAGGGCAGATCTCTTTGAAAAGAGGAACTGGGCACCTGATCAGTTTTCCACCTTTGGAAATCTAGAGCTTGAGAGCTGGGAGGATCTCATGCACCTCCTCTGTAGCCCCCAGCTCATTGGCTCAGGAAACTGAGGCTGAGGGGACCCAGCTGGAATTGTCAAGGTCACTCCCTAAGCTGACTCCCATGCTGACTGCCTGGTCTTTTTGTACCCACTGTTGCTTCTGCACCCCAGAAGGAGCAACTCAGGAGCACATGGTCAGGGACAGGCACTTTGGCACGAGTGCTGTATGGACATTTCCTTCTTGACACCACCCCAGCTCCAGAGGGTCCCTGCATGCTGGCACCCTCTATGACCGGAGCTGTGTCAGGATGTGCAGAACACGGGTGCCTCCAGCCAGGGAGGGCACAACAAAGGGGGCTTTTCTCTGGCTGATACAGCCTCTGCTGGCACTCTTAAAGGGACCCATTGAGTCATGAACTTTACTTTCTAGCCTTTTTCTCCTGAGTGGCTAGCTGCTCAGATACAGTCAGATGGAGCAGAACGAGGCAGGCCTCAAGGAATCCTGAGTGGTTTGTGACAGCTCCTTGTGTGACTAGGACTGCCCACCTGTCCTGAGCTCAAGTCTTCATCCTTGGAGAGGAGGAACCTTGACTGCCCTGCCTTTCTTGCTTTCTTTCATTACACTCTCTAGGCCCTAGAAAGCAGCTCCTAGACCTGCAGATGTGCCTTTAAAGGGACCTTTGTGTATGTGACTTTCAGAGCCCTTTCTGTCATCCTTTCCAGTCAGTCGTAGGCATCAGAGACCCATTCTGGCTTGTACTGACTTACAGCACTTGGTGTCTGTTGGCACTTGGAGGCAGTACCTCTCACCTTGACCTACTGTCCCCAGCCTGTGATCCACCATTCATTTGGAGGATGGGGCCTCCTCCCTGTTTCAAGGACAACTTTGAGCCTCTGTCCGACAGATATGTATTTTCATGGTTCACGATACCTTTTTCAGAGAGGGTTTTAAGGACCCTTTACTCTGCCCTCTAAAGAACTCTACCCTTTGCGACATCTGATAGCTGTTCTGGGCTGCTCTGAGCTCAGCATGGAGCACATGGCTAAGCCCTCACCAGGGCTCTCCCCTCTCCACTGAGGCTTGCTCTTCCTGGGCTGGCTCTTTCAGGGAATGGTATGTCTTTACATCCCTCCACACCACTGACCATTAGTCATTTAGTGGCAGCCCATTGCAGTCCCTTCACCCAGGGGCTGGGGAGATGACTCACTGGGTAAAGTGCTTACATGGGCAGGCGTGAGGACCTGAGTTCAGATCTCCAGCACCAATGCTAAAGCTGGCTCTGGTAGCACATATCTGTAATCCCAGCACAGAGGTCCTGGAGGCTTGCTGGCCAGCCAGCCTAGCTGAATTGTGGCTTCTAGGTTCAGGGAGAGATTCTGACTCAAAAAATAATATGGACAGGGGCTGGAGAGATGGCTAAGCGGTTAAGAGCATTAGCTGCACTTGCAGAGGACCTAGGATTGGTTCCCAGCACCCACATGGCAGCTAACAACCATCTGTAACTCAAGTTCCAGGGGATCCGACACCCTCTTCTGACCTTCTCAGACATTGTACAACATGGGTGCACTTACATACATACAGGCAGTACACTCATACACATAAATAAAAATAATATTTAGCCGGGTGTGGTGGCTCATGCCTATAATCCCAGTGCTCCTATAATCCCAGCACTCCCAGGCAGAGGCAGGCAGATCTCTGAGTTCAAGGCCAGCCTGGTCTACATAGTGAGTTCCAGGACATCTGGGGCTACAGAGAGACCGTCTTAATAAAACAAACAAACAAACAAAAAAATGGAGCTGAGTGTGGTGGTGCACACTTTTAATTCCAGGACTCAGGAGTCAGAGGCAGGTGGATCTCTGTGAGTTCAAGGCCAGCCTAGTCTACACAGTAAGCTCTAGGCCAACTGGAGCTACAGAGAGACCCTATCTCAATAATAATAATAATAATAATAATAATAATAGTAATAGTAATGTGGAGAGTTAGAAAGGAAAATATCCAAGGTTAATATCTAGCCTAGGTTGATATCTTGCATGTGTCTATGTGTTGTGCCCCTACACGCACAGACACATGCAAACATGTAGACACACACACACACACACACACACACACCATCCCTCTTTAATATATGGGAATTTGGCCAAGTGGTTGAGTTTTTTTGTTACTCTCTTTTTTATATTTATTTACTTACTCGTTGTGTTTATGCACATGCACATGTGTGGGGATATTGTATAACACAGCACTGTGGAAGTCAGAGGATAATCCGTGGGAGTTAGCTCTCTTCTACCATGTGGACTCTGAGGATTGAACTTGGGTTTGCTGGCAAGTACTCCTATGCACTGAGCCATCTTACTGGCCCTATTGTTTTTTGTTTTTTTTTAACAAGGTCTTTGTAGACCAGGCTGGCCTGGAACTTAATTAACATTGATCCCTCTGCTTCTGCATCCTGAGTGCTGGAATTACAGGAATGTGCCATCACACCTAAGTGAAAGTTTAATTTTATCTATTATTTTTAATAATAGTTATGTATATGAGTGTTTTGCTTGCTTGTGTGTAGGTGAGCTCACGTGTGCAATGCCCATAGCGGTACAGTTGTTGGTTGCCATGTGGGTGCTGGGAACTGAACCCGGGTCCTCAGCAAGAGCAACCAGTGCTCTTTTTTTTTTTTTTTTTAATATTTATTATTTTTTGTGTATGAGTGTAATGATTGCACATAGGTGGGTGCACCCGTGTCCTGCAATGCCAGGGGGTGTCAGATCCCCTCAAACTGGAGTTATAGACAGTTGTTAGCTGCCATGTGGGTGCTGGGAATTGAACCTGGGCCCTCTGCAAGAGCACTCAGTGCTCTTAACTGCTGAGCCATCTCTCCAGCTCCCTAGATGAAGTACTTAATGTGGAATTGCAAGGTCTCTGTGCCATACTTGTGTTTCCCTTCGGAAGTGAAGAGGTTTGGGCTCATACAGCTTTCAGTAATAAGTCAGCAAATTGGAAGCTGAACTCCTGAACTCTAGGGGAAGCGGAGGGAGGGAGCTGCTGCTGCCCGTGGGGCCCCTTCTGGTTGCATTTCCACTTAGGAAAATGTACAGAGTCAGGGAAGGCTGGAAAGTTCTCCCATGGTAACTGGCTCAGATGTCACTCTCTTTTGGCATTGCTCTCCTGCAGGTTCATGTGTGCACAGCTACCCAACCCCGTCCTAGACAGCATCAGCATCATCGACACTCCTGGGATCCTGTCTGGAGAGAAGCAGCGCATCAGCCGAGGTAACCAGCCTTCTGGCAGGGAACCAAACCCTGTGCTGCCCTCCAGGTTGTTTCCAGGCCCAGGCTTTGGGGAAAAAAAAAAAAGTATCCCCCTGAGAAGCATGTCGCCTCACCTCCACAGGACTGGCCTGAGGGGCCACAGCCTCCTTCCCCTGCCTCCCTGTGCTCAGGTGTCCAGAGCAGCCCAGCTGATGTCGCAGTCCATTCTGGATGACAGCTGCTTTTGAGCCAGGAGGCATGCTGGGAAGGAGGGCACATGGGGCCTCAGGCCAAATAGTAAGGTGGCAGGAAATTGCCTAGTACCTGTGCCCAAGTTTCCCACCCAACTCTGGCCATTCCCTGAACTCACCTCTGTTTGCATATGAACTCTGCGCCTGCCAGAGTCATGTAATTTCCTAAGAAGTTCAGCTGCAGTGAGCCAGCCAGGCAACAGAGAACCCCACAGAACTGTCTGGCCTGTCTGGACATTGCTGGAAATTTGCTTACGTGTGCTTACCCTTGCTAGTCATCTGCCTCCCAGGGGCTGTGTGCCGGTACAGGAGGTTTCCTGCTGGGCATTGGTGCCCTGGCCAGTCTAGTGTGTCCAACTCATAGCCGGGTTTTGCTGTGCTTTATTTTTATTTTTTAATTTTTTAATGAAATAAAACTTTATTTCTATAAACACAGAGGGGCTGGGACCTTAAGGAAAGGTCTCGCAGGGTACACCCCAGGGTGTACCCCAACACTGCTCAGAGACGAGGGGATTCCCCCAGACCTGGTTGCCATGTTGCTTTGAGGGCCTGGTTCAGTCTGAACCTGGTCTAGGTTGTATTTATGCCCATCTCTTTTGTAGAAGGGTGTACATCCCCCATAAGGCCAGAGTCCATTCTGGGAGGAGTGTGAGGGCTGGCCACAGCAAAGAGGAAAGTGCCTCGCTGGGGGTATAGCTTGGTGGAAGAGAGCTTGTCCGGAGTGCACAGTGGCCCTACTTGTCGATCCCCAGTACCACCAGAGACAGAGCAACAGAGAGCACAGGCGTGGAGGTGGAGAATGAAAATAGAAGCGGGAACAGTGCAGTAGTGAGATGGTCGGTGTGGTAACGGTGCTGCCAAAAAGGCTAACCTGAATGTGGTATCTGGGGCCCACCTGGTAGGAGAGATTCAGCTCCTGTGGGTTGTCCACGGACTTGTGTCTGTACACTGGCATGTACATACCCAGACACACACACACACACACACACACACACACACACACAGAGATGGCTCAGAGGTTAAGAGCACTGACTGTTACTGCAGAGGACCTGGGTTTTGTTCCCAGCACTCACATGGCAGCTCACGACCCTCTGTAACTCCAGTTCCAGGGGAATCTGATGCCCTCTCTCTCTGGCCTCCATAGGCACCAAGGACACACATGTACACATGCATACATGCAGGAAAAACACATATAAAATAAATCTTTAAAAGAGTAAATAAATGTAATAAAATTTTTGAAAGAAAAGAGAACTAAAAAAAGAAAAGGGCCAGGTGTGGTGGCACACGCCTTTAATCCCAGCACTCGGGAGTCAGAGGCAGGTGGATCTCTGTAAGAAGAGCCTGCGTGCATGCATGCGTGTGGCGTACTGACTAATCCAATTTGGGAGGCTGAGGTAGGAAGATTGCCCCCAGCCTCACATGCCAGGGGGGCTTGAGGAGCCTGCTGTTTTTCCTGCGGCCCTTGCTCTCTGGGCTACCCTGTGGTGGAGACGTCGTAGCAGAAACTAGCAGTCTGGGACCCTGGGATTGAGAGAATGTCTCTGCTGCCTGAGGTGGGGCTCTGGATATTTGTCCAGGGCTTGGGGGCCCCAACCATCATGGCACTACAAAGTTGCCCCTTTGGCTTTTTTTTTTTTTTTTCTTGTTTGTTTTTTGAGACAGGGTCTCATCATGTAGCCCAGGCTGATCTCTAGCTCTCCATCCACCTCTCAGCATCCTAAATGCTAGTATTACAAGTGGGTCCCACCATGCCTGACAACTGTTCCCTCTTTCCTTGAAAAAGTGACACTCTTGGGAGTTCAAGGGAGCAGAATTTGGAATCCTTTCCAAAAAGGCAAGGGTCACTTTTTTATTGAAACATTCTCACCATGTAGACCAGACCAGTCTTGGCCTTGAGTTCACAGCGATTCCCCTGCCTCTGCCTCTCGAGTGCTGGGGTTGAAGGCATGTGCCTCTATGCCTGGGTCCCTATTTCTTTTTTGGGGTTTCTTTTTGAGACAGAGTCTCCCTGTAGCCCCAGCTGGCCTGGAACTCACTATGTAGACCAGGTTGGCCTAGAACTCAGAGATCAGCCTGCTTCTGCCACCCTACTACTGGGATTAAAGGCGTGCACCACCATTCCTGGCTTTCTTTTATTACTGTTCCAACCTGGTTTTAAGAGAATGCCTCCTGGGCCTGGTGTTACAAACCTGTAATCCCTGACTCAGGAGGATGAGACTGAAAAACCACAAATTAAAGGTCCACCAGGGCTACTGATTGAGTTCAAGACAAGTCAGTGAGATCTTGTTTCAAAATAAAGAGTGAAGAGAAGAACAGGGGGAGATGGCTCAGTTGGTAAAATGTTTTCCATATAAACATGAAGGTGAGTTTAGGGCCGCAAAACTCCTATAAAACTTGAGCATAGTAATGTGAACTGAGCACTGGAGGGCTGAGATCAGAGGTTCCCTGGGATTTGCTGGCCAGCCGTCTAGCTGAACTAGTGAGCTCATTCAGTGAGAGATCTTGTCTCAAAAAATAAGGTGGAGCTGGGTGTGGTGGCACACGCCTTTGATCCCAGCACTAGGGAGGCAGAGGTAGGCGGATCTCCATGAGTTCAAGGCCAGCGTGGTCTACATAGTGAGTTCCAGGACAGCTGGGGCTACAGGGACACCCTGTCTCAAAAAGACAAAAACAAAACAAAAACAGAAAATAAGGTGGAAACCGGGCATGGTGGCCTTAATCCCAGCGGAAGTTCAAGACCAGCCTGGTCTACAATAGTGAGTTCCTCCAGGCTAGCCGAGGCTACGAGGAGATCCTGTCTCAAAAAGACCATAAAATAAAATAAAAAGAAAGTGGAAAAGGAACTGAGGAAGACACCTGATGTTGACCTCTGGCCTCCACACATATGTACATATATAAACACAAAAGTAAAGCGGGCTAGAGATGTAGCTCAGTGGAAAGCCTTTGCCTAGCATGTGTGCATCCCTAGGTTCAATTCCTATCACCAAAAAGTAAAGGAAAAGCCCGTTAAACATTACTTATCTTGCTAGAAAGCCTTTGCTCAGGGAGGACCTAGGTATTAGAGAGTTTGGGTTCTTGTGGCCCTTGTTTGCCCCCCAACAAGGAGGTCAGAAGTAGCTGTTTCCCTAAAGCCCTATCACTTGCCAGAGCCAGGCTGGAAAATCTGAGTAGTAACTCTGAAAGAGAAAGAACCACAGTGGAAGTTGGTTCCCAACCTGCACCAGGGCCAAGGTCTGCAGCCTTTGTTTGAGGCCCACAGTTATCTTTTGACTGACCTGAGGCTCCCGCAAGCTGGCTGTGTGGTGTGCACAAGCCTCAGATAAGGGACAGTAGCTCACCCTGACAGACTTATGTTGCCAGAATGCCCTGCCTGCGAGGCCTTCAGGACTGGAGGAAGGGATGGGAGGGGAAGGGTTTGAGGTTCCTGTGGCCCTTGTTGGCCAAGAAAAGGAGCTCAGCTCGGAAGTAGTGATTCCCAGGCTGGTGAAGTTCACTTGCTTCTTTGACTGCCACTTTAGCCTGTGTCCTGAGTTTAGCAGGCAGAGCCACATGGCCTTTATGTCCTGGGATCCCTGGCCTGCCACTGGGCCTCCTTGTTGCTTTCCTGTCAGGAGAAAGGCCTGGCAGAATCCAAACTTGCTCTCTGGAAAATCATCAAAGTAATGCTTAAGTAGCCTTGAGAGGGGGATTTGTTTTGTTTTTCCTTTGCTGGAGATGGAACACAGAGCCTCGAGCATGCTAGGTAAGAGTTCTATCCCTGAGACCCCCCCCATCCCCAGCAGTGTTTTGATTGGGGCTAGGGTGGATGCTCCAGATAGGACACTCTTCAAGTAGGCTGCAGGTGATACTGGGTAACAAGCTAATAGAAAGCACTACTGGTCTTGAGGGCCTGCTGTGCTCCTCTCCAGGTGGCAAGTGGGTCCCTGCAGCCAGGTTTCCCTTATCCTGAGGCTCCCTCTGATTGGAGGATTGAACTCACAGGCGGATCTCTGTGAGTTCAAGGCCAGCCTGGCCTACATACATAGTGAGTTCAAGGACAGCTGGGGCTACAGGGAGACCCTGTCTCAAAAAGACCAAAAAAAATTATACCAAGTTAGGATTTGAGGTCAGGTGTTTTACGGTCAGGCAAAAGCTAGTCACATGGTCCTTCTTACAAATGCTGGGTGTGGACTCCAGGGCGGTCATCAGCCCATGGATGAAGCAGGACTGGACATCTCCTCAAAGACCCCACCCATCAGCCCTACTCTGTGTATGCAGAGGAAATTGGAACAGGCCAGCTCATACCCACTCCTTCCCATTGCTTTTGCTGGCCAGAGTAGAAAGCAGGTGTTTCCCTCTCAGAAAGATAGGTCCCTGGGAACATGGGTCTGTACAAGTGGCAGGCACTGCAGCAGTCTCCAGCCGTTCCCTGGAAAACAGAACATCCCTGTAGAGGTTGCTCATCCTTGAACATTGCCAGTTTCATTTGGTTCCATTCCCACCCTGTCCAGGGCCCTCCTAACTTTTTGCGCTTTCTCTGTGGTCCCTCATATGTGCAGGAAATTCCATCTGGAACAATAAGGAGGCACTGGTACAGGCCAAAGCAGTCAGAGCCTCCCCAGGACCCCTGTGAATTATGTTCCCTGGGGTCTCAAGCTGCTCTTGCCCAGTGTGCTAATCTTCTGAGCTGCTTTAAAGATAGCATTCTCCTGTGTCAGCAGAGAATGGTGGCCTGTGGGGACAGCATTCCTTCCTGAATGCTGCCCGTGTGACTGATAACGGGCATTTCAAAGGGCATCTGTGGCTGTGTGGGGCTGATGCCCTTCACTCCAGGGTCACGACCGCTGTAGTCACAGTGCCTTGGAGTGGGCTGTCCCCTGGGCAGTGGCAGGGGGCATGCTTGTGCCAGGCCAGCGCCTCCCCCATCATCATGTGTGACTGTGTGCCTTGAGGTGTAACTTTTGTGCCTCTGTTTACCCCACAAAGTTGTTTCAGCAGAGGGAGTATGGCTTCAGTATGGGTTAGCCTGCGGAGTGCTGTCTGGCCTGGTGCCTGATGGTGCCGCCCCATCCACGCGCCCCATTCTGTTATCTCAGCAGCTGTGTCTAGGAGGAAGCCACACTCCTTCAAAAGAGGAAATGGTCTGAGGAGCTGACAGTGATGAACCCAGGGGACACATGGCCAGCTAGTGTCGGCACAGGATTCAAACCTGACGGGCTCTGCTCCCCTGCGGGCAGGCCAGAGAGGCTACCTCAGCATAGACTCTGAACTGGGGTCAGATCCTGCAGGATTGTTCCTGGGCTAGACCCTGAACACACAGGCTGTCAAGATCAGACCCTAGTCCAGAAAAGTCTAGAGTTTTTTATTTTTTACGATTCTTTATTTTATGTGTGTGTTTTATTTGCGTGTATGTAAGTGCACCTGTGTTTGCAGTGCTGATGGAGGCCAGAAGAAGGCATCAGATCTCCTGGAACTGGAGTAACAGGTGGTTGTTAGCTGCCATGTAGGTGCTAGGAACCAAACCCAGGTCCTCTTCAAGAGCAGCCAGTGCTCTTAACTGCCAAGTCATCTCTCCAGCCAAGGACGAGGGCTTTGAAAGCTGTGCTGGTATCTTCTGCCTTTCCCCTGGTCCCTACCTTCAGCCAGAAATTACTGCAGGCCATCCATAGAGGGCCTGGGCTCTTGCTTGATTTTCCACCCACTGACATGGATCACAGGCTCCACCTAAGTTGTCTGTTCCCAGTGGTTGGATAGGACCTTCCCAGCCCAGACATCCATCCATGCAGCCTGGAGCCCAGTGAGGTTGTGCCATGGGCAGCCTTTCTACCCTCCTAACCAGTTCCTGAGATGCCAGCCATTAACCTACCTGAATAGTGTTCTGTAGACTAGAAGGTGTTCCCAGGGGCTGCTCAGAAGCCTGAGGCAAGACTGGGTGCTCTGCCCCTGTTGGTTTTACAGTACCCACAGCACAGGTTACTTCAGAAGGCTTAGCTCCCTGGTCAGTTCTGCAGGAACTGAGGGCCTCAGGCAGTGGCCGGATCCCCTGGGGTCACAACACTGACAGCAGTAACTTCTAGACCTCTTAGGGTTGTTGATAACCATTTATAGGAATTTTCATGATTTGTGCTTTTACCCTTATGCCTGGCAAAACAAATGTCAGCCAGTTAGTTATTAGGAGCCTGAAAACTCCAGGGTTTTCCAGGCTCTGCTGTTTTCTGAGTGTTTCAAAGAGGAGCCTTGGGCAGCACCTCCTCAGCTGGACTTCCCCTCAGACTCTGTGGCCTCCTGTGGGCTGGCTGGGCCCAAAACCCTTGACCCCCCACACCCCCCATCCCTCCCTGCCTCCTCTCTTAAGCAAGCATGCTGCTTTGGCCCCACTCTCTACCGTGGGCGCACCAGCTCTGCCTGTGGAGGCGTCGTACCGGGCTGTGCTGGCCTTGGCACCTGTTCCCCAGGCTGCCAGCCGGTGGCGGGCTGGGAAGCAGCTGGCCTGAATGCCTGCAAATGTTGGGTTTATATTTGGGGTGCGAGGCATTCTTCATGCTTTGGGAACTGCCCTTGCCTACTCATCCATCGGATCTGAGCTTCTTGGGCCCAAATGAAAATACTTCAAGTAAATAGGAGCAAACACAAAGTGCTGGTCGCCTGCCAGGTGCACCTGACCCTTCCAGCAGTCTTAGAGGTGGAAACTTACTGTTACTGTCTTCATGCTGCAGAGAAGGAACTGGGAGCCCTTGGAGAGGGCAAGTGGCCTGCTCAAGTGGCCCAGCAGCCTATTGAGAAGGGGGTTCAGGGTTGAAATGTGGGTCTACCACCAAAGTTGTCCCCCTCCCCCCCATCCTGTTGCTTATTTTCAGGTCAGATATATTGAAGACCATGTTACATGCTAGATCCACCCTTTTTGCAGGAGCTGGATTCCATGCTATGGGGGTAGAACACATCCCCTGAATCCTGGAAGTTCCCTGTGTAGTCTCTCCCCAAAGCAGGCCAATCAGTAGCATTTGTCTCTAAAGCATACCTTTTCCAGACTGTCACTTAAGTGGAAGGATGCAGCACAAGCCCCTTTGGTGTTTTCTTTCATGGGGTTTGGTGCTTTTGCGGTCCAGTCCATCCCTATGTTTAAGAAAGTCAAGAGTTTTGTTCCCTTAAAACAAAAGAAAACATGTTTTGGGGCTTTGAATCCATATCCTGTGTTCTTTGGGGAGGCATCATATGCCTACTGTATCCCTATCTCAAGAGCTGTCCTTTCTGTAGCTGGGTTGCACCCCATCTTTGTCCCTGTTCACCTTTCACCCCTGGAGGGGGTCTGGACTGTCCCTGATTTGAAGCAGATTTTTGTTTTTTTTGGTCTTTTTGAGACAGGGTCCCCCTGTAGCCCCAGCTGTCCTGGAACACACCATGTAGACCAGGCTGGCCTTGAACTCAGAGATCTGCCTGCCTCTGCCTCCCAAGTGCTGGGATTAAAGGCAGCACCACCATGCCTGGCTTTTTGGTCTTTTTAAGGCAAAGTCTTCCTATAGCCACAGCTGCCCTGGAACTCTTTATGCAGAGATCCTCCTGCCTCTGCCTCCTGAGTGCTGGGATTAAAGGCATATGCCACCCCTACCAGCTTGAAGCAGTTTTGAATCAAGCTGCTATAAACTACAGATAGACATCTGTTTGCAGGACTGGTGTGTGTGAACCTGAACTTTTATTTTCCTGGGGGAAATGCCTAGGGGTAGGAGGCCCCTTGCTGAACCTGTGCTTTTGGAGCCGCGTGGAGCAGGTCCTTACAGTGCCAGCTCTGCTCTGCGCTCCTCTTGGAAGCATGTGCGTGTGAGGTGGCGAAGCTGAAAGCATGTGATGGAGGTCTTTGGCGAGAAATACCAAGCAAGGCCCCCGTAGTTTGAATGGCAGGAAGCAAGAGTGCATGGGAGACAAACCCTCCATTGTTTGTGTTCTAGAAACTTTTGGAATGTGTGAAGCAGCATTCCCTGGCCGCTGGAACTACCTGTGTTTGGAAGGGTGTAGCTGCAGGGTGGGGTCCATCATAACTCTGTGGCTCCCACCTCTAGACCTGGAGAGCTGGCTGGGAACAGAGCTCCTGTGGTCGGCATCTTTGGCTCCTGTCAGTTCCCTCCACACTTCCTTGAGGTTGAGCATGGCTGTTCAGAGCCACTCTGCTTCCTCCTTCACTCTCAGCACTTCGCACCACATTTTTTTTTTTGAGACAGGGTCTCCGTATAGCCCCAGCCATCCTGGAACTCACTATCTAGACCAGGGTGGCCTTAAACTCACAGAGATTCGCCTGCCTCTGCCTCCTGAGTGCTGGAATCAAAGGACGTTTTTGTTTTAATTTGTTGAGACTGGGTCTCCCTGTAGTCCCAGCTGGCCTGGAACTCCTTATGTAGACCAGGCTAGCCTCGATCTCACAGAGATCTTCCTGTCTCTTCTTCCCAAGTGCTGGGATTAAAAGCATGCAACACCATGCCTGGCCTGATTTACATTTCTAAGGTGCAGTTCACTGGGGTTCTGTCTACCTGCACTACTGCATAGCCATCTTCCTCTAGAACACAGGTGAACCATCCAGTGTTAGTGTTTGTTCTCCTGGCTTATTTCCTTTATCAACTTGGCTTCCAGGCTCCAGAATTTCTGGGCCCAGCCTACACCATGGTTCCTTGTCCCTTATCAGAGGTGGCTCTGGTTTCCCTCACTGAAGTCCCTCCTTCTTAGGTTAGCTGTTCTCTCCAGCCCCACCTCCACCTGTGTTCTCTGTGTCCTTGTGGAAGCTGGGTCTGTTCTCCAGCCCAGGCTGTCCAGTGTGCCCATCTCTCCTCTCGGGCCTTGTCTTCATCTCTGTAGGCTCACGTGGCCCCCAGTTGTGCTGTGGACTTGCTGTTGTCTGGGTGCTGCCACATCTGACCCTACATGGTGTGTCCCAAAGCTCACTGCTTTGTCTCCTGCCTGAGCGCCAGGCTAGATGGTGCCGAGGCTTCTGCCCGTGTGTGCTCCACCAGCCCCACGCTGTGACTATGGCGCAGCCCCCAGTACCTCCTCTCTAAAGCCATGTGGAACCTCCAAAGGCAGTGAGGGATGTAAAGAGAGCCTGAGGGGCCCAGCATGGCCTGCACACACATAGTCACATGCCTGTGACATGAACAGGCCTGAAGGGCTGTGACCCTCCAGGTGTCCTGTGAGTGTTCTTGGCCAACCTGTGTTCCCTCCCACCAAAAGCATGAGCATTTTCCCTAGTAAACAGGAAACTTCAAGCCAAACATAGAAGCTCTGCCAAGGCAGAACAGAATGACCTCCATTTTGAGGCCAACCTGGGCTACGGAATAAGACCCCGTCTCAAAAATCCAAACAATTAAATAACAAGGAAATTTCACCTGCCAAAAAATGAACCTAGTTGAGCCAGGCATGCTGGTACATGTGTGCTACTCTACACATTTTTTTTTTCTTTTTTTTGGTCTTTTTGAGACAGGGTCTCCCCATAGTCCCAGCTGGCCTGGAACTCACTATATAGACCAGGCTGGCCTTGAACTCACAGAAATCCAGAGAGGCCTGACTCTGCCTCCTGAGTTGCCGGGATCAAAGGCATGTACCACCATGCCTGGCCCGAGATCCTTTTTTTTTAAAAAGCCGGTGGTGGTGGTGGTG